>NW_028277578.1:944606-1259475 GCF_059751315.1 Micrasema longulum | reverse complement strand
TATTGTTAATTGTTTAAATAGTTCGTTGATGCGTTGTCTGTGTAAAACAGAAGATTTTGTCTTGTCAGTCTAGATGATACACGGGATGGAAGTCTTTCAGGTAGATTAGGGACATCAATTTTACTGTTTATTGATTTGTATCAAAATAACTAGTTTAACATTGTTCTTAAAATTGAAGAGAGTTTATTTCAATGGTACTGCATACTTTCAGCATAGTTAAAAAGGTTAAGGTTTAACCGGTAATCGACCCGTTTAAAAAAATTTCGTTGGACTTTTTCTAGTCTATTTATACAAACATTAAAGTAACCTTATAAAATATTTATTTATTTATTTTTACATAAACGGTATAAATTGCCTTTGAACATAAATATGAAAAAAAAACAAATATAAATACATGACAAAAAATGAAGAAATCGCATAACTATAACAATGGTAACAAGTAGGTAAATACACATAAGCAACCAAAAATATCAACGAAATAAATATGTAAATATAAAAAAGCAAAAAAAAAACATTTTCAAATATAAAAAGAAGTTTAAGAATTTTATTGCGAGAGACTAAAATAAATCAGACTCGTTTTATAACTATCAAGTCCAAAACCAAATACATCAGCCTTGTCCTCATACTGATTATCATATCTGTGGAGCCTAGGGATAGGCGAGTGCATGTGATAGTTGGTTCTAGAACTTGCAGAGCAAAAGGAAGATCTGTGGCGGGTATGTCGACCAGGTACACGGAAACACACCAACTCCAGCAAATCTGGACAGAAAATTAATGAATTGATCACTTTATAAAGTAATATTAGGTCAGTTGAAACTCTTCAGTTGTAAGTTATAAAAGATTTACTAAATATAAAAATTGATTATAATTAAATAAAAAAGCTGGAATATGTAGTTTAAAATTACTTTATTTTGGAAATTTCTTCTGAACACGCTCGAGTGAATCAGAATGTACGCGATAATGGGGTGACCAGACTAGAGAAATATATTCTAAACGACTTCCAACCAGGGAGAAATCAAGTCACTTGATTGGTGTGATATATTTTAATTTGTTAGTGTTATACCCTGTGGTGGTATGTGAAGTTCAATAATAAGACTTATTGTAGTTGACTGTGGTTTATTCTGAATGCTTATTATATTGTGGTAAGAGAGCGACTGTTTGCTAGGAAAGCCAAATCAAGAATGACTTGCCAAGCTGTGTGGGTATG
Organism: Micrasema longulum; assembly: GCF_059751315.1. Classification (NCBI taxonomy): domain Eukaryota; kingdom Metazoa; phylum Arthropoda; class Insecta; order Trichoptera; family Brachycentridae; genus Micrasema; species Micrasema longulum. The sequence continues at coordinate 1,258,268 of NW_028277578.1, read as the reverse complement.
CAGACGACTGTAGGTATATTGTTGTCACCAACAATATACCTACATTCCTTACAGTATCCTCCTATGGTGGTTTGTGAAGTTCAATAATAAGACTTATTGTAGTTGACTGTGGTTTATTCTGAATGCTTATTTTATTGTGGTAAGAGAGCGACTGTTTGCTATGAGAGCCAAATCTAGAATGACTTGCCAAGCTGTGTGGGTATGCAGACGACTGTAGATATATTGTTGTCACCAACAATATACCTACATTCCTTACAGTATCCTCCTATGGTGGTATGTGAAGTTCAATAATAAGACTTATTGTAGTTGACTGTGGTTTATTCTGAATGCTTATTTTATTGTGGTAAGAGAGCGACTGTTTACTAAGAGAGAGAAATCTAGAATGACTTGCCAAGCTGTGTGGGTATGCAGATGACTGTAGATATATTATTGTCACCAACAATATACCTACATTCCTTACAGCTAGTAACCCTACAAATAAATTCCAACATATTGAGCGAATTATTTGAATTCTCGTCAATATGTTTGAGATTTATCTGCAGGGTATTGCAATCATCGGTATTATTCACAACCCTGTAAAGTTTTAGGTCATCAGCAAAAATTAAATATTTTTTGGCGTAGATTAAAAATAAAATAGGTCCCTAGTGCGATGCTTGGGTTACGCTTCGTGTTGCTAAAAAACTAAAGGAGATATGGGAATTTATTTAAACTGCTATTTTTCTATTATATAAGTAACTAATGAACCATATTAAGGGTTATTCACGTATTTCCAGTTGACCGAGTTTCTGCAACAAATTAGAGTGGCAAACCTTGTCAAAGGCATTACTGAAGTCGGTGTATATAGCATCGACCTGGCGCATCTTATAAAGTGCACTAGCAATATTATTCTCGTACAAAATGAGATTGGTGACTGTCGAACGACCAGCAATAAACCCATGTTGTTCAGGAGCAATTATTCGTTTTAAAGGTAATTAATTTATCGAGTACAAGTTTTTCAAACAACTTTGGGAGGGTAGACTGGATACAAGTAGGTCTGTAGTAAGATATTTAATCTTTACTACTTTTTTTAAATATATGTGTAATGTGGCTATATTTCCATGTATCAGCAAATACGCCAGTTGTTTAATACTTATTTAATAAAATTTCAATAAGATGAGCTAATATATAAAAACAATTTATAATGTAGACTGAAGGGATATCATCAGGGCCAGCAGATTTAGGTTTATCCAACGATTTTACAAACTTAATAATTTTATCATCAAAAATAGTTAAGTTAGGCAGGTCAATAAGCTCAGTTTATTTGTTTTCCATAATAACGTAATAACATTATTCGATTTTTTTTTTTTTTATCAGGCCGTTTCTCTCCACTACTGGAAATAGCATTTTTCCATTTTTTTTTAGAGTTTCTCTGTCCTGGGCTCTCTGTTTCCACCCATGTCCCACGAGTTCAATGATGTCATTTACCAATATCCTCTGTGGTCTCCCCACTCTCTTTTATAATTTTTCTTTAATTTAATATTTTGGGGGTCACCCATCTTATTATCCCAACTTTTTATCTCATTATATGACCTCTTCATTGCCATTCTTGTCTTGATTTTTATATGATGTTATATTGTTTCAATAACTTGATCTTACTTAAATTCGTTTCAAAATACGTTCGTTCATGTGATGTAACTGTCGTAAATGTTCTTATTACACTTAATTAACTAATATTCTGGAAACTACAATAAATATTACCAAGAAGTTTTTTGTAATATTCAAGTGAATAAAAACACGTTAAATTAAATTTTTAATGAATTATTCTGTCCACCAGGAACTCCGAAAATGACAAAACTTCAAATTCCCTGAGACAAATTTACAAAACATTCATTTAAAAGATAAAGAGATGTGACTAATCAGATTACTAATTAAGACAAACATATTTATTTATTGAATTCACTTAAACGCCCCGGAGGGCTTTAACAAATATGGTACATAGATAAAATATATAAGGTTTGGAATAAAATATAGCATTTGGTAAATTCAAATAAATATTTCTACATATAACCCAGCATAGGTGCAAAACAGTGAGAGTGAAGTGATGTTTCGGAAAAAAACTTTAAACCCACTTGTTCTCTCAATCATTTGAATAAATCCATAGCATGAGTTAACACAGTAAATAGTTTTGCTTTACAAAAAAATTTTTTAGTCTCCCACTAAAATATAATTGAAAATAAAAAAAAACACTAAAAATTATAAATAAATGTGGAATAAGACTGAATATAATTGAATCGGGTTGTTGTCTCGTGGCTGATGTTGCGAACTCACGGATCAGAGGTTGTAAGTTCGAACCCCACACTACTTCAACTTGATTACCGATTTTCAATTCTGAGTTATGTACAAGTCGTTAAAAATGGCTCATAATTGAAATATTTGGTATAATCTTATAAATGCTTAAATTAGTTTTTTATGAAAAAATAACTAAAAGTGTTTTTATTAATAAAAGCATTATTTTGCGTAATGACGGTAGTCATAACGAAAACGAATCTATTAAGTTGACGCAAAGTTTATCGCTATTATCCACTTATGAAAATGGATTTACACCAAACAAAAATAATAAAAATTGTTTTAAAATTTTGAAACATAAGTTAAGAGCACATATTTTTCAAAATTACTCGATGCGTAAAAACTTTTAGTAGCCATTTTATGCTTATTTTTCGTAAAACGTTAATTAGTTTCAGCGCTCAGCGTTTTAAGAACTAAAGGCGATTCTGTGTTTACAGACTAGCCAAAACATCCAATTAGACCATTATGGCCATATCCAGCCCCAATTTCCTTTTGCAATCAATGTGCTTAATCAGAAAATTCAATTTTTTATTATATAGTTTGTAGATTCAGAACAATCGAGATAAAAACATCGTTTAATCACTTACAATAAAATAGATAATTAAACATTAATAAATTGCTTTGATCATCAAATACCCAACCCTAATCTAGACCCGGTGATGCATAGGGAACTATTTTGGAAAAAGTCATGCAGTGTTTTTTGATCATGTGTTTTAGGAAGTTAAGGCGATCAGTTTTACGTTTCAGGTGTCAATCCAAGGACAGGGGAATATTGCAACTTGCCCACCACAAACCGCACACCGCATCTGAGTACATTAGTATATTTGGCGGTGCCCACATACAGGGAAAAATTGCTTGTTGCCGAACGAAAAAAGCTGCGCGAAGAAGCTCTCTGTAATCTGGTAGCCTTAGCATATTTGTGCTGAACGACGATAATATAGAAGCACATAATAATAAGTGTAGTGATCAGCGCGTTTGCCTGCCATGCAAGAGGTGTCGGGTTTGATTCCCGACATGGTTGACATGACAATTACTGACTGCCTTAATTAAATCAGTTTAATTCATTTCGATGTACCCTTTAAAAGTTACCCGTCACACCAAATTACGAGTATTTTACTGTGCCGACGTAAACACTAATGCAGAAAAAAACATTAAGAATCTATCATATTATAACCGTATTATTATGTATGTGGCCAGATTTCAATAAAAAATATTTAAAAAAAATTATTATAAGTTTTTCCACACCAGAGTATTTCATGGTCCGGGACTAGCAACTGAAGCGTTATATTGATCATCTTACCTTCATGTAACAAAAATTATTAAGATACGCTGCTATTGGTGCACCAATGCAATGTCATGTGCACCATTATGTGCGAAAAAAAAAAATTGATTACATAATATGCACTTCATTGGATTGAGGAAAAGAGGGAAGTGTATTCTTCACTGACATTGAATTTTTAACATGGAATTTGTTGAGGGGAATATTGCATTATAAAACCACTATGCAAACAAATATTTCACGTTGGTCCTTTCAGGATTCGAACCCAGGATTACAAGCATGATACGCAAACGCTCTTTAAGTGTCGAACTTTTGTATTTTACATTTCTCTCTTGCTTTGTTTTCTATATCTTCATTCATTTAACTAATCATGTGTTCTATGTTAGCTTAATTTATTTCAGAGATTTACGTTTTTATATTTACTAAAATCCATAAATAATTTGTTTAGAAAATAAATAGTATTTGGTGATAAATTTGATATTTTAACAAACTCAATTTTGATTTGCTGTAGATTTGAAATTTATTTATAAACCCCAACAAATACCATTTTTTTTTTTTAGTTAAAAAATAAATATTTGCGTTCTTATGATTTACCCATACCCAATGAGGGCTATTTTCAACGAGTTGTAAATAACTCACAATTAGAAAATGGGAATCAAGTTAGGGTAGAGTGCGATTCGAACCACTGACCGTTGAGCCGTGAGTCCGAGACACTAGCCACGGGACCACAACCCGATTCGATTTAACAATATTTTTTTGGTAACGAAAATATTTTTAACATCTTTTGTTAAAGTTATCTAAGTCTTTTGTTTAGTTCAGCCTGCAAGTTTATTGAACATTTTCAGTCCCCAGTTTATTAGTCTTGACTATCCTTGTCTCGTTTTAGAATGTCGTTTATAAATAAACTGTTACAACAATCACGCATTTTATTTATCAATACCATTGGCTTAAATGTTTCAATATCGAAATTGGCATTTATGTGCATACTAGATAATTTTTTCAAACTAGTCTTATTGAAAAAAAAAACTTTGTGGTCGACCACTATGATAAATGTTAATAATATTTTAAACATACATTTGTAAAGGACAAAGACACAGTTTAAAGCGACACAATCAAGAACGACCCATGTCTGTGAACTTGTTCCGACTCGCTAGAAAATCCGTGTTGAGTCGGGGCACTTGTAATGCATTCATAACCATACATTCACATACATATATACATATATATTCGCACATACATATTTATAATATATTTTATACATACATATACGTATATATTAAGTTTAAGTTTAAGTTTATACACTTCGTTAATACTTTATACATTACAACATTTTACATTTATAAATACATATTAATCATTTACCAGTTAGTCCACATTTGATTGCAGAAATCCATTCCCGTTCGAGCAAACCAGTTACTCAAACCAGATTTAAATATCGAAAATGACTCAGATTCCTTTGTTACCTGATCTAGTAAATTAAAAGTTTTGGACCTACCACAGAGAAATGTCTCTTGGCCAAAGTCATTTTACTTTTCTATGTAGTTATTTACTTTTGAGGAATATCTTATTATTATTTTTTGCAGTGTTCTTTGTTTACTACTTGTGGTCCAAAAGTTGATCAGACATGACTTATAATAGATTTGTCTAATTGAAAGGACTTTGGCCTCTTTAAATAATAAATCCGATGAAAACGTTGGAGGAGGATATTTAAATATTATTTTTAATATGGTTTATTGGGTTATCATGAGCGGTCTGTAGATTGTCTGAACACAACCACCCCATCCTATTGTGCCATATGTTGCCACTGATTGAAATAGTGCGAAATACACCGAACGAAGAATGCTGAGGTCTAACACATTTCTTAGGTTGTAAAATACATAAATAAGTTTTCTTAATCCATCAGTTGTTGTATCTACATGAGATTCCCAGCAAAGATGTTGGTCAATGACTACTCCCAAATATTTGATATTTTCTGTCTGATTTATCTGTGGACAGGAACAAGTACCACTTTTATCATAATAATTCAATATATTTTCATGACACGAATGAAGCATTAACTTAAAGTTATCTTTTGTGAGAACTTTCTTTTCTTTCTTTTTGTATTTTCAATGAGAACGTCAGGTATTTTGTTTTCCCAATATTAAGTTTTAATAAATTATTGTCTAGCCAGTCTTTAATTGTTTTCATTCAAAGAGAAGCTTCGTGGAAGGTTTCATTCCAGGTATTTCCTATCAGCAAATGTAAGAATATTACCTTCAATACTCAGGTCGCAGAGATAATTGATATATATTAAGAATAAAATAGGTCCCAGGACGCTACCTTGCGGTACTCCAAATAACATCGGCTGACTGAAGCTTTTTCTCTCCTCTCCCCTTTCATTCTGAATTTTTGTGTTTTATACTCTGTCGTAGCTGCTTAATCTTGTTCTGTACAATTCAGCCTTTTTAAGATATCTTTGGCAAGATAAGAACCAACTAAAGAGAAGAGAAGAGAATATATATTAAAAATAACCACTAATTGACGTTTCTGTGTTTTCTGGTTTCGAGACATGCCCATCTCTTCATCAGGTGGAATACGATGATTTATTGTAATGGTCTTCCTACAGTTTAGTCAGACTGAGTTTTCTTTCCCCGACTCAATTTTTCAAACGTCATTCCCATGAGATTTTTTCTTCTTTTTTTATCAGTTCACGTTGATGTAAGCTTTTAATAGTATGTGCCCTATAAGCTGGTTGGTTTTGTATTTTTGTGCAATTTCTATGGTGAGTTAAATAGTAGGATTCGCATGTTGGTGTAATTACTGTCTTGACCAAGAGACTGGAACTTCTGAAAACCGGTAGACATGGAAACGTCGGAAAGAAGTTTCATACACATATTTTCTAACATTCAAATAAATAAAACTATTTTTACTAATACATTACAAAAGAGATATATAACATTTCAGAGAAGGTAATTCGGAAATCTAGAATTCACAGGGCATATTCACCATTCTGCCTGTCTTGAAACATCTATTTTCCTTCAACCATCTATATATTGATTTTTGATATAAATGTTTCAAGATAAACAGAATGTGAATGTTACACTGTGTTTAAAGTGGCCACTGAAACCAGTCAGCAACAGGTCATTAGCCCTGTAAATACCTAGACTTCTGTATTCTCTTTTCCAAAGTGTTCTTCATCTTTTTTGTAATGTATTTGCATTAATAATTCCCTAGGTAGTTGATTCTAGTCCTTAAATTGCTTACTCTATAAAAAAAATGACACACTCAAAATATTAAGCAACTTATTGACTTTCGAATTTGAGCCATTAATATGTGTTTTTTAATTATTTACTTTTATTACCTTCCTACACTTTTTTTACTACCTTAACATTTTAACCAGTATTTTAAAATGTTTTTTTGGCCGATAAAGCTTTTGCCAGAATCTATTTTGTGTTTACATATTCACGGAAATTTATTCGTGTATCATATTAAAGAATACATTGATATGATAAACAATACGATGTCATTCAAAATATAACAATGGTTGAATCCAGAAGTCCGAAAAATATTTTTTTATTAAAAATATTTTTTAAATTTTTTATCTCAACGAAACATTATTATTTTTCCTGAGTATTATTCATTACATGTTCGGCCATTCTAAGCAAAATATCGGAACTGTGGAGAATATAAACAAACATTTTTGCCTGTACCATTTCGCCCGATTTCATTGTTTTTACCAAAATATCCAATTAAAATCCAATACAATTCGCCCGCTTCACGCACAGATTATACGGGTAATCTGTGAACAAAATTATAAAGAATTACTGAAGGATTATTAACCCCCTAAGCTTACTCGGTTGAATAAAATTTCAATTTATGTGCTAAAAGTATAATTTTAGTAAATATTCTTTCCGCTTTGCGGTAGTGTGGTAAGCCCGTTTGCCTAGGATTTCCGGGTTCAATTTCCGATTATACTGACATTAAATCACTAAAGCTTTGAGAATTTTTAAATGTTTGCAGACATGCTATATTCCTCCCTAGAGAGTTAATTGGATGTTTATTTGTTGCAACAGAGAAGGAAAACACTTTTGAGAAGGAAATATAAAAGTCGAGGCATTTGCAGGGCTTACGACCAAACATTGGCTGGTTTAAAAGGCCATTTTACACACAGAGTAACATTCACCTCATTGTTCTGTGTTCTGCTCTTTTACTTCACAAAAGTCAAAGATGGGATATGTGGATGTGGATATTCAAACAAAACCAGAATGGTAAATGTAACGCAGTGTGTAAAGTGGCCACTGAAACCGGCCAACTGTTATTGCCTACACTTTTATATTCCTTTCCTAAAAGTTTCATCCTCCTCTCTGTTGCAACAAATTAAGATATTGAATATATACTAAATATTATTAAATATTTATTCATAACCGCTTACTGACCTTTTTATTCTACCAGTTTCGAGATGTAGCCGTCTCTTCATCAGGACACCAATTAAACCAACATGCAAAACCCACTTTACGCCTTCACCATAGTTGTTGCACAAAATTATACAACCAACACGACATGCATTTCAATAAGCACATGAACTGATTAGGAAAAACATACACTGTTTAGATTTATGAAAATACTTTATGACGTTTGAGACATAGTTGAAAAAAATGAGAAGGGATGGAAGAAGGAGCTTGAATTTAATAGTTTTAGGCTTAAGTTTAAATATTTAATAGCATTTAGTAAAATGTTTTAGCACAAAGTTAAAGTTAAATAAATGAAAGTTAAAAAAATAAAAGTTTCAGCTCTTTAATTTCACAAATATCAACAACTGAAAGAATTAAAACAGTAATAAAGATATCCTAAATAAAAAAAAAAACTAAGGCAAGATTAAGACCACGGTTGTCTATTTTACAATACATCAGGTTCTTGACGTCCTAGACGTCACTGCTGATTGCTCTTTGGCAGTTCATGTCAGAACTAGAGGATGCGAACCTGACTAAAGAGGATGCACAGGAGACGGCAGCCGACAGAGATGCCCCGAGGATCTTTGTGGACACTATATGCTCCAACTAGGGAGCGGACATAGAATGACGATAGTGATGATGGATGCAAGATTTAAAACGCTCATCGCGATATATTCAAACCTAAAACTACTTACATAAGAAGCATACGTGCTAATCACATGACCACGAGGTAAACAAATATAATCTAAATTGTAAAACTGAAAATACACGTTTGCGACCGTTTTTCTGTTTATCTGTTTGTTTGTTTGACAGATCATTTAAGATGGAATTTTCAGATCGATTGTGATATTTTTAAGTGCAATTTTACTCAGTTTTTACTTGATGGAGAATAAAACTTTTTAACGGTAAGTCGTAGAAATGTGAAATGTAAAATAAGCTCGTGAAATGCAAATTCTAGATCCATTATGGTATTTAGGAGTTAAATTTAACCCAGCCTCTACTCAGTACTGATTAATAAATCTTTGAAGTAAATTCTAGTAACCTGGAATTGAGAAAAAATATGTAAAATGTCATTTCTATTTATTTTTATGCAATTTTTTTTCTCCTACTTGATACAAATTAGCACTTTTTAATGAAAGGCAGTAGAAACACGAAGTTCAAAATTGTTACAAAAAATGAAATTATTACTTCAGAAATGTTTTAGCGTGCCAAATTAATTTTGGCCTTCCTTGCTAAAAATCGAATTTTTAAACGGTTAGTTGTAGAGACGTAAAATTTAGAATCCACCCACAAAATGTTATTTCTTAATCAACAGCCTTGTTTTCAAAAGAAAAATTTCTCTTACTTCCTTGTGACATTATTTTATTACATATTTTTTTATGCAACTTTATCGGTAAAAAAATAATGTTCTAAACGGTTAGTCGTAGCGACAAGAAATTGAGATTAATAAAATAAAAAATGGGTTGTCAATCCCTCCTATAAAAAATAACGATTTTATCATTTTGTTTCATTAGCAATGAAAGCGGGTTTTTTTTCCATTTTCTATTATTACGATGCAATCATATATTTTTTTATACTATCTGTCATTTAAAATAATATTAGTTTAAAATTATTTTCGTGTTTTTTTAATTTGTTGAAAATCCATTATGCGAACGATTGAAATGTTTTTTCATATTTTTTAATCATAAGGCGGATATTTGTAGGTCATCTTTTGAATATTTCCTGAATATGTCGTTGCAAAATGTTGTATTGTTTCAAAAGATATTTTCAGCCTCTCAGATACCGGACCGCCTCTCACCCTCGCACTCCTCCCTCAAATGCAGTGGAAAATGCAATATCGACTGTGTCAATCCGTCACTACCATCCTACGCTTTTTCATTACTTTGCGCATTCCGATTCTGCCTTCGTGTTAGAAAATAAAAGATCCTCCGATTGTGTTGCAGTTTTGAAATTGCATTTATCTCAACATCCTCGGTTCATAAACGCGCTTAGACCAGTGGAATCATTCATTGCATTTTACAAAAATAAATCTTAAATTTAATTAATTACTTGGAACGATTTACCTAAATGGAAAAAAAAACTGGTTTCAGCTTACTTTTTTCTGCGACCCAATTAGACAGAAACGTAACAATTATCCAACTTTATTTTTCAGTGCAATTGATCTAAATCGCATTTAGAAGAAATGAAAACAGCTAGAAGAGCATATTTGTTGTGCTGAGATGATAAAGTTATTAAGTTTTGTAATTTTAATATTGTAGGGGCCATGTGACCATGTGGAGCGGTGCGGTGAGAGGAATTAAGGAAACGGGTTTGGATCCCAGCAGATAAGTTAATTGAATCCCCTATCTTCCGTATCTATCTTGATGTTTTGACTGGAGGCTAGAAATGACTCAGGGATACTTCACTTCTCACTTAATTCGTTGTTTTTGCGGAATGAGTTAAACGAGACTCCCACAGAGACATGCATATTTTATAGGCTCAAAAACTTTTAATTCTTTTTTTACTGATAATATTTCATTGCTTACAAACTTTCAAAATCTTCCTTCTTTTGAAAAACATGCACTTTCCTGGATTCAAACTAAAGATATGATCTCTTTTTTTCATGATTTATTTTGTTGCCCTTTAATAAGGAATATTTTTGTGTTTTTTAAAAATATTTTTTTTTTCCTTTTTTAATTACTATAAAAAAATACCATATTATCTTTTAAAGAATATTTTATTTTTTCTTTCTTATGTTTTAAAAAAAATATTATAATTGTCTATTGTTTATTATAGGAGCATAAATTCATTTATATTTTATTGTATACCCACGAACAGGCCATGCCTTTGTGGATTTTTTTTATTACTATTTTTCTATTAATATGTATTTCGTTGATATGTAATTATGCTTTATTTTTTTAAAACTCTTTTTTATTATTATGTTTATTGTAAGAAAACAAAAAAATAAAAAAAATAAAAAAAATAAATAAAATGCGGTAGCGGGAGCGGTTTCGCGGTGCGGAGCGGTAAGCGGTAAGCGGCGGGATAAAGACGACTCCGTGGTCAATTCTAAACTAAACTACTACTGGGCGGTGAGGGACTTTATTTATTGGGAAAAATTAGTAATAAAAAAGTAAAAAAGGTTTTTCTGATTAACAACGTAATAACAAACAGTTATTCAGTATTGGAAATGAAGTAAGAACGTAGAGGAAGCGAGGTCCGTAGAACGTAGAGAAGAATCATTGATACGGCGTTTTATCATCTCCACCTACCCCCTCGAGAAAACGGCACAAGAGCCTGCCAGTCGTTTGTCTGAAGTATTCACTTGACCCTATATCTAACACGGTTCACTATCTAACTGACTAATCGTCTAAGATTTCAATGTGTTCCCCTTTTATATATAACACTTAGTTTGTTATAAAACAAATTGCGTAGTTGCGCAAACTTAAGCCGCCTAAATATGAATGGAATAATCCCAGAAAAACTAAGTTATTCTTTACTTTAAAGGAAATATTATTGCGTACTAAAACTAAATTTTTAAGGCCTTTGTTACAAAGCCACTTGACTAGTATTGCTTTGTTGACAGGAAATCTTAAAAAATTTATTTCATTAAACGCCCTGTTGTACTATCATATTTTTTAAATGCTTAAATTGTTTCTAAGTCATTTCACAACAGTCTGAAAATAATAATTAGATAAGAGTACATTTTACAGTTTCAAAACTAAAATACAAGTACAAAGAAAGTGTTAGTATTAAATCATACAAAAAATACTAACGTGCATTCGCGATAAGACATAATCAGATTATTCTAGTACAGGGGTGCTCAAATGGTTGATCGCGAGTGCTCTTTGAGTCGATATACAGAAAAAATATCCGCGCATATTGTGCGAAAAACTAATACTATATAATGTCGTCTATGTATTATTATACATAGACTGCATCTGCATCACCCATATTTGCAGCCTCTCAGAGCCGATTGATCGTAGTCTAACAATATCGAGGTAGATTACTAGCAGTTCAAGTTTGAGCACCCCCGCTCTAGTAGGCCAAATACAAAAACATGTCTTGAAATATCTTCATGTTTTCCAGTGAAACCGTTTTTTTTTTCAATGTTTCTAGATCACACGCGCAGTGTGTTACGCGGAGAGTGTTCAAAGAATTTTGGAGCGCTCAGATGTTATAATTATAAATTAACGAAATTACAAAAAATCAAAATCCAAACTTTTTCAAAGTCTATTTATTGATTCAGAGCACATTTTCAATATAATGTTATATGGAAAAATACAAAAAAATGACTAAAAATCGACTTTTAAAACTGGGTCTAATCACTCACCACTGCCTTGCCTTTTCAAGTCAGTTGACTTTAAGAATTAAGGAGGTACCTAGCTATAAGTAATTACGCGGCCTCCGTGGCGTAGTGGTCAAGACGCTTGACTCACGCACGGAAGGTTTTGGGTTCGATTCCCGGTGAGAACACAAAAATTAAAAATGTGATTTTTCTCAAGCCTGGGTGCTCTGTGATGTAATTCACCACTGTAATTAGGCCTCCTGGCCTGTTGTGGTGCAAAAAAAAATGTAAAATGTAAAAACACTATACGCACGCATGAGTTTTACAATGGAAACAATTGAGCGCTTTGGAAGCAATCTTAGAAATCTCCACCAAGAACGGAAAATTAGTTATTGATGCCAAAATAAACAATACATAAAAACCTACCTACATAAATAATAGTGTAATTCAAAACCATCTCTAAATCTTGCAAAAAGAGATTTGAATTTTACTACTTGACATGACAAACTGAACAATATCCAATTAGCATTATTAGAAATCTATCAATTCATTTTTTAAAGTTTTTCGCAAATATCTCAGTAACTTCTTCAATGGAGATTTCTAAGTTTGCTTTTTCTAAATTTCTAGATTGTCCCCTTTCATGTATATGATATATATCACTATATACATGTTCACTTATTTGAATACAATATAATGCATTTTCATATCATAAATATGAAGTGATTTCTATTGGTCTGTGTGTTTAACCAGCTTCAGTTTAGTGTAGAAGTTGTTCATATTTCTAGGGTTTTTTTTATGCTACGAACCAATGTCGCATCGGTATAGAGAAAGCTATTTTCCTGTATGCACGCCTCATTTATCTCCCTAATCGGCCACGATAGCCGCCCAGAATTCACATTCAAATAAGCATTATTATAAATTGGGCCCCACGATTCGGCCTGTTATTACAGCCGCTGGCTTCGCTATCGGACTCGGGGAAGGCATAATAATTTCAAAACATAAACAGCGTGTCAAAACGTTCAATAATCAAGTTATGTTTTCATTAGGAAATTCGACATCATTTCAAACAATCATATTTTTTTATTAAATAGTTTCAATATATGAGCGGAACCATAATCTAAAAAAATAAATAGGATAGTTACGTGTATTCATATATATGTTTTTAAACGTAACTACCCAGAAGTTGATGGCAAATTTGAACTTTGTAACGTTTTTACGCCAAATTTATCATCATCATCCGCTTTCCACACCTAACGGTACATAGGGCACTGAGCCAATTCAAATTCAATCACAGCGTATGCTGATATTTTTTTTATTTTAGGAGGTAAAATGATCAGTCTTACGCTTCAGGTACCAGTCTAAAAACTATAAAATATTCTAGTTTGAAAAAACCCTTTAAAATAAATATTTCTTATCAATCATGTCGGCAATCGAACCCAAAACCTCTTGCGTGGCGGGCAAACACGTTGACCATTAGTCCACGGGGCCGACAGTAAAGTTGTACATGTTTTATTTGGGAAAATATGTTTTTATCTCCTTTTCCTCCAAAGACGTTTCATTTAATACTGACCATTATTTACCTATTTATTAACCATTTTATTAGATTATTCAAAAACGTGAAATGGTTCCAATCACAAGTTTTTTGCTTACCCTTAAATCCCAGTAAAAAGATAATGGATTTTTTTACATATGGGAATGTATCAAGATTTACAAAAGGTGGAGAAACTTTGAGGGGTACAATCTGACGAAAATCAATAAAAGTTTAAGCCTTTAAAAAAAAGGATATTTTAACATTAGCAATATTATTAATTATCTTCAGTAGGCAAAGTTATTTAGACTAGCTTATTTCAAAATTTAGGTCAAAAGTCTTGCTTAAACTTCTGTATTCCATTTTATATAAGTTTTTAATTTTTGTTGAAATATCTATAAGCATTGATGAAATTCCTTTTTTTCCTAATTTACTCGGTTCTGGCCTTTGCAGAATATAGGCTTTTTTCAATTTTTTTTGATCCGGGTACTGTTTTCATCCATGTTGCGCCATCAGCCTACGTCCTCTGTGGTCTTCTTACCTTTCGTCTACTTTTGTAGGGTCTCCAATTCAATATTCTGCGAGTCTACCTAACAACTTCTTGTCTCGCGGCATGACCCACCCACTGCCATTTTCATCAGATGGTTAGATACCTTGTGAAATTAAGTACGTCTCGCGTATAAAAATTAGAAATATGTTGGATTTCTCAAAAATTTGTTTAAATTTTTTCAATTCATGTTAAAAAAAAGAAAAGCCTATTTGGATTTAAACGCTGTGCTTTATTGTATTTGAATAAATGTCACTGAGATATCTCTTTTGAAGCATATCTTTGTATAGATTTCTAAAAAACACGTGCCCAAGTTTATTCAATTCAATATCTGTATAATATCGCGTAACCCCACGTTTCCAATATGCGGAATAAACTCAAACACAGTTATATGACTACGCCGCGTTTTGTTAGTTACCTACTTTGGTAATTTGGTTAGCAACAGAAGTTGCCAAGTCACAGAACTTCTAAAAGCAAAATCTCTCCTGAAAGGTAATTGACCATAATCGAATTACAGTCTTTTCATTTTTTTTAATACATCTATATATCTCAAAAAAAATATTTTTTTTCACAACATGTATTAATTAATTAATTAGTTATATACTTGTTAGTAAATTCCATTTACCTATTGAGTTTACAAACTCAACCAACACATACAAATAAATTAATAAATTTACACATTTTATATTTGAAACATTAACTTATTGGTTATTCATTATAATTAAAGAAATAAAACAACTTGGTTTTTCACCGATATTTTTATTTTCCACCGACCGGTTTCAAAGCTTAACAAGCTTTTTTCTCAAGGTTCCCAGTATGCTGCCAACAAAATAAATAAATCAAATCTTTTTTTCTTGAAAGGATAGTAATGTGAGATGGATATGTTCGAAACTAGACAGAATTTGACACAAAAATTATTTAAAAAAACTTATTATGAATCGCTTTTTAATTACTAAGATATCCAAGTAGTCTAATTTCAACATTTTGTTTTCAACACGAAGTACTTTTGACAGGATACTGATAAAATAAAATAAATTAGGGAAAAATTTATTAATTAAATACACCGTGAGAAAGAAGCTTGTTAAGCTTTAAAACCGGTCGGAGGAAAAAACAAAATTAGTGATTAAAAACAAAGTTCTTTTATTTGTATTTTAAATAAATATATTTTAATGATGATATTAATTAAAAGGAGGGTGTTATATGCAAAACATATTATTATAGTGATAGCAATTTAAAAAAAAATATGTACCAATCAAACTTCTTAGTTAAGTTTTAATATTTTATAGAATTATTAATAAGGAGCGCTTTCGCCTCAGCAAGTATCTTCAAGAATGGTATGTTTCTGCAAATACTAATTTAAAAACATTTAAATTTATATTGAGTGAGTTTGAATTATAGAAGGACAACTTACATAAACATAATTTTAACTTTCTTAACATTGCATTTCTAAGAGCAATGTGTAACGTCCGGTAAAATATTTAATACGAGTATATTACGTAAAATATAAAAATATCGTAAAGAAAAAATTTAATCTTCTGGAAATTAAGTGAAGATTTACATGAAGATACCTTTTATTTTTACTTTGCCTAGACTTTCGTATAGGGAAGGGTATACAAAAGTCTAAACAAAATATAAAACAAAATAATTTTCTAGCATACGGGCATAATGGTGATATTTTTACATAATGTAAAGCGATATTTTAAAGTAGTAAAGTAGTAATTAACAGAGATATTTTCGACTGTCATTTTTATTGTCAGTTATTTTTTCATAAAGAAAAATCGATATTTGTGAACGAAAATGAGTATATTTTAATAAATATTTCTGGTACTTTTATCGGTAACCTATTTTTTTTTTTTTTTAATTTTTCATATTTTACATTTTATTGAAAAAACCCTTACGGGTTACAAACATTTGATAAAATATTTTTTTTTGAAAAGTTGATTTGATAATATTTTTAAAATCTTTTGTAAAGGTTGTCTGAGTCTTTTGTTTAGTTTTTTCTGGAAGTTTATTGTATAATTTCAGTCCCTGGTTTATTAGTCTTGACTACCCTTACAATATTATATTATATAATTTAACATGATTTTCTTCACTGCTTTTCATACAAAAAACTAAATTTTACTTTGTAGATAAATGTTAACTTCCCATTGAAATCGGGGCCCAGAAATCAAACCCGAACCTTAGGCATGGTAGGCAAATGCGCCAATCACTACATTATGGGGCGTATTTTTACACTCATTAGGGTTCTGTTTATATTTCATATACATAACTTTATTCATCATCCCTGACACAGATCGACAGGTCATGAGCCCTGTAAACGCTTTTACTTCCATTTTCTATTTTTTTAAGCGGTAAAACAAACTTAAAAACTATTTCAAAGTTTTTCAAAGTGGACTTGGTGAGTTTTGGCAACAGCTCGAGTCATTTATGTACGTATAAAGCAATGTAGAATCGGTATTGCTTTCCCGTGAACATACACGGAAGGGGGGTACGAGTAGCTAAGGGGGTAAGGTTAGATCCACGTACGGTATTAATGTACTGGGGTGATTTAACCTTTCTAGTCAATTATCATCGTAGTCGGGTCGAGCAGGTTACTGCATGTGCCTATAGGTCTTTATGGCTTTATTATGTAAATTTGCATATTAACCAGCGATGACCAATCAACCTATCCTCGTTTGATACGTTGCAGGACAGAAATCCAATCAAAAAGGTCGCTTTCATTTTAGTATCGACGTATTGGTATTATTTTCTGGGTTGTTGTGAAGACTACCTTTGATGGTAGACCCTTCGAGAAAACCTATTCATTCATTCAAAAAATTATCTCGTTACATCTCCGGCCAATGTAGTGCTGCTCATCATATAAAAATAAACATCGTTTAGATGACGAACATATAACTTTCAGCGGTTCTGATGAATACCTAGGTATATACGCTTTACACGCCGTATGTCGTATTTATATCAAGGAAACAATCTAATTACTCATTTTACAATGTTAACAAAAGGTTGTGTGATTTAAAAATATTACAATATGCAAAGTATGGTACTCAAAAACATCTTTATTGCGTTTATTATACTCTATTCTTGTATTTGAAACCTTTAAATCACAATTGAAGGGTTTTTTTTAACCAAAACTGTATAACTGAAATTGGAAGCACATTACCAAATTACAACAGGGATGCAAAACATTTCGAGAAGGGAATATGGAAGTCTAGGCATTTACAGGGCTTATGACTTGTCATTAAATGACGATTGGAATCATTTCTCATTAAATGCGAAAAAAAATCTGCATTATAAATCAATGAAATTATTTTAACTTGCAGGTAACAGTTGGCTATCGCCGACTGATACATGCTGGGGAATTCGGCTCTAAAACCCTCTGTTGACAGATTGGGATCTCGGGCACTGAAAAATTTAACCCTTTTAATCCACCCTTTTTTTTCCTGTTCTGAGCAATCTAATTGTAATAAAATAATAAATAAATAACTTAATTGGTCTTTTTATGTTAAAAAATTGTTGTTTTTAGTACTTATTTTGTATGACTGTATGTTTTCTAAATAAAATAAAATAAAATAAAATAAAATAATATGTCACTTAGAATAATGCTACCAAAACAACACAAAATAAGACATAAAATACACTTAATATCCTGGCGGCCTCCATGGTGAAGTGTTTAAGATGATTGACAAATGATAAGAACACAAAAGTTAATGGTTTATTGATTTATTTTTTTTATACTATTTATAAACTTGATACTCGTATAATAATATAAAATTAATTCAAATATAGTTTTAATCACTTTGACAGCCGTACTGCATTCCATATTTACGTAAAGTATCGGCCGAGAGCCTTACGAAAGAGACTGTCAATTTTATAGAATGACGTCTCTGTCGCACGTGTCCAGCTAAGAATGAGTATATGAATGTAAAAAAAATGGCGCTCTACAAACCGAATTCGGCGGGCAGTTTATTTGTGTGAGTTACCGTTCCTTTCAGTTGATTTGAATGTCAATTTTTTTAGAAAAAAAAAAAATTATATTTAAAAAATAAGGCTGAAATTCCTATGCATGAGTTTGGCCGGCCACAGAAAAAATCTGTGAGCAAGATAAAAGAACAATAGTGTGGACTGATAAGTATATGTATTTTTAATCATTCCATTTATCAATCAGTATTTGTCACAATTTTCATTTACGAAACAGAAAACCATGAGGCCGACCGATTTATTTTAGTAGAATTTTCTCTCGTGAGTGGAAATTAAATAAATAAAACCAATGAAGAAAATAATAAATATGTATCCACCCACCCAAATTTTACCGGATTAAATGGATTGGCACGTACGTGTGAAACGGGCCCGTGCAAGACAAAAAAAATCAATCATTTTTAGAATAAAAAATATGTAAGATTGCTTTGAAAATATTTCATTCATTCTTATAACAGTATGTTTTTTCGAAGATTATGATAAAATATTCAAATTTCAGTTATGCAGTTTTTGTAAAAAAATCTTATGAATTTGAAAAGGAAAAAAATATATTTAAAACAAGGAAAAATTAAAACAATATTGTTTTAGAAATAAAAACCGATTATTTCATAATTTTTATTTAAATAAAATATTGACTCTTAGATGAAAAAAGAATTGATGGATAATAATTCATCAAATTATGGAATTCTATCAAAATATTTATTATTTCGAGACTATTTGTACAATTACAAGGTTTAAAGTAACCCCGTTGTTTTTATGTACATTTTTTTAATTATTATTAAATGTTGTCTTTTTCTCAGATAAATTCATAATATCACACCTGTAAATAAATAAAATTATACGGAACGTAAAGTGATAAGTCATATGAGGTCATCATAAGTGCAGGTCGAAGAACAAAAAACCAACATTTCACGTTTACCCTGCCAGAAATCGAACCTTGGACCGAAATCACGGTTGACGATCGTGCCAACCACTGCACTATGAGGCAGACTTATCGCCACTTGATTTCCTATTGCAAAATTTTCACCTGAGAGTAGCCATCCAGTCGGAAACACAAATTAGGTTTGTTTTAATCATTTTTACTTGGAAATAAGATCAAAAAGATGTGCGACGCTATAGAAATTTGATGAATATATATTTTAGCATAGTTTTTTATCATTCTTTTGCCGTTGCATCTCCGATATTGTACGAAAAAGAAGACTGCATGTTGTACTGATCATGGCTTTCTAAAATCGTCAGTCACGGTTTTTTGTCCCGTTTTTTGCACCCTAAAACTGAACTGATTTTATTTAATAAAAAGTATCAGATTTAAATCTTCTGGGTTGTTACCTTTTATGTTTTTACGTCTAAATATGGCAGTTATAACTGGGCGCTTTTGTGGATTTTTTGATGGTCTTAGCTCTTATAAGAAATGATTTATCAAAAACAAAAACTACAAGCACAAGTTAATGGTAAATATCTATGGTGTGTAAAATCCCTGCTCTAGTGTCCTGATTCAGGGAGCAAATACGAGAATACGTTTGTATGAAGAAAAGTCATGCCACGTTTCCTCTTAATACTCTCCTTATTTGCATTTATTATAAAACCATGTTATCTTAAAAACATGATCATGCTGTCGTGTTAAAATAAAATTATTATTTTACACGAAAATATTACGAGAATTTCATAAACTTTGGCGATGTTCATATTAATTTCTTAAAAATACAATCTAGAGCATTTTTTACTTTTTTAAAGCTCGGCTGTTAGCATTATTCATATTTCATGTGCTTAGAATGTTTAAGAGGGTCGATTAAGGCATCCAAGGCTCGGTATTTTTAACAATTCATGCTTGCATTAGGTAGGTAGGGCCAGGCTTAATTAAAGTTACCCCCTCTAAAGGAAAACCCTCAGGGCGGCTCCAGCCAAGGGTGCCACCATATCACAACAGACCCTGTTATTAATTAATAGTGCTACAGAATGTGCGGACAGATGTGTGTATTTTGAAGAAGTCCGGGTTATGCATATTAATTTCACGGCATAATAATCAAAGTTTTACCTTTTTTACGCTTTCAAACCTTTACGCACAGGAAAGTACAAAATGTTATAATATCGTAAAATAAATATGCATTTTAACGTGAATATACTTTTTTGTCTGTCAAATGAATGTATAGTACATTTTTTTTAATTGTGTCCATTACTAAAGAGTTTGTCAAATATTTTATACCTACAGGTATTTTATTAATATCAAAAACATATTATGCTTTGTAGTGACATTTACCATATATTTATAAATTTGAATAAACCACTTTTTTTAAATGTCGCGTCGATTGGTTTCTAGGTAACTACTTCACCATTAGGACTTCAGTATGTTACGTATTTATAACAAAATAAATGGGTTATGTTTAGTGCCCCAATAAAAGCAGAAAAACAAACGGGCTATTTTACGGACCTTACATTATTTCGGAATAAAAAAAACAGTTATTTTTAAAAACATTTTGTTGATAAACATTTTGCTGTTTGTATTATTAAAACATTCCTTTACCCATACGTGCTTATTAATAATAAAATATGCAAAACAAGCGTTTTCTTCTTCAAAATACATTTAAAATCGTTGAACCAAAAAAAGTGAAATCTAAAACCGAATCGGAGCTCAATTTAAGCTAAGTTAGCCAAATATCATCAGTCCGTTCCCTAGTAAGAGCATGTGGTGTCTACAAAGAACTTTCGGACATCTCTGTCTTTTCAAACGTACTCACACATGTACCTACGTAACGGAAATAAAATCAATGTTTCCTTAAAATTTTGACTTCTAAACAATCAGTACTTTTTTTTTAATAAGTATAATAAAATCAGCTATAAGTAACGTTATATTTTTAGGAACAATAACAAACATTTAACTGCTCGCAGTTTGTTATTAATCAAAGCTATCTGTGATGGGCTCGATGTTAACTTATTAGTTATTTCTAAAAAAATGTTACAAACCCACACACAACCTTTCATCTACGTAGTTGTGCTCTAAAGATAAATTCATTGCGCTTCATCTAATGCTGGGATAAGAAACTACCTAAGTCTTTATGGTTTCTATGAAGCGGTTGCCCAGTACTTGATTCACATATCTACGCCCGCGCAAATTGAGATATTTCAAGCTCTTTGGAAGCAGTTTTAATAAACCAATCCATGTTTATTTTTCATTGTGACTGTTTTACAACAAATTTAGCACTTAGATCAGTTTACATGATTGGTTTCTAGGGGCACAAGTCGATCTCTTCTCATTACATTTACGTGGTCTCTCAAGAATTTTATACAAGATCTGCTCCAGTGCACTTTTTTTTCGATTCCGCACGTTTTCCGTATAAAGTCATTTCCGATCCGGTCGCGCAGTTTCTGGTAATCAATCTGAGGACCCTCATCTCTGATGTTTTTAGCAGGTTCTTCGTTCTCTTGGTGTCCGCTCGTGTTTCTACGGAATACGTCAAAATGGGTATCACATATTTCTTATATATTCTTACTTTTTTGTCCATTTGCATGTTTTTATTTTTTCATATTATCTCTTTTAGACATCCTGACACTTGAGAGGCTTTATTGATTTGATCTCGGATTTCGTTGTACAAATCATTTCGGCTGAAAATATCAATTCCTAAATATCCGAAGCTTGCAATTTGTTCTATTGATTCGTTGTCAATAATCAGTTTAGACCTTGTAGGTTGTCTTGCTATAACTAAACATTATATTTGAGAAACTGGAATAGACATATTTAACCCCTGTGATACAAGATGGCATTTGCATAAAATGCGTTGTAAGACGTTTTTAAATTCAGCCACTGTTGCCGCATCATTTGCATAACACACGAACTTGATGATTTTGTTACCCGTTTTGTAACCTAGTCCCAAACCGGCTACTTTTTCTATGATTTCATCTATTATGAGGTTGAAAAGAAAGGGATTTAATACCACTGGTTCCTGCTATTTCCTTAGACAATTCATTATTAACTTTGACTTTTGCCTTACAGTTGAAACACCGAATCTCTCTTCCCAAAAGTATTCCTCAACATCTTTTAGCAACACCTCATCAAAGACCGAAGTGAGATTGATAAAAAATAAAGATTCTTCTTTATTATATTCTATTTATTTCTTTTTTGGTTGTCTTAGAATTAAGGTAGCATCAGTAGTAGATCATGGATGAATTTTATTTGAATTCAGTTTGACTTAATTGCACCTTTTTTCAATGTTTTTTAAACAGATCGTATTGTTTTATTTACCGTAATAAACGACATTTTTTTGCACTGAACACAACTATATGCAATGACATAAAAACCTTTTTTCAAATAGTTATTCTTGGACCAGTTGCTTTAATGGACAATATTCGTGTATAATCTACTCTAGTGTCTCAACTTTTAAGACAATCATTGATGGCGTAAACCTAAAATATGAACGGTGTTCAAGACTACACACCTGTTACAAATCATTCAGTATTCATAAATAATAACCGAGAGTTCGGGTTTGATATTTTCCTGCAGCGACTTGAACAGTATGATGCTTTTATGTTATTGTATCATCTATTTAAGCTTTACTAACTACTACAGGAATATAACCTCAATTTCTCAGAAAATTTATTACGGTTTCAATCAACATTTGGGATATAATTTTTTTAAATATGAAACAAGAATTTCTATTGATATTGAACAACAACGGAGAACATTTCTGAGGAGAGAATATTGAATTCTAGGTATTTACAAAGCCCAAGACCTACCATTGGCTGGTTTTGGTTTATCATTCACAACAACAAACAAACCATCTTACCATTTTCCCATACAACTCTGTCTTGGCATACATATTCCTTTGCATTTGTACATCTTTTCTTTCTCTTCTATATCCATCTTCAAGTATTTGTTGAATTTGGTCATGCCTTGTCACGGTCTTTCTCGTTTTCTCTAAATATTTTTTTTGTTTTAGTTTTATTATCATCATCATCATTCCCTTTCATAATGGTGCATAGAACACTGCATTGTTACACCAGTTGCAGAGTATCCTGATTATTTTTGTTACATAAAGGTAAGACAAACAGTATTTCGCTTCAGGTACCAGTCCAGGGACTATGAAATATACCTGTGTGAAAAAACCATTTTAAATAAATAGTTCATATCAACCTTACGAGAAATCAAACCCGAGGCGTCTCGCATGGTAGGCAAACGCGCTATTTCTCCAACCTATTTTTTTGATAGTTTTTTTTCAAACTTTAAAAAATTATAAATTTTTTAAAAAATCGCTGAACTTTATCATACTATTCTTATTTATAGTATAAAAGCGCTCTAAAGTCATAGATAAATGTAATTAAGAAATTGTTACTAAAATAATTAATAAATAAAAACAAACAAATTGTATAAAACCCCTGAAGAAGCAATCATTTATGCGTAACACTCCTAAAGTCATATTTGACTGAAACAAATAAACTGTGAAAAAAATCTAAAATAAATAAAAATAAACTAACAAACTACATAAAACCCCTGATCGGTTATTGCAGTGAGGATACAATGAAAGCTTTTAAAGTTTTTAAATATTTTTTATTTAAAAATAAATATTAATTTGTACATGAAAAAATTGGTTGCAAACCTCCGAAACAAAATCAAGAAGGGCCTTAAACAATTGTTTCGGGAAAGGGCGGGTGTTTTTTTTGTACAGAAAGTCAATTAAAAATATGTTTATTTTTAATAAAAAATTTCAGTTTTGTGCATTAAGCAATACGTAGAGATCAAATTGAATCCGACTATTGTTTTTGAAGAGCGCACGCAATAATTACATTACATTCATTATTTTGGCATATATCACATGTGCATTGTGATGCAACCTTAATGAGGTAAACCAACCTTGTTCAAAACAATGTATGAAAGGGACGCTTTTGTTATTTTAACAATGCTGATACGATAATCCAACGCTCTGTTTCAAAAGAAAAACATGGTGCCATTTCCAGCATAAGTAGGCAGAGAGGTGAATCGCTTTGCTACTCTATATTAATGTACAGACCTCGATTCACATCATCCATGCATCTTCTCATATGGATGATATTATGCAAGAACGTGTTATGCCACACCAACATTCTATTGAGGTTATTGATCAATGTTTGAGTATGTCCAAATGCTTGCAGACTGGCTGGATTTTCTCCCTAGGGAGTTGTTCATATTTAAATTTATTTCAACAGAGAGGGAAACCGTTTTTGAGAAGGGAATATGGAAGTCTAGGCATTTACAGGGCTTATGACCTGTCATTGGCTGGTTTAAGTGGCCACTTTACACACTGTGTAACATTCACCATTCTGCCCATGTTTGAACATCCACATTTCTTCAACTTAAACTTTAAATAAAAACACAATTTAGACATTTTATTGCATATTAAATTAAAAATCATAAAGAGGCCGCTTACTTAACATGCGTGCGTGTTTGTGAGTGTTCACCAGACACGTGGTTAACTATAACATCTTCAGGCAAGGCCAACATCGGATACCAGAGGGTGACTGTCGAAGACGAGACACCCCTGGTGCAATGTTATTTCTGTATGGGATACGGACACACCCAAAAGTACTGCACAGGTGTATCTCGATGTGGTTATTGTGCGGAAGACCATAATACCTGGAATTGTCCCAATAAAGGAGCAGAACAAACCTGCCACAACTGTATCAAGTTCAAAAAAGAGGCTAAACACAATGCGTTTAGTCATGACTGCCCAACAAGAATATATTTTGACTCGCTCAGCCGTGAAAATATAAACTACCCAAGCAGTTTCTCCCAGAACTACTTTTGTTAAGCCAAGGATGAAAACAACTCAAATAAAAGCAGCATTGGAAGTAATTTGCGTGTAATACAAATAAATCTACAAAGGTCAAAGGCGGCTACTTCTGAGTTTGAACAATTGAATAATAATTTCGACGTGGCGCTTGTACAAGAACCTTACACGGGAAATAACGGAATCTGCTCTATCAAATGCCAAAAAATTTTTCAAGATACTAATGGGGCGTCACGGGAAAATCCTGTCAAATCTGCCATCATTATTTTCAACCCCCTACTGAAATCGGTCGGTATAAGTGAGTATATGAACAAATGTTTAGTTTTAGTGACTTTTCCTGCAAATAATGGTGCAACCTTTACAATTTGTTCCATATATATAACACCTTCCACTGACCCGGAAGTGTTGCTAAGGCCTCTTGAGATGTATTTACATTCGAAACCCGTGAAAATAATAATCGGTGGTGACCTAAATGCAAGAAGTACTTGGTGGGGTTGTCCTGAAAACAATTCACGAGGAAATCAAATAAATGATTTCGTAGCAGGCAATCATATGTTTATTGCAAACCAGGGAACCACGCCAACTTTTGAAACTACTAGGGGGTCCTTGGTTCTTAGCAGTATTATTGATGTGACGTTTGGTAATATGACAGAAAAAGTGTTTGACTGGTCTGTTAATCGTGCCGTCATTAGCTTGTCTGACCACAATGCAATAACCTTTAGAGTAAGCTTCCAAAAAGTGAGTGAAGGTCCTGAACGTAAAACTAGAAAATACAACACCAACAAAGCTGACTGGAACCAATTTACCGGAATTATTATGAAAAAATTTATTGAATATGGTTTAAATGTTGATAACATTAACCAGATTTCATCCGAAAATGAGCTAGAAGGTGTCATTTATAACTATGAGGAATCAATCCGTGAATCATGTGAAGCTGCTATCCCTTCCTTGAAACAACAGACAAAAAATAAATCCAGTGCATGGTGGAATGATAACCTAAACGAACTGAAGGCAAACTTGCTTAAACTGAAACATAAAATTAGGAACGCCAGTGATTTAAGAAGACCATTTCTAATTGAAATGTTACTAGTGGATAGGGAGATATACAAAACAGCAATAGCAACAGCGAAAATATCTTCATGGGTCAAATTCTGCGAAAATATTGATAACCGAAATCCTTGGAATGGTGTACAGCAAATACTTTCAAATACTTCTAGGCACACCCCAAGCTCACTCAAAACTTCTGATGGCTACACGAAAACTCACAGGGAAACAGCCGAATTATTGATGAACACTTTTTTCCCCGATGATAATTCCGATGATGATACAGATGAACAAAAGACCACTAGAATTGGTGCAAAATCTGCATGGAAAAATGAAATACCCGATGATCCACAAATTACTGAATTAGAAGTCACGAACTCTGTGTCATCTTTCAATGCTAAAAAGGCACCAGGAGAAGATTTCTTTACTGCAGATATCTGCCATCGAGCCATCAACACGAATTTATCCATTTATCACAGTATTGTTAATAAATGCCTGATTATGGGATATTTTCCAAGAAAATGGAAAATCGCAAAAGTTATCGTTATCCAAAAACCTGGAAAAGACCCAAGCGAACCGAAATCATATCGCCCTATTGGGCTATTATCAATTTTTGGGAAAATCCTTGAAAAAATCATTTCCAAAAGAATCTTATGGCACTTCCATCAAAGAAAATTCATTTCATCATACCAATTTGGATTTATGCCACAAAAAAGTACAACGGATGCACTAATGGAGGTGATTACACGAATAAATAGTAATACAAAAAACAAAATATCAACTGTTGTGATATCTTTGGATATCCAAGGAGCCTTTGACCATGCTTGGTGGCCCTACATTATTGAACAATTGAAAGAAGCTCAAATTCCTAAAAACTTGTACAATATAATTATAAGTTACCTTGGGGATCGTAATATCACATTGAGTATATCTGATAGTGTATGCTCTAAGAAAAATAATATAGGTTGTGTTCAAGGCTCCGTTCTCGGACCACTGCTATGGAACGCCGTAGTTAACAAAGCCTTGAAAGTCAATAGTGAAAATCCAGATGTTCACATACAGGCATATGCCGACGACATTATTATTCTCATATCTGGCAATGACACTGACAAATTGGAATATGTGGGTAATGACACTCTTAATAAATTAGTAGAATGGGGACATCGAGCTCGACTAAACTTTGCACCGCAAAAAACAAATGTCATGATCTGTACGAGACAACGTGGTATAACGCCTAAGTTTTACATGCAGGGACAAGCGTTACAAACTGTCTCAAACTTCAGATTCTTGGGAGTTGAGATCGACAGAAAATTGTCATGGAATGAACATATTAAATACCTTATATGCAAATCTACAAATTTATTTCAGCGGTTGACAAGAGCAACAAGATCTACTTGGGGTTTGAATCCGAATATTTTAAGATGTATATATAATATGATAATAGTTCCTGTAATAACGTACGCAGCTGCCGTATGGGGTTCTGCGATAAAACGTAAAAAAAATATTTCAAAACTCAGATCCTTACAAAGACTATTTGCTATACAAATATGCAAGGGATATAGAACGATATCTTTTTATGCAGCTCTGATAATTGCAGATCTTGAGCCCATAGATCTCAAAATTGCTGAAATCGTGTCTTTGGATGAAACGAAACGTAGTGGAGTAAGCGAATTACTTCCAAATGACCGTGTATGTCAGCGCCGGGTTGAATATTGCTCACTACCACATCCCGCTAAGTGTGCTAATATACAAGTAAATCTAGAGGAAAATACAAATACGCTATCACTTACTCAAACTAGCCTTATCCATATTTACACTGATGGCAGCAAACTGAATGGACATGTTGGAGCGGCCTTTATTGGATACAAGGAACTTAGGGAGATAGACCAGCGAAAACTTAAACTTGGAAATGAGTGTTCAGTCTTCCAGGCAGAGCTGATTGGTATTGAAAGTGCAATATTATGGATACAAAGAAAAATAACTAGTCCCGCAATTATCACAATTCACAGCGATAGCATGTCTGGACTGCTCGCGCTCAAATCTGTTTACTCCACGAATGCCATTATAAGCAACATTCAAAAACTTCACTATGCTCTCAGCATACAAGGCATACATGTTCGATTCTGCTGGGTTAGAGCTCATGTTGGAGAAATCGGAAATGAGAGAGCAGATGAGCTAGCCAAGGCTGCTACAGTAAAAAAAGTGAGGCCGAACTTTGATGAAGTCCCAATAAGCCATGTAAGGTGGTCCCTTTCAAAAGATAAATTAAATGAGTGGAGGAAAATTTATGAAGAAAAAACTGCCAATAAGTGAATCAAGCAACTTTTGAGAAGCACAGACGAGGCCAAAACATTTTGGAAGCATGAAACGCCTACATATGAATTAACTCAGGCTCTCTCGGGACATGGATGCATGAGGGAATATCTGCATCGCTTTGGGCTGCGAGACGATAGTTGCTGTCCATGTGATGGCATCACTGAGCAGACTGTGGAACATCTTCTTGTAAACTGTCCAATGTTTGATAGGCCGAGGTGGGAGCTTGAATGCAAAATAAACACTCGGATTGCTGCGACTAATAACCTAGCTGAGCTCCTGAACTGTAATGATACACGAAGAGAGACCGTTCGATTCATTACAGGGACGAAGTTATTCAATGGTGGTATCTAGCTCCTTTTGTTTTTTTTGTGTCCAACTTTTACGATTTTTTTATTTTTTATTATTTGTTAATGTAATATTTCTAGAATTATTCTGTTTATTCTGATTCTGCTTTATTTTTATTATTGTAAGTCTACGGTGAAAAATGTTGAAGTCAACGGAATATAATTTAAAGATAAATGTATTCGATAAAACCTTGCACATAACAAAAGCAAGGTACAAATAATTTGCAACTACAAAAAAAAAAAAAAAAACATGCGTGCATCCCCCATCACTATCAATAACTGACTGAATCTGTTTCACACAAACACTGGCCACAGAACAGCGTCTCTTTTCATTGTTATGAGTTCTATCTTCGTGCTCTCTCTTTTACAGAATTATGAATGTCAATACATGCCAATGCAGACATACATTATTCGCGTAGCAAGGATAAATATTTTTGTTTTTTTTTTTATTGAACTTTTTTTTCACATAGGCATTCTTCTAAACAATTTTTTAAATTCCCGCCAAACTGCAAAAGCAGTTTTTGTGCAAGGATTTCTCGCTTTAAACATTTTGGTAACACAATATAATAATGTTTACATAAAATATAAAAAAAATCTTAAATATATCAATAAAATGAAAATATAAAAAATAAGTATAAAAAATCCACCAATTTTAAACAAATTGTACTTTCCAAATCCGGTGTGAAAACGTTCATTTGAAGATTACCAAAAATTCAACTTGGTCATTTAAAAAAATAAAAGAGAAATATTAAGTCTTATACCGTTTTTTCATGTATTTTATAAAATAAACACATAAATAACATGCATAGTTAAAGGAAGTGCAAACACCACCATTTCCCATAATGTTTATAGTCTAATGAATATTTTTCCTGACATTCGGCACATATTTTTACGTCTTTAGAATGATAACGACACACGTTTTTCATACGTTTGGAGCACTTTCTTGGAGTGTTGATGTCTTTGAGTCGTAGGCACAAATGAAGGCGCAATTTCTTAGGTCTCTTATTTTGGCTCGGTTCTTGTGCAGGTTGAGCTTCAGGTAGCTCAACACCAACCTCACGGAGAAACTTTTCAATCATATTTTCAGTAAATAAATAAGGCCATGCTTCAAATGGAGATATTTCATTCTTGGCTCGTGCAGGCACTCTAAGACCAGGTAAATGAATAAAAATGTTGAGTGCTGGCACCCGCGATCGTGATTGTGGTACTTTTGACCATTTGTATTTGTTTCTGCCATAAAAAGCATTGCTATTTTGGCTTTGTTCATCATTGTCACTTGAGTCTTCGTTTTCAGAGATACTTTTCGCTTCTTCTTCACATTCGGTATCGTGATCACTGATTTCAGACTCCACGTCACTCAAATCTGATGATGGTTTAGGAAAAATGTTTTTATTCACGTTTTCCTCAAAGTCTTAGTCATTCAACTATCTGCTAAGGATTCAATTTTTTATCCACGGTGCGCCACAAACCTACAAAATACAAATAAATAACTAAATGAAACTAACGTAATTACACTCGTGAAGACTAGGCTCCCTCATCGACTCGTACCTCTTGAACCAAGCACAGTAGCCAGGCGCGCGTCCACTCCCCACGAAACCTCGGGTGGCACTGGGAATACACGAACACTTAACCGTGTTACGTTTCAAACACTTAAAATATTTGCTAAAATGTGAGTAGTGGGGAAACTCACTCTCCTACGTGTGGTGTTAAGGGTAAATGCAATATGCCCGCTATTATGCATATGTTGGTAACTGTTTATGTATATAAAATGTTTAAGTAAATAAATAAATATTATTGCAAACTTAGAATATCACTTTTGAATCATGATTCTTATATGTCTTTTTTTTCGAATTTGAAGGTTCAAACATTTTTGTATGATACCATCCATGTAGGCACGCCGATTATTCCCACTTCTGATATGACCATAATCAAGCATTTCTTTTATTTTTGTTCTGTGTCAAGCCCACATCATTTACCGATTTTTATACTTTCATCATCATAATTTACCTTTCCGCATCAGGTAGTGTACGAGGCACTGCATTGGTATACCAAATTCAGTGCTAGTTACATAGTGTTTAAGTGGTCAATCTAACGCTTCAGGTGCCTGTCCAAGGACAGTTAAATATTACTGTGAACATTTAGAATAAATATTTGATATTGAATCTGCCAAGAATCGAACCTGGAATATCAAGCAAGGTTGAAGAACGCACATGATACTTTACTACCAGGTGGACCTATATCTTCATTCGATTTCCTTTTACAGGATTGTGTCCTGATGTTGATGTTGTTATACACTTTTGCAATAGTTGTTACACAAAAATATAAAATCAACACGACATGCATTTTTTATAAGCAACCTTTAAATGCACTGATTAGGTTATGAAAATATTTTGTATTGTTGGAGAAACAATTGAAAAAAGAGGGAGGAGATGAGGAGAGGAGCGTGAAGTTAATAGGTATAAGGTAACAATTACAATTGAGCATCGTATAACCGGCTATATTGAAATGTGGTTTTATTATTGATCAAAGTAAAAATAGTTTTTTAGATTTCTGAATGTGAAATATTTCCATATCATTTACTTTAACCCTTTATTATTTGTTTGTAAAATTTTAACGTCTGTATCTTTATTAAAGTCATGATTAAAATTAATAGATGATTTGCAAATTAGGAGAAATCGTTGTCATGAAGAAACCTCATGTATTTTTTAACATATAAGTATTTCTTATATGTATATTTATATCTTTGTCATATTTTTTTTCTATTCTTAATTAAATTTTATTCTTTATTTTTTTATACGTATTTTTTTTTAAATTTAAATTTAAATTTGTATTCATATTTAACTATTTTTTTTTTAATTTCTTTATTTTTATTAAATTGTTATTATATTATTGTTACTAAAATATAATACCAAAGTGTAAATATATAGTTAATTTATTATAAATGTAGCTTTATAATAGGTTTTTAGGTATTTGGTGAAGCTGATAGGATTTTTTTTCTAGGATTGTATTCTTTAACATATATTTCTTATATGTATGTTTATATCTTTGTCATATATTTTTTTATATTCTTAATTAAAATTTATTGTTTATTTTTCTTATTTGTATTTTTTTATTTAAATTTAAATAAATTTAAATTAATTTAAAAAAATTATCAATTTTTGACTATTTTATTTTTGTTATTTCTTTATTTTTATGACGATGTAATTATATTATTGTTAATAAAATATAATATAAAAGTGTAATTGAATACTTTATTTATTATAAATGAAGCTTTAGAACAGGTTTTTAGGTATTTAGTGATGCTGCTGGGATTTTTTTTTGCAACTCAATTTAATTACCAATATAAATTTTATATTTAAAGCACTAACTTTGTTGTTATTCAATATAATAAAATTAATTAAACAACCTTGGTGATACCGTGTGTGAAGGAGCCATTTTCAGGGGAACCTGAAGATGGCTCCTGCAATGGTAGCCGAAACGTTGGAACAAATCCAACACACACAGTATTACCCAAAACATAAACAAATTTATTAAAGTGACCGTGAAAACCTTCGCACCCATTAAACAACTTTGTTTATTTAACAACCACTAATATTATTTTTTTTTACCTACCGATTTCAAATCAAACAAGCTTCTTCGTCAAGGTACGTTATTTATGAATAACCAAATAAACAATATTTCTTTTAGTCCACTTCTTTCCTGCTTCGAAAGTATTTATCCCAAATTACCATCCTTTCAGGTAAAAAAAGATTTGATTGTAGTATTTAAAAACATAAAAAAAAAAATCAAATAGAAAAGAATTCATTGGTGACGTCAACCTTGACGAAGAAACTTGTTTGCTTCAAAACCGGTTAGTGAAAAAAAGAAAAAAATAGTGGTTCAGAACAAAGTTATTTTATCCAATGTGCAGTATTTAAAAAAAAATGTTTTGTATTGCATGTATTTATGTAATTTTATTTTTGCTAATTAACGCCGTATTTTGGCACTGAACCTGAACCTGATAGTTAATGTTTGTGAATTAAATATTAAAAATACGTTTTATTTTTTAATAAATATTGCAACTTACTGTTGTAAAACATACACTGTTTTATTGGAGTATCATGGAAAATAAATATAGCGTAGTAAAAATAACAGTAAAAGACGCAAGAAAATGTACCCATTGTGAATAGCAGAACAATGTTTAAGTAAAACGCTGCAAATCTTTGGTTAAAGAATTCTGTAAATAAATTTACAGGTCTGCGATAAAACAGGATAAAGTAAGCTGTCGCGTAATAAAGCCATTCGTTATTTACAGGCCAACTACAGACTCCGTTGAGGAAAAAGGAAACTGTAAAACTCGCGCCTTGCTATCAGTTTTTTCTCATTATTTACAAGTTTTCACGACTGTGGGTAGTGCTTGAGAACTTGTTGAACAAATGCCCATTCCGTTGCACCGTGATGCTAAGACAATGGCAAGGAGAGTCACATAAGCGTCATTTTGTGTCTGGCGAGGGTTATTAACATGCAACCTTTCACGCGCGCGTCACCCCATTATACGAGTACGTATAAACATGTAATTCAGAAAATAAATTAGGAATGCGTATTTTACTCACACAGCATTTTCTTCAACAACCGGTTTATTTATTTCAACAGTTATTTATTTTTTATAACGGTTATTATAAGTAAAATGAGCCTGGGTGACTTTGCGCCTTCCAATACAATCCTGGAAAAATTTTAGTTCAAAAGAATAAATGCTAGAATTTTTTATTTAACCTTTTTTTTAAAGGAATAACCCTCAGTGGGTTAACTCTCTTTTTTAGAGGTTTGTCAGCAGGTAGAAAATAGGGTATGGAAGGAAGTTATGAGAAATAAACCACAGCACCCAGACCAATTGAGGAAAAAATCTTTTTAGGTTTTTTTTCTTGGTGGGAATCAAAACCGTGACGCTAGTTTTATGGTTGCTGTCTTACCAACTGCGCCAAGGCGCCTGAAATTGTAAGTTGTCAATGGTTATGCTGATTTCTGCAATGACATTCTTATAAAAGCACACTTTTTATGGAAAATGTTTTCACACTAAGTATACATACATACATTGCGTCAAAACATTATTTTTATGATTTTTGGTTGATTTTGTAATTCGGCGCAAAGTATCTTCACCATATGGGATACTTTGTTTGAAATTCTGATTTTTTACGTTTTTTTTGGTTGTATTTATTTTTTACTTTTATTCAAAAATGTGATCAACCTACATGTATTTACATTTTTCTTCCATTTAAATAAGTGTTTTACTTAATTCTTGATTCATCCGTAAGGATTTTTTAATTTTCACGATCATTGCCTTATTATGGCTTAAAGTCACTCAGGATTACGGTACTTAAATCAAAACGTTGTTATGCAGAAAGCAACCAGTCATAGAAAAGTGGAAGTGAAATAATGGCACCATTGTGAAAAGACTGAATAATCAAATCTACATAGCAGTTGGAATGTTGACTTTGACAAATGATAGACAATGAATACATAAGTTTTTTTATATTAGAAACGAAAATCTTATTATATATTTGACCAGTTTTAGTGATTTTCAAACGAACGTAATTTATTTTTGGTGGTGTGGGTGTTTTCTGCAAATTAAAATGTCGTTTTTGTGATTGAAAATTTTTTCAGAAGTTGATTAATACAGTTTTTCGTATAAAATTGGTCTGGTAAAAAAAAAATCACCAATTTCTATTTTTTTTTAAATTGTGGACTGGCTGTTATCTGTATAACTACGTTCAATAAATCTTTAAATGAAAAAGAAAGAATTGAAATTATATAACTTTAGTACTTTATATTTTATGCTAAAATGTTTTTTATTGTCATGTTCATCTTTATATAAATAAATAAATATTTAAAAATATGTTATCCTAAAAATGTTAATAATTAAAAATTAAAAATTCAAATTACTGTTAGACGTCGCTCCCCATTATGAGCAAAAGAAACCTTTTTTTTAACGTAATGGGAAAGGTATAGACTTGTATATTGAATTTATAAAAAAATGTATTTAGTAATATTGAATACTTATATTTTGTTTATCTGTTTATCTGAATAAACTTTTGAATCATTGAATAAATAAAATAATGAATGAGTGAATATATGTCTTCGAGATGTGATGTTAGGGTCGAATGCTGAGAATACTATGGACAGCCAGAAGAACAAATGTTTTCATACTGGAGGAACTCAACGTAAACGTTTGCCAATCGGCCATATGCTGCCAACGTATTCTGCAGTTTTTCGGACATATAGCTTGACGCGACTCAGAAAATCTTGAGAAAATAATGATCACGGGCAATGTGCCAGGACGAAGAAGCAGAGGCAGAGCTGCAGCTCAATGGATCGGCCAGGTGAAAACAACATCACGGGCGACCCTATATAGATCTGTGGAGAGGGCGCAGAGCCGTGAATAGTGGAGACGCTTTGTCGGAGTAGAGACGCTTTGCGCAATCAATCGAATGGCTGGTAAGAGTACCAATGATCACGACCTCGGAACTGAGGAAAGACAGCGAAGAAATAAAATAAATAATTGTATTTTATGCGTTAATACATACGCATACATATGTACGAGTGTAAAATTGGCCTATTTCTAAAAAGATATGTCCCACCAAAAAGACTCTAGATTTCATAAATAACACAAATTTCATGTTGCCAATAAAAAAATAATATTGAATAAACGCTGTTTTGCACTACTGAAAGTAAAATACTCACTTAATAATTATTGTCTTTTCCAGACCATCTGAAAATTAAATCCGCTTAATTTCTGACTGAGGTATCCCTTATCTTATCTTACTTAAGACCTATCAGTCAAATAGAAAAAACATAAAAATAACCACCCAGGAATGCTTATAACATTGCAAAAACCGGCAAAATCTTATAATTAACACGAAAAAAAGGAAATAATTTAAACCATATACAACAATATTTTGAGTTTGTCAAATTTTCGTGGACAAGGAATGGATTCAACTCCCTGGGGAGCTGTTTATATTAACATATTACAATAGAGATGTAGAACATTTAAGAGAAAGTAATATAGAAGTCTAGGCATCTACAGGGCTTATGACCTGTCAATGGCTGGCCTATATGGCCACTTCACACACTGTGAAAAAAAACATTTTTGCGTTGCCTAGTATGTAGGTGAAATAATTCAATTAGATGAATCTCACCCGCATAAATAAAGGTTTCAGCTCTTTAACTTCACAAACATCAACAGATGAAAGAATTGAGGGAATATAGATGTTCAAATGTGGGCAGAATGGTGAATGTTACACAGTGTGTAAAGTGGCTACTTAGGCTAACCATTGACAGGTCATAAGAATTCTTTATTACCTTCTCTTAAATGTTCTTCATCTCTGTTGTAATATGTTAATAAACAATATACCTTTTGACGCTGTGTGATGATTTTTTTTTTACGTGTTTTTTATATGATAGTAAAATTGACTTATAAGTTATTATATTTTTAAAATATTTAAGTTGTTTTGCTGAATCAAAATTATGTAATTTTAATAAGAAATTAAAAATATCCCAAAAAGAAAAATCAAATAACAGATATTACGGTGCACTGACGATTTGTAAAACAAATTCAGCGTGTTTCGATCGTATGTTACGTGAAAATAAAGTGATCAGTCCTTCGCTTCATATGATGTAAAATAAGCATATTTACGTCTACCCTGCCCGGAACCGAACTAGGACCTCAAGATGGGTGGGCTAATTTGCCAACCACCACATAATTAGGCGGCCTTATCTTCACTTGATTTACTTGCAGCTATTGTGTCAAAAACGATCGACTAAGAATTTGGTTCTATATCACTAACTGTATTCTTTATTCGCATGGACACGGAACGGGATGGTGTTGGTTGAATTAAATCTTTCGTTTTGTTTTCCTCGTTTGAATTCGATTCTGTTTTATGAAAGGTAGTTCAACATTTAATCGGATTACACGGGATTAGTAAAAAACATTATCTACTAATGGCTTTAGTAAGTGAATTAGCGTCTGATATAAATATTCCCACATTATTCATTGGTTAATTTGCTTTCGAGGCAGACTGCTTTACAAACGTTGGAAGTAAACATCATATATTAACTCGCCAAATCGTAACTTCAATGGAATAATAACATTCGCAGTTAATTTCGCAAAAATATCAATTTCCGATACTCGATAGAAGCCATCAAGAGTCAGAAATTTGCAAAAATAACAGTTTTTAAAGTGTAAATAATAGTTGGCTCAAAATCGACAAACATCAACCTCTCAATGTGCCAATTCACTCGGAAAATATTTAAAAATTATGCTTACTTCTTTTCTAATAAAAAATGATGATTCTTGTTAAGTTGGCTTACATTTTTTTGTGAAGTTAATTTTATTGAGGAATCGAACCCAGGACCTTAATAATGATAGGTAAATGCGTGAACCATAACATAAGGAGATGGACTCCTCTCCACTCAATTTCCTTATTCAGAATTTTTACTGAAAGTTGCCATCAAGTCAAAAACACTCCTCCAGCATTCTAGTTCTATTTTACACGTAGAACTGTATTTTTCATTTGGACTTCGAAATTGTAGTAGCTGATGCGTTTGCCTGCCATTCTTGAAGTCCTAGGTTCAATTCCTGGATTCAAGTAAAATATTAAGTTTGATAGTTTTTTCGACTTTATTTAATTGTTTTTGGACTAGCAACTAAACGGTACATGTCACAGATTAGTGAACAACGCTGCTTTTTTTTAAAAAAAATTTTTATTTACTTCTCAAGTCAGCTAATATTACAAAGTATATAAAGTGGAGGGGCCATGAGCGGTGTGGTGAGAGGAATTAGAAAGATGGGTTTGGATCCCAGCAGATAAGTTAAAAAAATCTCCTACCTTCCGGATCGATCCTGTTGAGTTGACTGGAGGCTGAGAGATGGCTCTGGGACACTTATTTTTTTCTCAGTAAATTCGGCAATTACGCAGTGATGCGGTAGCGGTATGCGGTATGCGGTAGCGCGGATGCAGAGCGGTTAAGCAAATGCGGTTGTCTCGACGACACGGTGGTCAATTCTCAACTAGCTACTGAGCGGATAAGGTACGTGGGTTCAAATGCGGGTGAGAAAATATTTTGTTAAATGTGGGTAACATAAAACATAACAAAAAAATAAAAATATTTAAGTACGCAATATCGGCACAACCATAAAAAAATATTTACACTTAGTTAACTAACATATTAATTTACGTAATCTTAGAGTAAACAAAACATTTATTTTAAGATTCATTCAAACTTTTTTAATTCTTCATAAATTCAGGCATATCTTCTGACATTTAAAAAAAAACATAATACAATTGAGGGCATTGGAAGCAAAGATAGCAACCTCCAAAAAAATATTTTTTTTAGTTATGATGTCATTCTGTAGTTTATCAACTTTATTCTAATTATTATATTTTTTGCACCGCAACTGGCCAGGAGGCCCAATTACAGTGGTGAATTACATCACAGAACACCCAGGCTTGAGAAAGATCACATTTTAATTATTGTGTTACCGGGAATCGAACCCGGAACCTTCCGTCTGTGAGTCAAGCGTCTCGATCACTACACCATGGAGGCCGCCAAATTTTTATAAAAATCATGAGTTGAGTTGCAAATCAACTTAGTTTATAATCATACTTCTGAGGGTTAGAAAGTGTTAATTAAGCATAAAAATATCCATCGGCCATTTTATTCGACCAATAACAGGCTTGAGATTAAAATTTCAAATGGCCATGCTTTGTAAATATTAAGCAAGTTTTTTAAATTCGTGTTTCTATTAAAGCTAATTAATTAGTTTGTTAATGTTTAAGTTCAGTAAAACTAACATTTCTAACATAAAAACTCTCTTTGGCATAGCAGTTTTTGATATTTTTCTCGAAAACACCGAAACGGGAGTAAGCTATTTTTGCTTGCAATGCTCTCAATTATGTAAATCTGTTTTTTTTAATTGTAGCCTTGTTTAATAATTATTTTTAGTAATATTCTTATGATTTTTCCTATTTAACATTATCTTATAAATGAAGTATTAGGGAATTCAACTTTTAAAAGATGAAATACAAAAATTACCATATTTTACGTCAGTCCATAAAATACAAAAAAGTCCAGATACTGCATACGCACATCAAACAGAGCGAGATTAAACTACTCATAAATGAGTAGATTTACGTTTTGATCCATTATTTAATTTGTAGACGTCGCTCAGTACGCAACTCCTGATTTGAATTCAACTATGCCGTGTTGTGTCCTTTTAAAGTGTAGGAATACTGCTAGGATCTTAAAGTAACGGGATGCAATCACATTTCATGTGTAATTATCAAATGACTGTGTATGTAGCAAATGCATTACTTAAAAATTGAATTATTTTTCCATCTGTCAGATTGTCGAAGAAACAAAATGAACATTTCATTAGTGTTGCCAGGGTAGTAAATTTGTTTACCCTACTGTGCTCATCTAATTAGAGAACTAATAAAAATTTGATCTCGGATTAAACTAAACAACTCTTTCGTGGACATTTGACCGATATTAGCTTTAAAATATCAAATATTATTTAAGATGATATAAAAATATCCGTTTTATGTAAAATAAAGATTGTTTTATATTTTAAGTTTAAAGTTCATTAATTCAATTACTCTTATTAAATGACCCTTTCCTTATCTACTCTGTTGTGTCAATCAGTATTTCCGCGTATACGATAAAATTTTAGAGAATTTAACAAATTGCATCGTGCAACATTACCCGGTGAAATCACGAATGCGCCCGGCGAAAGTGCGGCATAGTGGGGGAATTATTAGACACAGTCCGATCTATTCAAATATGATTCTACGTTCCTTCTGGATTATCCTTAATTCTATGCATCAGTCTCTTTTTTATTTCCATCCAATTAAGTTCTTCTTGCATTTTTTCAATTTTATGTCTACTTTTCTTTAGCACTATTCTCATGGCTCTATTTCAAAAAACTTACAATTTATTTTAATTTACGTTATCGTCTAAAAATACTGAGGAGTAATAATCTATATGTTGAATAATTATAGTTTATTTATAAGTTTTGCAGTATTTGGATCTAATTTATTCCTCAATCTAAAGAGAAAGAATATTTTTGTAGATATTTTTTTAAGAACAAACTCTTAATATCCATTCAAATTTGATTTTAATTTATTTTTCCAATGCACCGCTAGGTGTAGAAAGGGGAATGGTGATGATTGTTTACTTCCTCCTCATACTAAAAAATAATTTTAATGACCATTGGTGTTTTTACCGGTTTTGCTCATACAAAAAAGCATTTTTTTTAAAAATACAAATGTTTAATTTCATAGATCACAACTTAAATTGAATCTATATTTTCTATTTTCACCGCTTTTTTTAATGTGATGGTGATTATTCGGTAAGTCTATTTAAAATACGTTAGTAAAGTAAATAGAATTTATTAACCTCTATTCTCCGGTCTTAAAAGAGTTCAGCAAACACGCTATGCTTTTAGGGCGTTATTTTCTCTGCTGATGTTACGGTGAGGTGTGTAGACGCCTAAATTTTTATGTTTCCTTATAACTGTCATGTTAACGCTACTGTTTGGCGAGTGAGAAACACTAAATAGATGCTAGTACAAAGCGCTTATCGAGTGCTTCCTGGTCTCGTATATTTGCTAGTGTTTTCGACCGTCGGTCGGCGTCGCGACGCTTTGGTCACCCTTTCCGGTTTTTTTTTATTTTCAAAATATTGCGCTACTGCCTAGAGCACTTAGGTCACGATATTCTTCATTATTTATACGAGCGACGTGATAAAGCCTCCACGAAATATACAAGCTGGCGATCTAGATTTTTAGCACACCATTTTGCCAAATGGAGTCTCTATGATCTTTTTTGTCTGGTATTAAAATATTATAAGTACCGTATTTACGAAGTGAATACGTGTTTCAAAAATAAGCAGTTCACAATGGAGTCTTAGTCCCGACCCTGATGAATGGGAGCGAATTTCGGACTTGGAAAAACAGGGATGAAAGTAAGCTGAATGCTGTCGAAATGCGATATCTCAGGCGAATGTGTAGTAAGACCATAGTTTTACCACACATTTGCCTCGTACATTTACGAAAGATGCACATTTGTTGAGATCTGTACATAACATATGTAAGGCTGAGATAAGCATTATCGACAAAATTAAGAAAGGAGCTCGGCGTTCGTTTGGACATGTAGAGCGAATGGACAGTAAAAGAATGACTAAGAATATTTACAATGCGATTATTGATAAATGCAGATAAAGAAAAGACCGCGAAAGACATGGCATGAATCAACTCCAACAAATACCTAAAGATGGACATGTTTGAATTCAGAATAATCGGTGCGCGTGCATGGGAAAATGTATGAATGTAGAGGAAGCGAGATCTGTACGCAAAGATAGACTGGTGTGATATTCTATCCTTTCTGCCTACCTTTACAGAAAAACTACGTGATGGTTTGTTTTGTTTGTTAAATTCACTATAATTAGTTGTTGTAAACGATTGAGTTATTTGTTTTGTCGTCGTATTTATTAAGTCGAAACATATGTCTTGATACAATTTTGTATATTGTCGGTGTATTTATATAACCGCTTAAATGTCAAAATTTTAGAAAACAAGTCAAAAATGTAGTTATATCATTATAAATTCGGCCCCAGCCAAGTACAACAGTCATTTGAAAAAGCATGCACAAGAAACTGAAAAAAAGAACATTAAACTATTTAGTTAAATTTACAAGGGCAATAAAATAATGGTAAACGATATAATAAAAGAAATATCAAACTTTTTTTTTAGCTACATCTTTTTCTACCGACCGGTTTCATAGCTACACAAGCTTTTTTATCAAGGTATAATTAATGAATTAATCGCTATTGGAATATTAATTAACCCATGTACCATTGAATGGAATGAGGAATGTTTATGAGCAATTAGAAGATTTGAGGAATTATGAATTATTGTGTCTGTATATGTTGATTTACGATAGAATTTTTTTTATGGTTAAAGACGAGTCAAGAAACTTTTTTTTTGTCTGCTTATAAAGTAAATATAATTTCTTTACGTAATGAATTCAGGAAACTAAATATTGTCTGAAGTTCATATGACAACGACAGGTCATAAGCCCTGTAAAAGCCTTGACTTCCATATTCCCTTTTCAAAAATATTTTCCCTCTGTTGCAACAAAATTTAGAACTCGACCGCTCCCTGGGGAGGAAACCCAGCGTGTGCAGTGAAATAAGATTATTAAAACACATTTATGTGGTATCAACCTTACGAAGATTATATACTTTGAACTTATACTCTTAAATTTAATCATTATCTATAAAGTTTATATTTGAAGCACTAACTTTGTGGTTATTCATTATAATAAAATAAATATAACAACTTTGTTTTTAACCACTAATTTTTATTTTTCACCGACCGATTTCAAAGCAAATAAGCTTCTTTGTCAAGGTTTACTTAAAGAATGAATTTATTCCTTTTTATTTTATTTCTATCATGTTCACTAAATACTACACGTGGACCCAATAAATAAAGTGTTTTTTTTCTTACACGGGTGGTAATCTAATTTCGAATTTAATAAATAATTTAAAAGTTTTTAAACCAAAGTACACACTTTAAAATTCCTTTCAACTCATTGATATACTGAAAGATATGGAAATTCCAAATAATACAAAACTAATCTTATTCGACGAAGTTAACCTTTTTAAAAATATTCCAATTACAGATACAAAAAAAAAAATCTCTCAATTACTTAACAATTCAGATTTGGATAAAAAGCTGATTTCTGTAGATTTTGTAATATTTGTTTAGATCAAAACTATTTTCAGTGTAATAATGTTATTTATAGCCAAACACAGGGTTTGCCGATGGGTCAACCGTCTAGTCCGTTATTTTCTGACATATTTATGAATGAACTGAAGAATGTAATATTTTTAAGCACAACACCACTTATCAAACGTATCAAATTATGGCGCCGTTTTGTGGACGATGTTTTTCGTTTATTTACAGGGTCGGATCGAAAACTTCAGACATTTCTAAATTTCCTAAATTCATTACGTAAAGAAATAAAATTTACTTTAGAAATAGAAAAAGATAAAAAAACTAAACTTTCTTGACTTGTCTTTAACAAAAAAAAAAAATTATTTCGATATATACCGTAAACCAACATATACAGACACAATTATTCATAATTCTTCAAATCATCCAATTGCCCATAAACATTCCGCATTCCATTCAATGATACATAGGTTAATTAACGTTCCACTAGATGATATTAATTAAAAAAAAAAAAAAAAAAATAATAAAACTGATTGCTAATAATAATGGATATAATGAGAACTTAATTGATAAAATATTAAATCAAAAACAAAAACGCAAACTTATTAACAAATATTTATATTTGACTCCCACAGTAAAAAAAGCAAGCCCACGTAAACAATGGAGGCGGATTCTTTTTATAGATGACATTTTTTCAAAACAATTATCGAATTCCCTACCATCAAACATTAAACCGGTTTTCTTCATTCGGTATAATATGGGAACATTGTTGAAAAATCACAAAGACAGAGTCCATAAATAAAATAAATCTGGAATATACCAATTAAATTGTAATGATTGCGATTCAATCTACATTGAAAAAACTAAAAGAAACTTTAATATTAGAGTAAAAAAACACTTAAGAAACTTAAATAATAATAATTTTTCTGAATTCGCAAATCATCTTAAAGAAAATAATCATAACTACAATAAAGACACTGGATTAAAAGTACTTCATGTTGAAAATAAAGTATTAAAATTAGACAACTGAGAAATCTTAGAAATTGAAAAAGTGATTCATAATAAGAAAACAATAATTAATAACCAAATAAAC
This sequence comes from Micrasema longulum, assembly GCF_059751315.1. NCBI lineage: Eukaryota > Metazoa > Arthropoda > Insecta > Trichoptera > Brachycentridae > Micrasema > Micrasema longulum. Next base: position 1,214,597 of record NW_028277578.1, on the reverse strand, counting down.
AATATTTCTTTAAGTCCTCTCCTGGCATACTTCGAAAATAATGATATCAGATTACCACCCGTGTAAGAAAAAAAAAACACTTGATTTATTGGGTCCACGTGTAGTATTTAGTGAACATGATAGAAATAAAATAAAAAGGAATTGATTCATTAGTTACGTAAACCTTGACAAATAAGCTTGTTTGCTTTGAAACCGGTCGGTGAAAAATAAAAATTAGTGGTTAAAAACAAAGTTGTTTTATTTATTTTATTAATCATTATCGTTCCTTTTTCACACCAAACGGTGCATCGGGCAATGCATTGGTATACCAGTCTTAGCGTTCCTTGATTTTTGTTACGTCAAGGTAAGATGACCAGTCTTACGCTTCAGGTGCCAGTCCAGTGACCATGAAATAATCCAGTGTGAGAATACCGTTTTAAATATTTCACGTCAACTACGTCGGGAATCGAAGCCGAGACCTCTTTCATAGTAAACAAAAGCGCTGATTATTGCACTACGAGGCGAACAAATATTTTTATATTTTAAGATAATTCAGTTGTACCCTAAATAAAATAACGAGATTCGTAAATGATGATTTTTATTTAAATTATAAAACCTTATATACCCCATCCTGATTAACTAAAGCCTCAAAAACCGATCAGTTCAGGCACGTAGGACCAATTTTATAAGGCCATAAGGATATATTTATTAAGGTCCGCCGTGCTGATAATTGGCATGAAACAGTCGGCGATAACTGACTTATTATTTTAAATGACAGATTCCTCACTATTCTGCCCATTGATGCGCTGATGTTTTCACGACTGAATTAAGCTGTAAGCAACTCGATAAACTTGAACGACTTCAAGATATATTTTTGGTCTTTGGAAATATGACCACATTTCTGGTTATCATAGGCAACTGTTGGCTAAAAATTAAACAGCGGAGAGATTATCACTCCCTTTCACTTCCGTTTATTTTACTTTATAGTCCTAACATTCCTATATACCTATGTGAAAAATTTAAAAGCTTATCAGTTCATGGTTTACCTTTTCGTTCTAATTTGTATGGTCTGATTGGCTGGTGAAGCTGCACTAAAACAACTATGGTTTTAGCAACTATAGCCCAAAACTCAGTGAAAAGAATTTTATTTTTAAAAAAACATACCGATACCCAAGTGATTTGCTCTTCAAAGAATTTAAAGTGCTGGATATTTGTCAATAATATATATTAAGGTCAAAAACGGTCACGCATCTCATCAGGGAAAAATACGCAACGGTTTGCCATGCTTATAATACTAGACCATTGAATTAAGAATAGTCTAGAAGGAACAAAGAATCATATTTGAATACATCGGACTGTGTCCAATAATTTTCGCACTATACCTCACTTTTGCCGCGCGCATTCGTAATGCCGCCGCGTAATGTTGCTCGATGGGAAAAAATATAATTATTACACAAATGTAAGGTAAAAAAAAACCTAACTGACACAACAGAGTAGGTAAGTAAAGGATCATTTAATAAGAGTAATTGAATTAATGAACTTTAAATCTAAAACAAATATTTAATTTTACAAAAAATTGATATTTTTATATATGTTAAATAATATTTAATTTTTTAAGTATAATGTCGGTCAAATGTCTACAATAGAGTTGTTTAATCCGAAATCCAATTTTTATTAGTTCTCTCATTAGATGAGCAAAGTAGGGTAAAAAATGTTACTACCCTGGCAACACTAACAAGATGTTCATTTTGTTTCTTCGACAATCTGACAGATGGAAAATTAATTCAATTTTTAAGTAATGCATTTGCTACAATACACAGTTATTTGCCAATTACACATAAAATGTGATTGCATCCTGTTTTATTAAGATTTTAGCAATATTTCTACACTTTAAAAATACACAACACGGCATAGTTGAATTCAAATCAGAAATTGCGTACTGAGCGACGTCAACAAAGAAACTAATGTGTCAAAACGTAAATCTACTCATTTATGAGTAGTTGAGTTGCCTTTTGTTTGATGTGCGTATGCGGTTTCTGGGCTATTCTGAATTCTATGTAGGTACTAGACACTCAAATAATGATCTGATTTTATAGAGAGGAGTTAATACTTTTTTGGCTCAAAGGCAGCAATACTATATAGGCCCGAGGATATTTAATCTTATCCTAGACTCATGGAAATTATTTTATACGATCCCAGATTCATGGAAGTCTCGTGGGATAGCCAGGCAAAGGAAGATATTGACTGCATTTTTAATCCGTATTGGTCAGAGGGAGTCAGAGATGTTGTTGTTTTATATAAAAGGACGTAAGCAGATTTCTTGTTTTAATGGTAATGACTAAGAATTTAGGGATTAAGGTATTGTTAAGGTGTTCATGGTATATTTATTATTTACTTTTAAATCTGGAAGTTAGACACCTGGGCATATTATTTTGTGTGCTCTAATAATAATAATAAAATTTTATTGAAAAATATATATTTATAAATACTATAAAATACATTATTTACTGCCTTAAAACAGGGAAACTATCCCTAGTAAGGCAGTTTAGATGACGTACCAGCGAAAATAAAAAATATGTTTTTATATTTATACTACTCAATTAATCTACCGTTTAAATAATTCAATGTAAATTGCTGTAATAAAAATGTAATTTAAAAAAAATATATGTGTAATCTCATCCTTCTCTAACTCATATAGTGTTCATACGGCTCCACCGTGGAATCATCTTCTATCCACTATCAAAGATCAAATAATGATCAAAGATGTTACTTTAGTATATCTGTTTAAATCACGTCTGAGAAAACATCTACATTCTTTTCCTTAATCTCTCCTCTTTCTATTTATTGCCCTTTCCCACAGAGTAAAAGTATTGATTTAATTTAATTTATGAACAAATACAATTATTTCTATTTTTTTTTTTTTTTTTTTTTTTTATTTTTTTATTTATTTAATCCAATATAAAATACAATACAAATACATAGTTAACAAAATGTCTATACAATAGGTAGGTACATTCAATATATATATATTTTTATGGATATAGCCACTCCACTGGCCCACAGGCACGTTCCGGAGTGTCAGTGTATTTTTTATTCATACATAATTGTACATAATTTCACATCAATTGTGTAAAAATTTAAAAGAAATAAAAATTTAAAAGAAATAAAAAAAATAATTAGAAATTAAAATATATCTACATCAACAAAACGAAAAAGGATTTTCAAGAAACTATAATTACATTCTTATATATGAAACATATTCCTCAGCTTCCTGTCTAGTCTTTTTAGTAATCCATTTATGTACTCTAGCTTTGAAAATATTGTTTTTCATTTTGTTCGCCAATATGTCCTTGCTTAAAAAGTTGTATAGCTTAGGGGCCAGAAACGTATAATGCCTTTGTCCGTAATTTGTTTTTTTTTTTATATAGATATATTTATTAACATCTTACAACAGAGATAAAGAACATTTAAGAGAAGGTTATATAGAAGGCTAGGCATATACAGGGCTTATGACCTGTCAATGGTTGGTTTGAGGGGCCACTTTACACACTGTGTAACATTCACCATTCTGCCCATATTTGAACATTTATACTCCTTCAATTCTTTGGAATATAGATGTTTAAATATGAGCCGAATGGTAAATGTTACACAGAGTGTAAAGTGGCCACTTAAACCAGCCATTGACAGGTCATAAGCCCTAAACATCCATCATAAGCCTAGACTTCCATATTACCTTCTCTTAAATGTTCTTTATCTCTGTTGTAATATGTTAATATAAACAGCTCCCCAGGGAGTTGAATCCAGTCCTTGTCAACAAAAATTTGGACAAACTCAAAATACTGTAGGTATATTTAGCTTTTTTATTTTTGTTTTCTATTAAATATGTTTTGCAACTTAAATAATTATTAAAAAATTGAAAAAAATAGGAATAAAAGGAAAAACTATAAAATGGTTTGAAGAGTACCTTGGCGATAGATACCAAATAACGAAGGTGAATGATGAAATTTCCGAGCCCCTCAAAATTTCATTGGGAGTACCACAAGGATCGGTTCTCGGACCGGTTTTGTTTATTATATACATAAATGATATTGTCAAAACATTAAAATATTCAAAAATAAGACTCTTTGCAGACGATGCCTTAATATATATATAGGGAGAAAATTATAAAACAATTATGGACAGACTAAATCATGATCTTAATAGTGTATCACTGTGGCTAAAAATTAATAAATTAAAATTAAATGTTAACAAAACTAAATATATGAATATAGGAAACAAAAGAATAGAAATTACACCATCAATTGTAATAGAAAATGAAAAACTTAATGAAGTCACTGAAATTAAATATTTAGGTGTAATGTTGGATTCAAAACTTACATTTCACCAAAACGCTAAGATGGTAATAAATAAGATTGCAAAAAAAATATCAATTTTGGGAAGGATCAGAAGATTTATTGATAAGGACTCCTGCAAAACTATTTACAAAGCAATTATTGAACCACACGTTAGCTACTGTAGTAGCATTTTATTTTTATCAAACAAAGAAAACATAGATAAACTAACTGTATTAAAAAATAAAGCCTTTAGAATCATTTTGAAAAAAAACAGATATACGAGGGTAAAGTCGATGGTAAATGAAATGAAATTATTAACATATAAACAAAGAATATTTTACAATACAATGATATTTGTTCATAAAATTATAAACTCTAATAAAAAAACAGAATTTTGGAAAAAAATTGATCGGAACCAGCATGAACACAATCACAATACTAGAGAAAAGAACAAAATTAGACTTCCATTTAGGAAAAAGGCAAAGTCACAAAATTCAATTTTATTTAAAGCAATTAAAAAGTATTACGAAATGAAAAAAAATATTTATGAAGAAAAAAACATATCAAAATTTAAAATAATGGTCAAGACATATGTGATAAACAATTTATAAATTAAATATATTTGTAATGTTATTATTAGAACACACATAACAATATGTATGATATGTGTGCCCTATTTTAAGATTTAAATAAATAAAATATATTAAAAGAAACACTATTTTTTTATTTGAATGTTACACAGTGTGTAATGTGGCCACTTAAACCACCTAATGACAGATCATAAGCCCTGTAGATGCCTATTCTTCTATATTACTTTCTCCAAAGTGTTATTCATCTATGTTGTAATGTGTTATTATTACATTGGGTTTTTGGAAAAAATTGCCATTTAGTCCGCAAATGTACAATTAACATTTTGTACAAAAAGTTGAATAAGTGAAAATTTTTTTTAATGTTAATCGCTTACTAATCGAACTTTTTGTTAATTTATTTTTTTATTTGACTTTTGAAATATTTTCCAACCATTTATTTTTACAAAATTATTAATATCACTTTTATTATATTTTTTAATCAGAAACATTGCTGGTTGGTATTTTAACCTAATTGTTTATGACATTTAATCATTATTGACTTTCTGTTTCTGTAAAAATAAATTAAAATAAAAATAATCAGTAAATTTTGTGTAGTTACAGTGGCATTTTTCTGAGTGATATGTTCTTCTTTATTAAATTTGGATTATTACAAAGGAGGCGATATTCCAAGGTGCCTGAGAACCTAATCTACTAACTGAGGCCCGAGGGCCGATTGAACGAGACCTGAAGGGCCGAATTTCTAAGCACGTAAAAGTCAGCGATGACCGACTGTTGCTTGCGAGTTGAAATGTATATTTTTTTCAAATAATGAAAATTTAGGCTCAATGGGATCACGGAACAAAAAAATACGTTTAAAAATACAAAATTGCTGCATTGCGTTAAAACATAATTTGAAAAGTTAATTTGAAGTAAGGTTAAGCTTCTTTTTTCATAACTTTGAATACACCATTCTGGGATGTTACTTTGAAATTTTTAAACTACATACCTAGTCATTTAACCGTGGTTCGGAATGACTTTGAGGAGAAATTTAAAGACTTTTCTTATAAAATTATGATGATTTTTTTTGATGGTTTTATAATCCTCGGGAGCTCATAACAAGATAATGCGACCCTTTATTAAAGTTTTTTTCTAGCCTTAAGGGTATATATAAATGTTTACAATATTTTTTTATTCTAATCCTGCGGTAACTGATATTAGAAACGTGAAAGTGTATTTGTTTGTTAGTTTGTGTTTCCTTCACGTCTTAACAAAGCGACCGATTGACTTATTTTTCCGTCCCTATAGCCGGAGAGGTGAGAAATAATTAAGAATACCTATTTTTCATCCCGAATCTTAAAAAAATACAACGAAATAAAATATATAACAACAATGAGCATCATTATTGCAAAATGAGTAGGCGGTAAGGAAGGATGCCAAAAATAATGAATTTGAAATTAATTCTTTGACTTTCTAAAATTGACTTGTTTCTTTTCATTTTGTGGTAGGATTTTAGATTTTAGAATGAGTTTTTAGAATAAGTTTTAAGAGTTTTACAATGCTACCTTTCCATCGACTGACGGATCATCATATTTCTTTTATAGTCATAGTTGGAAGCCCAAATAACTTTCAATCACAATACAATGTAGCGACAGGCGCCGTGGCGCAGTTGGTAAGACGGCCACCGGTAAAACTCGCGTCGCGAGTTCGATTCCCGCCAGTTGCAAGAAAAAAAATCCAAGAAAGGTTTTCTCTTAATGGTATGGGTGCTGTGGTGTATATTCCATTACTCCCTTCCATAACCCCGCTTTCCTACCTGCTGACAAGCCTCTATTTAGAGGTTTAGCGAATTATTCCTTTAAAGCAAAAAAAAAAACAATCATATATATCATTCCATCGGCATCGGGAAAGTTCTTATTGATAAACAAAAACTCATATTGATACACGACACAACTAATAATCTATCTAAATATTTTTTTCCTCATACTAAGAAAGCGAAGCCGCGGATAAAAGCTAGCAATTTATTTTTTCAATTGAATGAAAATTTTGGGTACTTATTTGTAAAATATTTCTTTTTTGTATAACTATAATGTTATATCCTCAAAGGGAACAAATCGTATTTGATAAAATAAATAATTTATTTGACAATGCTCATAATTACATTTAAAACTACTTACTTTTTGGTGTCTACCAGTTTTGGGACACTCAAAATTATTGAATTATATAATAATTTTTATAAATGTAAAAAATTATGTTTCTGAGCTTTTTTTTCTTTAAATGTTTGAACTTTAGAATATTCCGTCTTTTGCTTGTGGTAACAAGATGTTATATCACCGCGCGCAAAGGAATTATTTACCATTGTCTTTTAAGAGTTAACAAACAGTGTTTGAATATTAAGACTTCTGTTGAAAAGAGTACAAATGTAGGCTTTTTGTATGTCATATATGAACTGAATAAATAAATTAAACAAACAAAAATATCCAACTTCCTGTCAAATCTCTAGCTCAGATGATAAAACAAGTTCCCCTTTGATACAGACATAAGAATTTTTCATAAATCGCTCACGTGATACATTGAATAAGTTTTCATACTTTACTCCTCACACAATACTTACTTCGACAATAAAATACACGTTGTACCTAAAAAAAAAAAAAAAAAAAAAAAAAAAAAAAAAAAAAAAAAAAAAATAAATTAGAAAGAGAATTTTCATAGTGAAAAGTAAGCTTGGATGTGAACGTACCTTTTATCCTTCCAACTTCTGGAAAAACCCTACCAAGGTGCCGTTGAGTGCTTTCTGATTTATTGTTATTACTCAGCAATTTGTTTGGAACTTCGGGTTCTTTTTTCATATGCCTTTATTCACTTATATTCAATGTATTTATATTCAATACAAACATAATAAATTTCGCGGAATCTTCTTGGATTCCTGCGATGTATTAATTTTGTTGATCATTCTATTTACTTGTGTTTGCTTTTCATAAATTATTGATACAACATGAAGTCATATTTTCTTCGGCGGTCTTATTTTGCTGGCTTTCACAATAATAGTAACAAGCTGATTAATGTATTTTACAACATACCCTTTGATCACATTTCATGATACGCACAATGTAGGTAGAAATGTTTCAGTAAGTACTTTAAGGCTTAGCAAAAGGCATCTTATATTTGTAAATACACCGCTGTTCTAAATTAAACTTGCTCGGGATGTGATCCCATAGTAGATACAATGAGGACTTCTGGAAAGAGTAATTTGTTCTTTTCCACTCTACCATAGCTTGATTTTAATTTTAGGATACAATTATTTTTTTAAGAAAAAAAAATTCATGGACGGTTTTATTCGGAAAAAAATCAAATAACTATGAAAAACAATTGTTTACACACTAAATAATTTTAATTGTAAAATTTTTACGTTTCCCTATGAGTAAAATAACTAATACAACTTTTTTTTTTTCCATGAGCATTTTTTCAAACATTTATTTAATTTCCGCCAAACTGCAAAAGCATATCTTTTGCAGGGATTTCCCTCTGTAAATATCAAAGTAACACAATTTAATGTAAACATACATTTTTTTATAAAAATCTTAAATATATCGACAAAATAAAAATAATAAATACAAGCATATCATTTTTTTTATATATCAACACTTTTTGTAACACGGTTTTAAACTGTTTGGTTTTCTTTTTTTTTCTTTTTTTACACACTTAATTATCAACCAAAATACTATTATTGTACTTTCTATTTTTGCTTAATAAATATACATAAATCTACAAATACAATTACAAAATAAAGTTAAGTAATTTTTTAATTTTCAAAAAACAATATATTCTATAAGTTTGGCCCCTAGGCTATACGAACAACTTTTTTAGTATGGATATATCGGTAAGGAAAATGAAAAACAATGTAACCAAAACTCTGAATGTCCATAAATGGATTACTAAAAGATATTTAATTAGGATTAATTATTGATTCTAAATTTGTCTGGGGTGTTCATATTGATGGAATCTGCGACAGATTAAGGTACTGGCTTAAGGTGATTTATGAAATTAAAAGCATCCTCTTCAATCCGTGCCTCATGTCTGAGGATGGTGATTACGCCTGACTCCAGGCATGGCTCGTCTGTGGACAGTCTCCCTCCATCTGGAACGGTCTTGTGCTATTCTATAGGCATTCGTCAGTGATGATTCTGATAACTCAGTGACTGTACCGCTCCATCTTGTCGGTTGACGTCCACGCGACCTTGTCCCTTCGACACTTCCCAGGAGAATAGTTTTCTCCAAACTATCAGAATCTCCCCTGGAAATATGCCCAAATAACTGCAGGATTCTTTTCTCGCACATGGATGTTAGTCTTTCTCTTATGTTTAATTCCTGGAGAATAGATGTATTCGTACGTCTGACCGTTCACGGAATCAGCAGCATAACACCACATCTCGAAAGCTTCGATATTTTTCTTTTCAGAAGTGTCCAACACTCCACACCATACATGAACACTGAGAAAACCAAGGCCTTCATCAGTTTCTTTTTGGTGTTAATGGTTATACTGCGATTCTTCCAGATCTTCACCAGCCTACTCATAGCACTTTTGGCAATACCAACACGTCGCCGTATTTCACCTTCGCACCCACCGCCATCGCTAATGAGAGAACCTAGATAAATGAAATTGTTGACTCTTTCTAAGTTGCGCAGTAAGGATAATGGCGCTACTTTATTAGCTCGATCAATGATCATAAGCTTAGTTTTGCTCATATTCATTGTGATTAAAAGCATACTTCTTTTAAAACGTTAAGATACATATGAACCTCGCTCATTGAATCCATTATATCTTACGGAGTGCGTGTCTGGGGTCTCACCTTCCAGTCTCATCTGGGTAAAATTTATGATATTCAGGTGAGACTGTTGAGGGAGATTGTACCGGATAGCATAATCCGTGAGGCGAAACATATGGGCGAAAGTGTATATTTTAAATTTTGTAATTTCCTGCCGTAAAACAACTTTGTGACTACAAATTGATTGTAGATCACTTTGTTGATCGGGAATATAAAAAAAGAGTTTCCCACACTCACAACACTAGATTAAAAACTAAGGGCTCCCTGTCTGTTCCCCGAATTACAAATTACTTCGGAGAGCGAATATTAAATTGTGTTGTTCCAAGATTGTTCAATGATCTCCCACAAACCATCATTAACATGAAAAATCTTCAAATTAAAAAAAAGGACTGAAGAAATATCTTCTAGATATTTTATAGTGCCTGTTTATAAATAAATCTCTAAAATACAAATAAAATAAATGAAATATAAAACTGTCATAAAAATTAAAAAAAAATGTTTCCCACCGAAAAGTCTTTAGACTTAGTGGGTAACAAATTCTTATATGTATTTTTTTAATTATAAAATAAGCGCTGCTCTGCAGCACTGAAACTGAAAAGAACTAGACTGGAAACTGCGTAATATTTTTCATTAATCACTATACTATTTTAATTTTATGAAAGTCCTTTCTCATTTTATTCATGCAGGTAGGTTTTAGAGAAGGCAACGGGAAACCACTCTGGTCATCTTTTTCCAGGAATCACTATGGCGAGTACATCCAATAAGCAGTTGTCTTAGCTGTGAAACATAATAGTCTCGCAGTAACAAGATGCTTTCGCTGTAGTGATCGCCAACGTCGGGGGGACCTGACCAGGCACCGCAAGAAGGTAGTTTTTTTTTTTTTTTTCATATTTCTTTTGAAATTTTTACACCTATAATATTTTGATGTGACTTGACAATTGATGTGAAAGTATAAACTATTATGTATAAAATAAATAATACACTGACACTCCGTAACGTGCCTATGGGCCAGTGGAGTGGCTACATGCATAAAAAAAAAGGAAATGATATTTATTCATTATATTTATAAAAAAACTTATTAACAACAAAAATACATATTAAAATTAGTTAGATTCAAATAAAATGACATGTGATGTAATATAATAACAATCCAGAAAAACAAGGTGTAAGTATTAAATAATAAAATTCCAAAAATACAATTTACAAAATATAATCAGACATAAGTATTAAAAAATAAATTATACAAATTAAGATTCATACATGATATTGAATGTGCCTACTGTATAAACATTTTTTTGTTCACTTTGTACAGGTAAACGTCATTTTACGCCGGGGTTTCGTTCCGAGAGACACCGGCGTAAAATGAACACAAATATAATGGAAAATATAAGATTAGGTTTCGTGTCAAAATTCTAAGAACAATCTAACATGTTTATTCAAAATAAATTATAAAAGTATTTAATAAAAACACTTTAAATTCGTTTACAAAATAAATAATATACTCCTGATATAAATAACGATTTTTTTATAATAATTTCTTTGACGTTTCTCTTTGTAAAGGAAAAATAAAAAACCTGCTGACAAGCCGGTTTCGCGGTTTAGTGGGTTTTATTATTTTTTCTTTTATATTTTCTGTTCATGTTTTTTTTTAAATATTTTTATTATCCTTCTTTAATAAAAATATTAAAAAAAAAAAAAAAAAAGTTGGTCGGTACTTAATTAAATTCTCACACTTTTTTGAAAAAAGCTTCCAATTTCATTTGCTTTAATTGTTTCATCCTTTCTTGCAGAATCATAGCATCAACCACAAATATTTGGATATTCTTTTAATTTTTAATAATAATAAAATAATAAATATAATCCTACCTATTTATTTTTAAAACTAACTAGGAAACAATTTCACACACACAATGGGCTGCTTTCGTATGTGGTTATAGAATAAAACGACGTGTAAAAGTGTGTCTGCATTTAGAATCGTGGTGCCTACTGTCGTCTGGTGTCGGCTAAACCAGGGAATCAAACCGGTGCAAAATGACGTTTACCTGTATTTTTATCATAATTTATATTAGATTAAATAAATAAATATATTATAACTATTGTTTTATTAATATTGTCATTTTTAGGGTGAGTAATGGAAAGTCAGAAATTTACAAGGTTTATTACCGACATTGGGTAGTTTTATTAATTATTTTACTCAATTTTTAACATGTTTCGTGTTTATGTCAAAACGTTTTTATTTCATCAATTTTGTAATTATTTAATTAATTTACAATTATATATGCAGTTATACACATTTAAATACACAAACTACATAAAAAAAGTATTCTTAACTCTACGAGGCCAAGAGCCCCGTGTTGAGTAGGGATTCAAGAGTTATTTTTGAAAAATTATGAAACACCTGAAAATATTACTAATTTTTGGATAAATTGGTTTTAGCAATCACACATTGAAACAACCACATTCTTTTCCAATATAATAAAAGACAGAAAGAGGTGATTTTTTATTTCAAAAACTATCTGTTGATTTATTTGACATATCGATCAATTAACATCGTGCACACAAATATGAGTATTTTCTATATTTTTATTATTCTCAGCGTTGATTATATTAACCAGATTTAAACATTGATTTGATGAATAAAATTAAAGTTAACATCGAGAGACCTTGTTTACTAACATATTCATATCCTGTAAAAAAATCTTGATGACGTTTTTTTATTTTATTAAATCGTAGTAATAGTGTAAAAAAAACATTAAAATATGCTCATAACTCTATAAAGTAATCAACTCACAACCCACAATGTTTTTTATTCCGCTAAAACAGGCGTTCAGAGAAATATTATCTGAATATTAGTAAAATCTTTGTATCCCTCAATTTCCAATGGCTTATCTACTCGAATTTTTTTATTGTAATTTACCTTTAGTGAGTCTTTGTTATATGGGATCATGTAATATGAATTCATGTAATTTAACCATCATTGAATACACGTGACGTACTGTTTTAAAAACCATAAATGCTAAAAAATTATTCCCTTAATTTTTGAATGTTTTTAAAGGATTTGACATATATAGTTGAAAAACGGATTGCGTAAAAAACAGGTTATGCATTTTTTAATTTAATTTAATTTAATTTAATTTAATTATTTGTGTTTTATATTCTTCAATTAAAAAAACTCGTAAGTATCCACACAAATAAATAAAATTAATCGTCACAGAAAATCCACTGCAAATTTGTTAAAAAGACGTTATTTGCTTTTTTAATAATAAAGTGAAATTATTTTACTGAAGAAAAAATTTCGGACAAGAAATTAAGTAATTTTATTTATAAGCTTTATGTACCTAGGTACTTAAAAATATTCATCTAGTATATGCTAGCATGCTTATTCTGTCATACTTTCGTTTCATAGGTTTGTTTGTTTGACATATATCCATCATTTTCTAATGCAATCAAAACCATATTTCGCTCTCGTTCCCTCTTATATGATACGATACAAATTAACTTACGAAACAAATTATTTATTATGCCACAGCCTTCGTCAATACATATTTAGTATAATTTAAGTTTGTGGGCAATTCTTACAACAAAAATGTGGACTCGTTAATATTTCTAGCGCCAAACCCCTACAATTTCTATGTAAAAAATCACTTTAGAAACATACTCGTATTATGTATCATACAAGTTTGCCAACAAAGTACACTTTGAGAAACGAAGGTGAACGTTGAGGTAGTTTTATAACTTAAAGTTTTCACAGATGCATTCCATCAGTTCCAAATGTTACTTTGGAAACTTTAAAACTTTGTTAATGTTTTAATGTCCTTAAATTTCTCCATAGTCCGTTAATTTTTAGAAACAATTTTCTTTATTTTCTAGACAAACAATGCGAGATGAAATAAACTACCAAACATTTAAGAAACAGAATGAAACGGTGTTTACAGATGCATGAACGACTAAAACTTTGTCAATATTTAAAGCATTCTCTTTGTGGTCAAACAATTAACTAAATGTTATTAAATATTTGTAAATAACCACTTACCGACTTTTCTATATTTACCAGTTTCAAGACGTACCCGTCTCTTCGTCATGATACTATGAATCATTTTGTCCTAACCAGTGCATGTGCCTATTAAAATGCATGTCTTGATGGTTCAATATTTTTGTGCAACAACTGTGGTGAATGGGTTTTGCATGTTGGTCACATTGGTGTCCTGACGAAAAGACGGATACGTTTTGAAACCGGTAGACATAAAAAAGTCAGTAAGTGGTTAAATACAAATATTTAATAACATTAAGACAAAAACCTTGTTTTTTTTTGTTATTGTCCATATCATGGTTACATATTATTTATGCACTCGTTACAAAAAAAATATGTAAGAACATATTTATGGTATGATTAAGAAAGCAGGAAAAACGGCTGCAGCTAAAATGAAAATATTGCGATGGTCAAGTGGTGATGCCGTTAGCTGAACATCTGAAAGGAAGCGAGATAAGATGGGATGGTCATGTTATACGTAGAGATGAGTACTATTCAGGAAGAAGAGCATTCAATATCCTTACTAAACTTAGAGATAGACGCAAACTCCCAGCAACACGGTGGTCTTAGATCGAGGAGTTGTTGATGTTGATGTTGATGCACCTGTTGATGTTTGTGAAGTTAAAGAGCTGAAATCTTTATTTATGAGGTTCATCTTATTGAATTATTTCACCTACATACTAGGCAACGCCGGAATTTTTCTGCAATTTCTGTACTTCTTCATAGACAGGGAGTACAGTGCTCAGTGACAGGTCAGAAGCTCCGTAGATGCCTAGACTTCTATATTCCCTTCTCAAAAATGTTCTTCATCTCTGTTGTACTATGTGGATAAATCAGTCTTTGTCCACAAAAAATTGGACAAACTCAAAATATTATATAACTATTTATAATTCTTATTTTTTGAAATAGGGGTCAGTGCTTTAAAAGCTCTTGGCGTCACTGCGGCTTGTGAAAATCTATTGTGACGAGTTGCCGTAAATTAGTTCACGCCATTCAAGTCCGGGTATTTAAAGAGTCTTCTGCGTAAAGACGAGAATTGTCATTTCAGTAAATCTCGCCCTCCAAGCTCAGATCTATAAAGTATCGGGCCATAAGGTTGGAAGCGAGCTCTCAAACGTCCTCAGGTTTAACCAGTGGTTCCCCGAGGAGGCGGCTTCTTTTAAGATGTAAATCATCGCATTTACATATAATGTGTTTCCTCATCTGCACTGCTGAACCTACATCTAAAAGTTTCTGTACATTACTGTTCATTAAACCTTTTTATATAATGAATGTAAAACCAAATCAAATACAGAATAAGGCAATAAGGAAACAACTTAAATTAAATTCATTTTCAATTGAAGAAATAATGCATGAATTTATTGTTTTTTTTTTATAAAACAACTAAAAAAATATAACGTTTAAATTTTCAGCATCATTTTCATCATTCCCCTTTCGCACCTCATGGTGGATAGGATACTGCATTGGTACACCAATCGCAGCGTATCTTGATCATTTTTGTTACATAAAGGTAAGATGATCAGTCTCACACTCCAGGTGCCAGTCCAGGGTCTATGAAAACACCCTTTTAAGTAAATATTTCATATCTCTCATGTCGGTAATCGAATCTGAGACCTCTTGCTTGGCAGGCAAATGCGCTGACCATTACACCACGAGGCCAACGCCAACTTACAGTCATCAAATAATAATTAAACGGTCAAATCAAATACAAAGTATAATCAAATTCAACCAACAATGGTCATACATACGAAAGTAGAAAAAAAACGGTTTCAAAACTCATTTCACAAGGGTTATATATTGTACAATGAATAACACAAAGAAATGGAAAGGCAATATAACTTGTATGACATTTTTTTTATTTAAGAAAAACAACAGTTTTTAAATTAGAATACAAAGTTAGAAAAATAGTACATACATCCAGTTAAAGTTTTTCACAAATATATCACAGTAAAGAGAAAACAAAATATTTTTTATAAAACAAGAGAAAAAAAGCACAAAAGAAAGTTAAGGGATAAAGAAATAGAGTGGAAGAGTGGAGGAGAGGGATTTTCATAATATAGTCGACCGATTATGAAATTAAAAGATAATATTGGTCCGATGTTATGAATTAACTTTGTGAAGGATAAATAATTTACGTAAATAAGTATTATTTATGCAGATAAGTAGTGCCCGCGCTACCGCTTGGGTATAAATAAACCCAAGTGCATAAACATTGACGTTTGGTTTTGAGATAGTAAAACAAGTAAACATGCTGATATAAAACAATTTAATACGGATGAACAGAAAATATATTGCCAACAATCTACTTAAAACTGAATTTAAAGAATCTAATTCAATAAACGGTGAGAAAATACTTCTTTTAACACTTTGATACTGTTAATAGTGAACCGTTGTCTATTTCATAATTTTAACGAAAAAATTTGCGTGTTATAAGTAGAGCAAAATGGCAAAACCATCTATCATGTGTTTGTTGTCAAAATGGCCGCCAGCGGAATGAAGTTGGCGCAAATCAATTTTTTGTAACGCTTTTATTCCAAACGATTCGGCGATATATGCCGTCTCTCTAAGCGGTTTATTACTCAGAGGTTTATGTAATCGTCTCTTCGTCAGGATGCTAATTACACTAACATTCTAATCTTAATATACACTTTTTTGAAAAAAAAAAAATAACCTGCTAAGATTCTATTTCTAGAGACTTGTCAGGTAGGCAGGTAGGAAAGAAATGATACAAAAGGAAGTTATGAATAATACATCACGACACTCAGAATAATTGAGAAAAAAAAGTGGGATGATTTTTCGTTGCTATTTGTGGGAATCTGAACCGCGAAGCCAGTTTCACAGTTGGTTGTTTAAACAACTGCACCACGGCGCTTTTCATAGTCTTTACAATAGTAGCTGGACGAAAAAAAACTAATTTATGAATTTAGTGGATATCTTGATATTTTGAAGGCAAAGCAAAGCTTCAAATTTAGTTCTGAAACAGCGAAAAATTACTGCTAAAATTACCCAATTATTTTTTTTTTTACCAATCTTGACGGGTATAGAATCTCTAGCTGTGTAGGCAAATGCACATAACTTCAGTAAAGGTAGACTAATCATCGCCGTCATGTTTTTTTTCTGGATTGTTACCTAAAAAAAGCCACCGAGCAAAAAACACTCGTCTGAGGTTCTGTGTTTAGTACTAAATTTTATTTTTTTATACCAGCAACTCATTGAATACTAGTGACTGTACAACTGTACGTGTACATATTTTGAGCTCATCTATATATATGTATCCTTCTTCAATCAAAAACTAAGTGTTGTCCTCCCGATCTGTGAGCGAGTCACATGTCAAGCGTCACTCTGATAACTTTAATGATCACACACGGTATCACCCGAAAAAGAAACATATTGATAACTTTAATATATTTTTTCTGACTCACCTCTCTAATAAAATGAGCAATCGATAAAATATACTCGCATATTTATTTTAAAATAAAATAATAAGTTTTTTCATGGTCCAATAGAAATAATTCTCATGGTACCTATTTTCACGTAAAGCCGTAAGACGTTATTAGTTGGGAATTAGATAAAGATCTTACGCATTCGAATTAAGATACTACCTGAGCTAATTCCCTCGATCTGCTAAGCCTCTGAGACCACGATGGTCCCTGAGATCACTAAATCAACTGTGTGTAAACTGCTCTGGCCGATTTAGTTGGTGAGGTAGAGAAAAAGGATATTTTGGCCGACCTAATACCACTCGGTATTACTGGCAAACTATTCAGGAATTAACTTTGTATGCAAACTCTAATCCTATCACTTTGTTATACGACACTCCCACACGAGACTAACCGCGACTAACGCTCAGGCAGAAATAAGTAGATTCTAATGGGTAATTAGGTTTTTTTTTTAAATAAATATAATTGCTCTAATTACTTACAAAACGTTTAAATTTTTAAACCATTGTCCAAATGCAGTGACTAACTGTGCTAGAAAAGATATTATCAGGAGACTAAAACCCGGCTTAAACGTAAATTTAATTAATCTGTTTGATCGGAAAATGGCGTGAATATGTCATTTTTTTAGAGTTATAAAACTTATTTTACGCACAATCAAGATAAAATGAAATTTGAAATTCCCTTTTTTCTTCTTCTTCTTCTTTGCTGAGGTCTGTTGATCTGTTATTGGCTAGAGGTTGATTCCTGAAACGCTGAGTTCCAGCTGTCTTTTTACCTGTTTAACGGTCTTCTGGGCAGACGGCGACTAACTGAGATTTCATGAGCCACGGTAAAGGGGATTCTGGAGCTGTCCAATTTGACGACGTGATCTCTCTAGAATCTTCTCCTTGTTTTGCTCCACCATATGTCTTGGGTATCATAAGTTCGCCTAATTTCTTGATACCGAATTTGGTTCCTAGAGTTTTTCCTGTTTTTGCCCTTGGTACTTTCATCTCTGACGTTCTGAGCAGATTTTTTGTGCTTACTATATCTGCCATCGCATCTACTGCAAACGCCATGATTTGTCTGACAAACTTTTTATATATGCGGACGTTGCTTTTAATCTACATTTGTTAATTGTGCCATATGGTGTTTCTCAGGTATCCAGATATTTCCGAGGCTGCATTAGTTTGTTCCCTCACTTCGGAGTATAGGTCGCTGGGGCTCGAGGTTTCAACACTTAAATATTTAAAATACTTGTTCCACTGTATTACCATCTATTATCAGTTTGTATCTCTAAGAGTACTTAGATATGGTTAAGTTTTTTGTTTTACTGACTGAGGTGCTAATGTTGAATTTCTGAGACGGTAGATGAAACTTGTGTATCATGCGTTGTAAATCATTTTCTGATTCTGCCACTATGGTTGCATCATGTGCGCAACAGTCCAGTCCAGTCTTAGATTTGCCACTTCCTCTTTACTATTGTCCATTATTAAATTGAATAGAAAAGGACTCAGACTATCACCCTGTCTTATGCCATTGGCTGCTGGAATTTCATTAGACATTTCACAATCTGTTTAGGTTTTCCTGCCAATGTTAATGTCTTGGATGGTTTTAGTGACTGCTGGCGGTGTTCTTTTCTCGATAATTATTTTGATGACATCATTTACGATTGTTTAAATTTGGAATTAATAATAACAAATGCTTCTGTAAATATGAGTCCGCTTTAAAACACTTATACCCGTATTCAGAGACAAAACTTAAGGTGAGGAAAGTACATTATATTGTTTTCACTTTCGGGTTATTCTCCGCATTTGAAATTAGAATGTACTTTCTTCACCTTAAGTTTTGTACAAAACTTAAGGTGAGGAAAGTATAATCTATTGTTTTCACATTCGGGTTATTCTCCGCATTTGGGATTTGAATGTACTTTCCTCACCTTAAGTTTTGTCTCTGCATACGGGTATTTATTATTCAAAAGTCAAAATTGCTGCTTTCAGTGAAACTGACATTTATTTTTATAATTTCTTTAATCAATGGGTGTTTAAATCTTTACAAGTCTAGCCAAACTATATTTGTGCACTTAAAAAAAAAAAAATATTAACGATAACAAAGTTGATGATAAGAATATATTTCACAAAGTATTAAGTAAGTGCATGCTAATTAAATAAATACAATTCAAAAACACCGTTAAAAATTATTTGTATAATTTAAGAGATTACAAAAACTACAATAAATACAAAAAGTAATTTTTTTAAGTAGAAAATTATTATATTATTTCAATAGCTGTTAAAAAAATTATATGATGACAATACGTAGATAAAAAAAAAATAACATTCCCGGAGTTACTATTATTCAACTTGCGACTTTATTTTTTTTATTTTTTTTAAAAGCACATAAATTCAGAACAACAAAGAAACAAAGCTAGTTTAACCTCTTTAAAACCAAATATATAGTTTATGAACAAAAAATAATTTTTACACGAACAAAATAAACGAATAAAATCATTTTACAGAATAGAGGAAGTGGTAAATCTAGAACTAAAAGAGATAAGGTCGTTAACATAACGTGTTACGTGCAGACAATGCAAGAATAAGAAAATGATTTACAAAGCATGTTGCACAAGTTTTATCTAGCATTTTAGAAATTAAACATGAGCATTTATCTAAAATTCGTATTTCTTAAAATAAAAATGTGTTCCACATTCTCTTTTCTTTGATATTATTCCAATATTTTTTATTCATCAAATAAATAAAAAGTTTTATCCACTTTTTGCTAGAAAAAACAAAAAAAAAACAATTTCTGTTAAAATATTTAATACAACAATATTTTGTTTAGATGTTTTAAATTGTCTTATTTACAAACACTCAGACATACCTTTTATTTTAAAGTATGTTGGGATGAACTTGCATTGTATTATTTTGTTTTGCGCAGTAATTTAGAAATTTAATTAAAAACGTATTTACCCTCACAAATATTTGTTTTCCAAGACTTATCTTGCCTGAGCAAGAATTTGGAATTGAGTTGGCTAAATTTTCGTACAAAAAATCACACAAAGTCAAAGGAACAATGAAAAGTTAGAACCCGCATTGACATTTACGTCATTCTAACTTTTTTGTTTAAGCAAGATAAGATCCCTTTTAAATCAAACAAAAGTTGAAGCATAAAAAGATCTTTAGGTAGGTACCTTACTTATCTCTTCTTTAAATTTCCCGTTTTCGCATTTCAAAATACATAATATATCCTACCATGTTTGCCATCAAATACATCACTCATCATTATTTTTACTTATATATGAATTAAGGTAGTAATCAAAAATATTTTATCTGAGTAGCCAACAAAAAGGTTTATCAATACTTAAAAAAACTGATACAGTTCAGAGTTTTCAGTACTAGACATATAAAAAAATATATTTATGTACATTGGCTTCACAAACATTGAAAAATGAAAATATTCTATATATGTATATTTATATACAAATATAAATAAATATTTGATATTTTACACGATCAATGTGGCTTTGTTTCGGGAAAGTCAAATATATCTGCAATTTAAATATATCAAAATACCAAAAAGACCTACGTACGGTATTTATAGATCTAGAAAAGGCTTTCGATAGAGTACTTCTAAGCCTGATATGGGCAGCATTAAGATCTCATGACGTTTCGGAAGTATATCTGCTTACCATAAGTACTTATACCTCAGGAAAAACGCGAGCAAAATGTGTATCGGGAACATTACACATATTTACAATCAAAGTGGGGGTGCACCAAGAATCTGTCATCAGTCCATTGCTTATTGACATTCATTATCTTACAAGCTATGACATGAACAGTTTTATTAAGACTATTTTATTTTGCATATGAAGTATTACTCATAACCAATTGCTTTCAACTTCACTATAAATTCTATAAACTTAGAGCGAGTTACCAAATGACCGATATAAGTATTATATTGGATGAAATATTAACTTTCATTCAACATACGAGTATACAGAGAAAAACAAATAAAAGCATGAAAACTCTGGGATTCCTGTTGCAAACGATCAGAAATTCTGACTGCTATGTAATGAAAATTTTATATGATGTTTCAGTACGTAACCAACTTGAATACAACTCGGTTATATGTCACCATATTATTAAGTGCATATAAATATTATCGAACAATTTTAATATAAACTTTTACGTTTTGTTAATTTTAAATTAGGTATTCCAGTCAAACATATTAATTTTACATACTTCAATAAATATTAAAATGTGCAAACATTAAAAAATACAAGAAAAATGAATTATTTGTTATTTTAATTTAAAATGTTAAATTGAATATTTGACTGTTCCCATCTGTTAAAACTAATGAACTTGCGAGTGCCTGGCCAGATTACCCGATTTAATAAACTCTTCCATGAAAATGTATCTACAACAAACTACAGTGCGAACTCGCCGATAAAAAGAATTTATGCGTTTGCAAATGAATACGCAAATGACATAGATATATTTAATATAACACTTTTGAATTTTAGAAGGCAGTGTTTTAATCTATTATCTTTAAATTTAAATACCTAAATAATACTTTGTTGATTTCAATTGTGTACCTTTTATTAATTTATATCTGTATTCTTACTTATAATTTTTCTTACTTCTGCTAATTATAAGATTCTTTTATTATAACTGATTGGAAAAAATGCACTTCTGTTCTTTTCACTCTAAACCGTGTAAAAGACTACAAAGCGTTCAAATAAAATAAAAAAATCGATAATCATTGTGACCTGCAGAGCAGCCTAGAAAATGGAAAAAGATCCCGGAGGACTAAAAATCTGTACCTGCATATTGGGGCAACAAATGCTGCAACTCCTTAAATGCGACTGGATGGGGAAACACTTGTAGACTGTTACTCCTTTAAGAATCTTGGCTCATTAATTCAGAGAATCAAAACAGAGAATGCGCAGCGGATGTAAACCATAGACTAGGTGTGGGATGGATGAAATTCATTTCGGCAACAGGAATCTTGCGTTACCCAAAAATATCTTTAAAAATAAAAAGAAAAGGTATACCAGACCATACCTTAGATCGGCGATTATGTATGGCTCCGAATACTCGACAATGTACAGCAATTGGAGTAATAATGCAATCAGATGAAGAATGGGAAATATAAAAAAACTGAGAAACAATGCGACTGAATGTAATATAGTAATTGAAATAATTTTTGTAAAATACAATTTTTTTTTTGGTAAAAAGAAATATTTGCGTTTTTAATCACTCAAATATTGGATTTTAAGGGCCATTTTAACGAGTTGTAAATAATTCACATTTATAAAATGGAAAAAAAATAATAATGTAAGTTGTAACTAGTTGTTCAAGTTTTTTTTGCAACTACCTTTATAAATAAATATATTACATTACGACTCCTACTCCAGGCATGTTAAAACAGCAGAAATGTGAATCCTCGGGTAGTAGGAGTATCATAAAAATACAAAATTAAGAGTTCACGCATTCATGGTAGCCTGTCACTGACATAAACAGTTAGCTGGAAGAGGGACAGCAGAGGTGGTACGGGCGTATAAGACGGAGACAACTAGACCATACAGAAAATATGACAATGTCTATGGATCTTCCCCGGCAGTTATCCAGAGGAAGACCAAAGAACTGGATATCTCAATGTTCCAAAATCCTGCAAAGAAACGGCTTAGATGACAGTGATATCCAGAACCGAAAATTATATGAGTACAGCCTAAGACCGAGAAAAGACGACCCTACAGCCTACCAATGCAATACGTTGGGGCAGTCCCAGGTAAAAGAAGAAATAGTTAAAAATAAAAACATTACGATTTTTTTATTAATGATATGTTAAAGCCAATAAAATATACGACCATCAATAAAACAGTACAGAAATTAATAATTTTCTGCTCATTGTTATAAAAATAATTAGCACAATGCACTTAAAAATTTTTAAATTAATATAAACGCATGATCATGAAATAAAATAAAATAAACAAAGTATTAAAATTAAAAATTCAGAAACTTGTTTAAAACACTTTATCATTTAAAGATCAAAATTATTACATTTCCGAATAAATTTTAGTGTATTATCTATGTCATGGTATTGTCCTGTTGTTATGTTGGAGCATTCACAATATATTTAAGATGTAATAATTTTAAAAGGGTTCATATTTTGATATTAGAATTCAAAATAAATTATTACCCAAATATGTATATTTTCAGTGATATTTAGCGTAATACCGTAATTCACTGCTATCCTACGAAGTAGGGTGAATGTTTCAGACTCCCAAAAACAAGAATCAAGGCAACTCGGAACAATCTGTACCATAAAGGAGTAAAGATGTTTAATGAGTTGCCAAAAGAGATTAGGGACGCTGGGTCTGGATGGCGCGCTATGGTTTTCGTTAAAAACAAACTCCACATAGAAATGTAGTGTATCAAAAAATGCCTAAATTAATAACGAATAATTTGTTGAAATTATTATCGCAGATAATATGTACTACTCGTACTTAAAAAAATACTGATTGTGTTATGTGAATAAACACGTTTCGTTCCTCTGTTAAAAATGTTTTTCTTTGGTTGTTTTAAGTATGTAGTTTGGATAACTTTGAGTTAAATCTCTGAAGCAGATCGGCGAAAGGATTGTGTAAGTCCATTGTGTCTATCTAAGAAGTTAAAGGAAACCAAGCAATGCAAAGACAAACTTTGTAACAGGATATAAACTGTATGTGCTCGTGCGTGTTATGTGTAAATATATTATAAAGATACTAATGTACATACTTAGGTAAATCTCATGTTTCTTATTTATGATAATACCTATGTAATATTTTGACAAAGATAAAATCTTACCCCTGGGCCCTAATTACAAAGTGAAGTTAACAAAGTTATCTTCAATTGATGTAAGGAATTTTCTTGTTCAAAAATACAAATTTTTGTAAAGAAAATTCAGTTGATAACGAAGATTAATCTGTTACCTTTCTATCATAATACGGGCCAAAAAATTAGTGAAAGGTTTCTACTTTAGCTTTAAAGTTAAAATATTATCAAAATACTAAATATCCACGCCCCCGTGAGGAGTAGCTGCATTTGCGTTATCAATTGCTTAATTTATTTAGCCACTGAACCCCAATACAAATAAATGCAATTATCTACCTTGCAATGGGATTCTTCGAACCTTATTTTCACCAGGCTCAGATGTCAGATGTTTTGTGGTCACCCAGGCACTTACTTGTTGCCTTCTTGACTATTGATTCACGCAATATCACGACATAGTGGACACATAAAATTTATTTTAATTCAAGAATTTAATTACTTTCTACACTTCCGATCAATTGTTTGACTGATAAGCGCTTTTTAAAATTTTATTTTAAGTCAATAAACAGTTTAACAAAAACCTTTATAAATTGTCTTAATGATAAATAATACATTATTGAACCTAAACTAAACAACCTAAGAACAATGACGTTTATTTGAATGCGAATATTAGGGGCATCTACAGTAAGCTCCTGACTTTTGAGTATAATAATTTACATTACATTTGCAGGAACATTTTCAGAAACCAATTATTGGTTCCTGAAAATATTCCAATGTTGCAAACCCATGTACTGTGAAATGCCTCGTACCTTGATTGTCGAAATTCCTTGACTCTGTCAAATTGTGTCATTGAAACGGCCGAAAATTTCAAATACCTGGAAGAAAATGATCGCTTTCAAAGATAACTGGAAGTGCTTTTAGGAGTACCAGGCGCCGCATTCAATAGTATAAAAGCTATCTGGAGATTGAATTTTAACTCATTGGAAACCAAAAGCTGCCTATATAACGCGTGCATAAAATCTGTTCTCTTCTACAGCAAAAACAAAATTACAAAACAGCTAAATTCATAGTTTTGAGAATAGATGTCTCGGGATATCTTGGGTGTGCAGTGGTTTGACATTTTAAGGAACAAAGTAATAAGAAAACGGACGAAGCAAACTCCGCTTACAACTATCATCAAGGGGAGGCGAAAAATTTGGCTAGGCTATGTACTGTGAATGCTTCCTGGGAGCTTTACTGCTGACTGTTTGTCAGCAGTTCATGTCAGAACTACGAGACGTCAATTTGACTTGGGAAGATGCAAAATTCATTGATACCGAGACTGCATAGGTTAGGTAACACTTATGGAACGGCTGCAGACATTCCGTCCAATTCTTTACCATCTTATAAGTCTACAATATCAAGTTTATTTGTAGCTGCTCGTCAAACTATTATTGACAACTATATTCCATAAATTATAAAAATACTTACTTGTTTATTTTTATTTCCTTATACTTGTTTTTTATTTTTTACTATTATATCAAATTGCATTGTAGTATTGGCAAATACGCATTTCATGGATACATATTTTTATTTCTTATTTTTTCGTGATTATATATGCTTGTTTGTTTATTAATTTAACTATGGTCCCCTCAATATAATGTATATATTAATCAAATTGAAAACATTCAAAAGAAATTTATAAGGAGCCTGGAATATCGTTTTGGTAACATTGAAAATGATTACGGCGCATCTTTGATCAATTTTAATATAGAATCACTACAAAAAAGGCGCCTTAGATTTGATTTAATTTTTCTTTTCAAAATTCTCAATAACATAGTTGATTCGCCGTATCTTTTACAAAATATTGGTTTCCGTTGTCCTCTTCGCTATACTAGATTAAATTCCCTTTTTTATGTACCAACTTGTAAAAACAATTATACCTCGAATTCATTTATTAGACGTACCTGTAGAAATTATAACGGACTCAGTATTGATGTAGACATTTTTAACTGCACGTTGCATTTGTACAGAAAATTTCTTCATGGGGTCGATTATTTGGGATAGTTGCTGAATGTACATCTTGAGTGGTTTATGCTATGTATATGTGCCGCATGTAATGTATATGTTTGTGTACGTTTTATATGTGCGTTCATGTGTGTGCGTGGATGGCTCGGAGTGTACATTCGGTATTTTTATTTATTTTAATTTATTACCTCCATGGAAAACGCAAATGTCAACAATTATCCTTTTTTCACTTAAAATTCTTATTTATTTTTTATTTTTTGTCACATTTAATGTTTATATCTTTTTAATTTATAAAAACTTAATTGGTCTTTTTATGTTAAAAAATTGTTGTTCTTAATACTGATTTTGTATGACTGTATGTTTTCTAAATAAAATAAAATAAAATAAAAATAAACTCAAAAATGTCTTTCTTGCTTACCGTAACACTTTATTTATTGTTTGCTTTACAGAATTTATTTCATAAGCTTATATCTTTGCATTTTTTGTTTATATGCTTACTGTTTTTTCTTGCATACCTTTGTTAATATTGTTTTTTTTTTACTTTGTAAAACTTTTTATCATATCCTTTTTAACTAATTTTACAATTTTCTTTCTGTATATTCTGTTTATTATTTAGTATGTTAGCATGTTTTTCATTTTTATTTTTTGTAAATGCCTTTTGGGTGTTAATGAACAAAATAAATAAATAAATAAAAGAGCAGGCAGCCGACAGAAATCTTCGTAAACACCACATGCTCTAACTAGAGAATGGAAATGGAATGAAGATGATGAAAATGTGTGCGAACGTTGAATGTCCAAAATTCGAGGGATTTAAAAAATATCGTCGAGAATTTTAATTAAAAATATTTATTTTTCAATGCAATTCTAAGTGCTCTCAGGTAGTTTCTTTTTTTAATTTGTCAATAGTAAATAGGGATGGAGAAAACCGTAAAGATGGGAATATGTAAGTCTAGGCATTTACAGGGCTTATGACCTGTCATTGGCTGGTTAAGGTGGGCACATTACATTCTCTTCTTTAAGGTATTCTTCACCCCTGTTGTAATTTTAAATCTTAATGACTCTCGAGGGGGTGAAATCCAGTATTTTGTCTACAAACCTTTGGACAAACTCAAATGTTGTAATAGTTTTTTTATTTTCTTGATTCAGATTCTAAAGCTAAATGTGTCTTTCTTAATCGCCCTAAGTTCGAGATGTACCTTATTTATTCGAATCACATTCTTACGTGATATTCAAAAATATTTCATTAACTCACGATGACAAAGACCTTTCCATCACTATACCGTGTCCTTTGGAAACAATCTTTGAAGATATGTTTCCTCAATTTTGAACGCATTCCTTTATTTTATTCTCGTTTTTCAAAATTGAACATATCGTACACCTGCGTATGTCATACGAACGGCTGATCAAAGCAAATGATTCACCGCTATCAGAACCTCTGATTATTTTCATCTTTCTCTCAATCTAAAAAAAATCTGGGAAATAGTGAATTGTGCAAAGGTAGAATGTGCGAACATCGAGAACCGCCTGTATATATTAAAATATTAGTTATTTTTTTCAAGAATCTTAAACCAGCCAAAGTCTTTCCGAATTCTGAACTGTTAAGACAATAATATTAGTTGATTATATATCATCAATTTCTAAATACTAATAAAATACGTTTAACTGATTCAATTTACATTTTGTTAATATTATAATAAGCAGACCTGTAACATAATTGAATTCAAGCAAACTGCCAACAAATTATTCATACAGTGGAATCACAAATTTAGGGCATTTTAATAATAAAGATTTATTCAAAATAAATCAATTGTGAATGCTCTCTTGGATATGTAATCAATGTGATGGTTGAATTAAAGTTTGCCATAAAAAGTTATCTCAAGATCTCTGATCGTTTCAACGTTCATTAAAACCGTGTTATTAATATAATAAATTCGATAGATAAATATTTATTTGAATAAAAATATATTATTTGGTCCTCTTCGTATTAAAAAAGAACAGAGTTTAATGGTGAAAGTTTCAATAATATTTATTTATTTATTTAAAATTACATTTCTATACATATTCACTAACATATTATAGCTTCTGAGGCTATGCCCGTGTCAAACCGAGCTAAAAAAATATATGTTTAATTTAAATAATTAATAATTTTATATGATTCTATATATAAATGTAAAAAAAATCCAAATACAAGAAATACTTTGATAATAATAATTACATTTGATTCAATATTAAAAATAACAATCTAAATAACATTAAAAACTTATAAAACAAGTAGAATATTACTCATACCCATGAAATAACAAACATAAACCAGTATACAAAATAATACTATCATTAACATTAATGGACTTTGGTACAAAAACATAATTGTTATATAAATTTAAATATAATACATAAAGTATAAATTAAAGTAATCAATAATGCATCAAAATAACGTAAAAAACCATATTAAAAAAGAAAACAAAACATCCAAACATATATATCCAAAATTCAGATAAGTATGGAAAGATGGAAAACAAATAATTTAACAATATTATGATTTAAACTTAAAACTTATAAAACTTAAACCAGCCAATGACAAGTCACAAGTCCTGTAGATGCCTAGACATCATATTAGATATTACCTTTTCTAAAATGTTCTTCATCTCTGTCGTAATATGTTAAACAAATATTTGGTAGTGTACCAAGTATATCAATTTATAACTTCGGTTTTTACGTATATTCAAAGTTAATTTGATACCTCTAAACCGGTTGACGTATAGCTGGAAATTAAATTTGTGGATACTAACTTATACAGAAATAGAATTATTGTAATGGGGCATTTCCTTATCCCCTGTAAATAAATATTGTTACCTGCATGTCCGTTAATAAATATTGTTATCTGCATGTCTCTAAATGAGTTTTTTTACAAAAACTCCTTGGGAATATTAAATAAAAGTATTTTTTAAATTTGAATATTTTTTTTTTTAGAAAAATCAAATTACGCGCAAAAAAACTATGAAGTACATGCTGATTTGTCTCGCGTAGTCACTCCCTTGCGACCGGCGTCACCCTAGATAGAAGCTATCTTGGCCTCCGAAGTTGCGCCAAACAGCAAAAGTTCATCGACGTGTGGCGCACGACTACGATTCGTCCGCACCTAACACATTGACCGTTTAAAAGGCAGCTTCAAGCCCCGTGTAATTCGCCTTTTATCCAACGCGCTTCTATTGCCGAATTTTACAGCCCAATTCCTAATTATACTTCATTGAAAATTCTTCCGTTACTGGTGATAAGCGACCCAAGTTGTGATTTTAACAGTGTCGCGTAAATGCGAAATATACAAAGGACGGTTGTTTGCATATCGGATTAAAAAATAACTCATGTTTATTTGTCGCGAGCAAATTATTAAACATTCCCTGTGATTCAAATACTACATAGCTCGCTTTCAAATGCACCATCAACGTGTAATAAATTGAATTGAATTAAAAGAATCAACTGTTCCAAATGTCTATAACTATATCGACTTTGGAACTTTTCCTTAATATATCTAGTCCCTCCCAACGTCAATTTAATGCAAATTCAATTTGCATGTTTAAAATACTTAATAATTTATTTGATGTCTTGACTATTCTCCAATAAATATCTCTTAATGTTCCTTCACCTAGACTCAGACATAATGAAATTCTGTTCCTCGGTCATCATAAGTCTAATTATGGTTTCCAAGCGCCTCTACCCCGAATGAAAAGATTTGTAAATGAAAGTCAAGATCTTAATTATTTTGATTGTAAATTGATTTTTTTCACAAATAAACTGAAAAAATATACCTAATAAATTTACTGTATATTTGTCGAATTAACCAGGATTTTATAATACCGGTCCAATGTAATAACTTGTTTTTGCTTTTCTCTGTTGTATTGCTTCTATTATTTGTTACTGTATTATTCTTATTTTTAGTTACATGAATTGTTTTAATTGGACATTGTCTGTAAATTTGTTAAATAAATATTATAAATAATAAATAAAAAATAGATAATAATCGTACAAAAATGATAACAATAAACGAAATAAACAAAATGTCCGGTGATCAAAGTTGAACAAGTGCCAAAGTAGAAACTTTTGCGTATCTATCAAAATAACGGTTGTTTGGTTATATTTAATTCAAAAACTGACGTGTATGTCGGGATCTTAATGACTAAAACCCATATGAAACTTTATTTACTTAAACCTACAAGTGCACGATACATAAAGATTAGTTTGATAGTGACAAGTTGACCTGATGTCTTAATATTTTAACACGGTATGAAAGGACAGCCCACGGCTGTATATTAACTATCATTTAAGTTGTTCTACAAACTGTTCGCTTGAACCAGTACATAATTAAGTTTCGTTCATTTGAGAGCTTGTGGAGATTGAAAAGTACTACTATGACCATGGCGAGAGAAGTCAATATGGTTCCAAATGTTTCCGGCGTGGCAGTGTCAGTAATCACTGGTGACACCGGACGATTTCATAGTTAAATTAGATTCTCGAAGGTATCTTATTCATCAATAACTGTGACGGTGTAATTCCTTCGTTTAAATTAAAGTGCATGTTGTGCCCGCAAAATTACATTTTCTTTGTCCTCATATGAGGGTAACAATGGGTGTTATCGGGCGGCAATTCACATCAAACTAGCGTGCTTTGTAAACCCAATCATTAAGTTTGAAATAAACCATAACCCAATTTGCGAAAATATCTACAAGCAAAAGAAAGACGAATTTCTCGGCGTTAAATATGACGTTATCATCATAGTCCACCTCTGTATAACTCAAGCGTTCCGGCACCGTGAGTCACAGTATATCTTTTAACTTTTTTTGATTGGCAAATATGTATAAGACAGCTTGCACACATCTGAGGACATAAGTCTCCTCAGCGGTGCCCACATACACGGAAAAGTTGCTCGTTGTCAAACGATAAAAGCTGCCCGTAGAAGCTCTCTCTAATCTGGTAACCTTACGAACCTTTTTCAGAATTTCATAATATGCACTTTATTGAATTGAAAAAAGAAGGAAGTGAATTTTTCACTGACTGGGATTAAACTGATTGGACATGACCAATTTGCCAAAACCATTACAAAACGTTTTAATAGCCTTGAAATTCTTTTTGAAAGCCACCAGATCTGTAAATCCAACAGGACCTATAACAGGGCCACGGATACTGACAAGAAGCTTTATTCGGTTATCATAGAAAAAAAAAGAGACAAGACCACAGAATGTGTTCAAAAGATTGATTAGGATATCCGCAGCAGCGTTAGGAATACTAGCCTTGATAAAAACTGCGTAGTCCAATGACCGGAGATAACCCAAGAAAATTTTATGCGCTGACGTATTGAAGTGAAACAATGGAAGATTACCCTCTCTGAAGAGGAAGATTCCCATTGCGATTACCAAGCATCAAGTAGATTTGAAGGTTTTTTTTTACATCTAAATAAGACGTTCCGTTGGGAATAGACGGACGCCGTCAATAACAAAAGAACGCTTTCTTTTGTAGTAAAAAACTGCGGATCATTGCTGGACCTCATTATCCAAAAAGGACGAGCCCGTTAAAACCAGGAGTGTTTCCGTCAAGCATGTCTTATATTATGCTCTAGCAAGAGCCAGGAGAGGTTGTCTTTGTCCGCTTAAAATAATTTGCCTCAAAAATTGCAACTCACTTGCCCAATAGCCAGTTACACAGCAAACGATGCCTATGAAAATTGGTTTATAATAGACCGTTGAAGTTTCAAAAGACAACTTCCAGCTGGCTCTGACCTAGAGTGTAACTTTGTGGAAAGCCATCTTTCCAAAATTCATAGCATTTCTGGAATAGGAAGAATAGGACTTTTTTTTTTTTTTAATTACACCTAGGTTTGAAACCGAATTTGACATTTAAAAAAAAGTCCCCAGGAATTAGATAGAAAAAAAACATACAAAATTGCATTTTAATAATCGAAATTGGGTTGTTTGAGGGCAAAACCTAATTTGTTTCAAATACCCCAATCGGATACTTTATTTAATGCATTAGCTGCGTCACCCTCTAGAGATCTGCGGTCGTTGCCTTCAATCAAAATACATCCATCATCGACAAAAACCTGAATCATGTACGGTGAAGAAAAGGGAGGTTCGAGAAAACCATCGAACAATACATTCCACAAAATATAGGACATATTAGCTGCCGTGGATGTTCTCAAACAGTATTGGTATTTATGTGACGGAATTTTAAGATTTTTCCATGTTAAACGGTGGTTCGCTCATTGTACTATTTATAATTTAGAGATAGCTAAAGAATAAGGTTATTATATTTGTATTGTTGATCGGTTTACGTAAATAAGAAATAATCCAGAGACAGATATTATTCGAGTGAAAACATGATTTTATTACCTTTTATAAATACTATTGAGATATCTTGACGTTTGAATAGGGTAACATCAAAGGTATTTACTAAGATTATTACACTTGTAGTTTGTATTTCAATGTACATATTTCCGAGTATGGAATAAAATTTATTCTCGAACTTTAATTACCTTTGAGCTGTCTGAAAAGAGTAATGAAGTAAAAGTTCACTTTGTAAATAATATCAGCATGGGTAAATGTCTATAGATGATCTATTTCTTAATTTTAATATTTGTTCTTCAGATTTACCTATACATTACATTTCACCAAAACGCTAAGATGGTAATAAATAAGATTGCAAAAAAAATATCAATTTTGGGAAGGATCAGAAGATTTATTGATAAGGACTCCTGCAAAACTATTTACAAAGCAATGATTGAACCACACGTTAACTACTGTAGTAGCATTTTATTTTTATCAAACAAAGAAAACATAGATAAACTAACTGTATTACAAAATAAAGCCTTTAGAATCATTTTGAAAAAAAACAGATAAACTAGGGTAAAGTCGATGGTAAATGAAATGAAATTATTAACATATAAACAAAGAATATTTTACAATACAATGATATTTGTTCATAAAATTATAAACTCTAATAAAAAAACAGAATTTTGGAAAAAAAATGATCGGAACCAGCATGAACACGATCACAATACTAGAGAAAAGAACAAAATTAGACTTCCATTTAGGAAAAAGACAAAGTCACAAAATTAAATTTTATTTAAAGCAATTAAAAAGTATTACGAAATGGAAAAAAATATTTATGAAGAAAAAAACATATCAAAATTTGAAATAATGGTCAAGACATATGTGATAAACAATTTAGAAATTAAATATATTTGCAATGTTATTATTAGAACACACATAACAATATGTATGATATGTGTGCCCTACTTTAAGATTTAAATAAAAAAATTAAAAAAATAACAAACTAATTTACGTTTTACTAACAATTTATTAATACAATTATCCTATTTCACTACCTAATAGTGATCGCCCTGACTGGGTATTTATTAGAATTTGGTGTTTGAACGTAGAACCTGATATGAATAATATTGATGCTGATAAATTTGAATTAACGTGCTTTATGATTGTTTCCTTATAACTGAATGTTTGCTATGTGTTTAACCATGTCTTCTTTATGATTATTAAAAGATATTATATGTATGTGTATTTGATCAAAGGATTATATGGAAAAAATGTCTTTCATTCGTTTAGCAAAGATGCAGTTGGCCTTTCACAACCTTAAAAAAAAACTTAAACCTTGGTGGAGCTATAGTTGTAAACAACTCACTCAACAAACTGTGACAAAAGGGTCCTTTTTTGAAACACTGAGCTAACTGTGAGCATAGAGATACTGCATGGATGGCTCTGGACTGTCGTCCTTATCCAAAAGCTAATTAAGTGTTCCCATGCAGTATTCTTGTCCAATGGCTGAGGATCACAAGGTTATATATATATGGATTGCTGATGTGAGTAGGTAAAACATATATGTTGCGAGGAAAGTATTTGAGAGTAAATCACTACATTATATATGAAAGGTGCACAAATTAATGTCGAGATCCGTGCAATATATTACTCGTACGCTGAATCATTATCTATAGATCAAGATAGGAGTACTGCATTGGTTTGGACATGTAGAGCGATTGAATGAATAAAATAAATGGATTAAATATACAAATGTTGATGGATGTAGAAAACAAGGAAGAACGAGAAAAACATGGCAAGATCAAATTTGTTAAATTCCGAAAGATGGACATGTCAAAAGTCAGAATAATCATTATCCGTATTTGAGAAGATGATAGATGTATAAGAAAGCAAGGACTGTATGCAGACATGATCAAATAGTGTTATATTCTCTCTGTTTACCCCTTAATGGCGCAACTACCATTGTTTTTATGTTATAAACTTTTTATTATAAGATTGTATTCCTTTGTGTTATAAAAAGCGTAAATTATCTTTTTTTGTATTTTTGACAGATAATGGAGAAAATTAAAACGAATCACGTAAAAAAACTTTTAATGATATTTCATTCTGGTTTATGTTAAAAAATTTTGTGTATCCGTGTCGATAATTGGATTGGGCCCATGCAGAAGATCATTTACTATAAACACGAATAAAAAAACGAATTGCATGTACAGAAAAAATCAACGAAACCATTAACAATGATTTAATTTTGTGAATTAAGCATTTTTCGATATAAAAAAATTAAATAAAGCTTTTCTATGTGGGCACAATGTAATAAATTGATGAGGTAATCCAACTGTTTGTTTTTCCACAAATATCTCCTGTTTTAAAGAGTAATAGAAATTAAACAAAAAACTTCTAGGTATCTTAGAAAATATAAACCTTCTCAATATTGCCCTAATATTGCCCTAATATTGACATTTTAAATAAAATATAGTGACATATATCTACGTTGACTTTCCTAAGAAGTATAAATGAAATAGGCCGAACGGGAATCTTTAGGGAGCACCGAAAGGAACATAAAATGAATAAGATAAATTGAGTTTTGTTTCCACAGATAGTATTCCCTTTGACAAGTCGCTTTGAGCCCATTTAAACAAATTACCCGACCTTCGTTCCTCTAGAATAAGCTGATTACCTTAATGTAATAAAACCCTTAATATAAGGTTGTACATACATAACGTATTATATAATCAACACATATCCTATACATATGTAGAAAAAAGACAGACCCCGGACAGTGCCGCTTATTTGATCTGACCTTTTTAAATTTAAGAATTCGATTATATTTATAACCATTATATTTAAAAGCAATGCTTTCAAAAATTGATTTATTTTTTAAATGTTTATCTTTCTTCCAGCCTCGCGGTGTAGTGGTCAGTGCATTTCCCTATCATGCAATAGGTCTCAAGTTCGATTCCGGACTTGGTTGACATTCAATATTAGTTTGCTGCCCTAAACTGACACATGAAGCGTATATTATCTTGCCTTCATGTAACAAAAAATAAAATTATAGGGATACGTTGCGATTGGTGTAAAAATTCAATGCCCTGTGCACCATTAGGTTTAGAAAGAAATAATGATGTCCTATGTAAATTTACTTTTAGCACCCAATGATAAATTGCTTAAAAAGCGATGTATCGGTATTTTCTTTGTTTGAATCAACAGATTTCATTATTTTTTCTAGGCAAACTATTTTTTTTTTTGTAAAATAGATGAAATTGCTAGCGGTTCATAGTTTTACACACTGTAGTTTTTGTGGGCGTTTTTTTCCAAAACTATGTTATAGCTTCATTTTAAAAAAATAAATGCAAAGTGTATTTTTGTCAATACGATTCTTTGTTTATGTAAATATGTATGGAAAAATAAAAGAAGGCAGTTTTATTTATTAAATGCTCTATTTATTAAATGCCTGGATTTTCATATTCTCATATCTAAAAGTTCGATTTAATTGTTATTTTTTCAAATAAAAAAATCCTTTTTACAAAATTCAATGACTATCAATAGTATTTTTTTGCTTTAATACTTTTCATTTCACGTGTAAATAAAACTGGTTTTTGTTTTTTGTTTCGTTTGTATTTTATATGTCCTTCGTGGGCACATTTCAAGTATCAATATTTGCTGCATTTAGAGTATTACTTCAGTTTCCGATGCACCATTGGATGTGAACAAAGATATATTGGTTAAATCGTATAAACATATGTATATTGGTTTGGTAAAATTACGTAAAAAAAACCGTATTCTAGACTTAGTATTATGTAGTGATGCATCAGTTTCTGTGTGTGAGTCCCTTGGTGATCATCCAGTTTTAGATATATTTATTCATGATTTAAATTTGTGAAACATTATTTCAACAACGTCCTATCATTATTTTAACAAAGCAAACTATCAAATCATCTGTGATTCTCTCTCGGATGTTGATTAAATATTTTTGCAGGATAGTATTTTAGACAATATTGTTGACGTATTTTATAATAAAATAAATAATCCAATAATTGGTTTATATATTCCAATATCTTAAGGTACAACTTATAATTTTCCTTGTGGAGAATTGATAGATTTGATTTTGAAAAAAAAACAGCACACAAATTTACAAAAAGTCAAGAATTTTGTCTCATTACATAAGTTTTCAGTGGTCTAAAAAATAATGTAACATGTTATTTCGTGTTTGGCATGAAAATTATATACGGAGCGTTGAAAATTATTCCGTAAAAAATAATTTGAAAAAAATATTTAGTTATTCCGAAACCCTCAAAAATGATAATACCGTCTGGAACGGTGCTACCCACCTTTTATACTCCTGATGAGATCTCCTATAGGAGGGGACAGCTTCTTTGGTTATCCTGAATGCGGGACACTATAGAAACCTTTAGACATAGACTAATAGTTGTTCTATATCCATCCCTATTTCCGCATTCATCTAAAATGTTATAATTGGGCCAAGCTCAAATCGACAAGCCGGATCCTTAAGTCTCAGAAGGGTGTATGTGGGATCACAAGCACTGATGATCTCCTCATTTAAGTTAAAAATATTAAAGATAAGTTAAATTACAAGACTTCCTCGGAACATTAAATAAAACGCAAATCATTTTTTAGCAGAATTTATTTATTTTATTTATTGAATTTTACAATACGCCCAATTTACAAAAAATATACAGGTAAGTTTAAACATAGTAAGTTATAATTTAAAAGATAAACAACGCTTTTTTGTATACATGTAGAAACAATAAAAAGCATACTGCTAAGCAAAATCAAAAGTGAAACTTTACATAGTAAAAAAATATAAAATTGTATGGATAAAAGGAAAGTAATTGAATTAAAAAGCAAATTGTAAATAACTTGTAAAGAATTTGAACGAAAAAATATAAACATTTACATATACTTATGGGTATAAAAAAATGTATTAACAATTTATTGTTAAAAACGAATAATAAAAATTAGTTTACAGTAAGTAAATATAACATAATAACATCATATCTGGTACACAAAAATATTTGATACATTAATTTCAGATAAAGGTAATAGTAAATAATAATACACATCAAAAACAGAGAAAAAATTGGATGAAAAAGTAAGTTTTATTACGACATCAATAATTCGTTTCAAACAGTGCATTTAAGGACGTTTTAAAATGGATTTTTGTCGTATTAAAAATGTCTATATCACAAGTCAATTCGTTGGCTAAGGAATGTAAACGCGGAATTGGTAGGTAAGTAGGTATATTAGCACAAGCCGTGAAGATTCCATTAATGAGTGAAATTTATGGTAAAAGTAGTAACATGGCAATGTAAATATTTATCGACAATAACCATCATAATATGATTGTTAAACATAATTGACATCTACCCAGATGAATTGGTATCGTTAACATTATTTATACAATCTTAATATAAGTCACTAGAAACTTGACCATTGATTATAAAATTACGTTTGCAACAATTATTATAAACCTATATGAAATGATTCTGCTTGAGATTCCACAATAATCGGGGTAATTTCAATTGATATGGGTTAGCTGTTCCAATAGG
Source organism: Micrasema longulum (assembly GCF_059751315.1). Lineage (NCBI taxonomy): Eukaryota > Metazoa > Arthropoda > Insecta > Trichoptera > Brachycentridae > Micrasema > Micrasema longulum. Next base: position 1,176,740 of record NW_028277578.1, on the reverse strand, counting down.
ATGTGAATAAGTAAAACATTGTTATTGGACTTACACACAATCAATCAATCAGTGCACAATTGTAGGAGAAGCAGGCGTGAAGGTACCTCGGACTTGCTGCGGTATGTTGTGGAAGGAGGACATGGAGTAGTGATGCTCGGAACGCATAATCTTTGACGGGAGAGTTAGAATATTCTATTCGCCAAAACACTGTTCATAACGGTATTTGAAGATATTATGGCCAGCGGTATACTGATACAAAGGTAACTTATGCATCTTTCTTACGTGAAGAGTAGATATGCAAGGACACTGTACACTTAAATATATAAATGGTCGTATACAATTTAATAAACTGTCTGATGACCTTAAAAATAAAATGTCGAGTGGTAAATCTCAAAGACCATAAATGAAGACCTATTTCTTGAATCTTTTTGAAAGTGATAGTTTTAGCTCAGTTTCTGTGAAAAGTCTATATATTGTGTTTTAGGTTTAAATGTTTTTCTTTTCTTTTTTTAATATTAAGTTCACAGAATGTTTAAAAGTTTTTATTTTCTTTTTTAATATTAATTTCACAGAATGTTTAAATGTTTTTCTTTTCTTTTTTAATATTAAGTTCACAGATTGTTTGAATGTTTTTATTTTCTTCTTTAATATTAAGTTCACAGATTGTTTAAATGTTTTCTTTCCTTTTTTAATATTAAGTTCATAGATTGTTAAAATTTGTTTAAATTTTTATTGTTTAAATGTATACTATGTATTGTTACAAGAAATGTACTATTTTTTTTTCTGTACCGTCCCAAATGAGTTTTCTCGTACAACTCCTGGGAATATAATATCATGATATTCATGTCTTATATGTTTTATTAATAAATATTTTTTTTTTTTTTTTTAAATCCTTAGATTGTCGAAAATGTAAATGTTTAGTAAGCGGTTGATTCATATAAGGTTCAAGAATCTAAGTGTCTTTTAACAGAAGTTCGCGAGGTAACTGTATCGATGTGAGACGTATAACCTTAGCTGGAAGTAATGATATTTTGCGAACTTTTACATTGCGACTAGTTTAATATAAGTAATAATTATTACTATAAACTGTACAAGGGAAATGGGCCAACGCGCGGTGGAAAACTTTTCAAGCTGATAGAAGGTTCAAAAGTATACTTCGTGGCAACGATTGAATTTGACTCCTGTCTGAAAAAATAGCGTTATTACACACATAACTAATTTAAAGGAAGCAGTATCTTTTTTTCCGCATTTGGTGTGGTATGAATTGGTTACTGACTCTACTGTTTAAGAAATTGTCTAACACTGCACTGTAACATAGTTCGAAATCTTTAGTGAATTCTAGAATTTTAAACTCACGTTAACGGTCGTTTTTATTTGTAGCGCAGATATCAATATAGAACCAAATTGAGCTCGGCAACTTTTAAAAGGAATTTATGAGTATTTTACTAGTTTGATTAAACCATTGAATTTATATGGACGGCACATAGTCGCGAAAATGACGTATCACTGCTCAAAGGTAGATCCAGAACTGCCGAAGGAGAGAGGGCGTGGAGTAGAAATCTTTCCGGTAGGTTAGCGTAACGGGGGAATATCTAAAACTCTTTGTCCGAATTATTCCTAGGCCAAATTATTATTCATATCAAAAGTAATGTTACATTACACTTCTTACCAAAAATGTTATGCAGTATGTTTTAATATCTAAAAGTAACTTAAACGATAAAGTTAATCTTTTTGGTGTTTAAAAAAAAACTGTTTGTGACAATATCGAGAATACTTGATTACTTGATTAATATGTAATACTTACTTTGATTTACTAATTCTTAATAATGAATTTGAAGACATTGAAAACATCCTTTAACGGTTATGGTCCTGACAAAATTACATCTATAATTTTGAAAAAATGTGTCGGTTATCTCTTGCATCCTTTGTATATAATCTTTAGTAAATCACTGTCAAAGGGACAATTTTCTAAAGTATAAAAATTCAGTTTTAATTTATTAGAGTGGTGATAGAAGTGATTTAACAAATTATCGTCCAATGTGCATTTTATCTGCCATCCCTTAATTCTTTGAAAAATTGTTTTGAATAAATTACTTGCAACAAAAAACTTGAAGCATATAATAAGAACCTCTCAGCATGGATTTATGTCTGCTAGATCTACAATTACTCATTTAACATAATGCGAAAATGTCGTAACAAATTCATTTACATTACGAAAACAGGTAGATTTAACTTTCACTGAATTTAGCAAGGCCTTTGACATGGTGTGTTTTCATCGTCAAACTATCTAAACTAGGATTACGTGATTCTATGATTAAATGGTTTTAAAACGACTAAACTGAAAGAACACTCATAGTTAAGATTTGTAAATTTTTATCGAAATCTTTCTGTGCTACTAATGGTGTTCTACAGGGTTCCCATTTGGGCCCAATATTGTTCATCATATTTGCTAATTATCTAATGAGTGTATTTGATGATGTGGAGATATTTCTGTTATGGCATAAAGACATAACGATTTTAAAAGTTATGAATACTGTAAATGATTGTTTGACTGCAACGTAATGTAGATTAAATGTTTTAGTGGTACTCCGCTAAAAAACTTCAATAAAATATTTAATAATACTAGCTAATAAAATTTTAGAAATTAAAAATACCATTTTATTTGATTATCTGACGAGGAATATAAAATAATTGGTTTAAGATGCGCGACTTGGATGTCGACTTCGATCAAAAATTATCCTTCATTAGCCATATAAACAACATAACTAGTAAATCACTGAAAATGTTAGGTTTCATGGGACGTGTGACTTAGGAATTCAAAAACATAGCCACTTTAAAGTTGATGTTAATTTTATTAGTAAAAAGCCCGCTAAAGTACAATTCTTCAATATTTACTCCTTACTACAATTGTTACCAAAATGCTTTGAAAAGAGTCCATAAAAAATCGTAAGGTGCATTTATTTTTAGCTTAAAATTACTCTTAAATGACGAATTTTTATCAAAAACATTAAATTTGTCAAAACGTAACCATAGAAAAAAGCTTAAAGAGCACCTAAACTTTTTTCAAAATTACAAATTCAAAATGGGATTGCCCAAAACTGTTATCTCTCATCTACTTCAGAGTGCCTGGAAGAATTTTGCTAGACAGGTGCCATCTTTTTTAGCAACAATTTACGGACAATTTATAATTGTAATGCAGTACCACAAATGTATTAATATCTATTCAGTGTGCAGTATCGAACGGACTAAATTATCTCGGCAATAGTAATTCCTACGTATCAGATATATTTAATGTAGGGTATTGTTCCTATATGGCAAACCTTTTGAACTTTTTCAAAGGTGGTAAAAGGTAATAAAAAAAAGTCTCTCCTGAAACCGTATCTTTATGATTCTCTTATTATTTTAATCCTTTTTTTTATATTAATATAAATTTTATTTTAACAATCATTTTAAAAATCGTGTAGAACCTCTACTATTTTTGTTTTTAAATCTTTGGTAAAAAGAAATTTGTGTTTTTGAAAAATTTATTAAACCAAATATGTTCATATTATAACTTTAGTAAAATGCAATATGCCGTTCATCTTAATGCAATAAATACAATATTTTACATGGAACTGATTTTTTCATTAGGCCCGAATCTGGGAAGTGCACAAACATTTGTAAATTCTATAAAACAATTTTAAAAATTCCCGATGTCTCCAAACACACTGCTTGTCACTGGTTTAAATGTTTTGCGGAAATCCCGCCAGTTTTTTATTTGTATTTGTGTTCTGGACTATTCACGAAAACAATCTCGCCCTCGCATTCATAACGCTTCAAGTCGCGAGTTCCATTAAAAACATTCCCCTCTCCCAGAACCGCGGCCATAGAGGTATACCGCCTTATTCTGTTTACCAAAGCAGAATGTCGACGTCCCACTTAAGTTTATTAGGGTTCATAAATCAAACTTTGTAAACTAAAAGGACAGAGACAATGGTTTTCTGCGTGAGTACGCACACACTCACATCCCGACACGCGCACACGGACAGCGGAACACACGTCGGCATTATGAGGTTACATTATTGTTTTCTCGGGCGTTTTGGGATGTAAAAAAAACCTCGGCCATTTTGCCCCAAGAGATGAACCAAACTATTTTTTAGCAGAAGGAAATCAGTAGCGGGTTACACTAACTAATCGCTACATTTGAAGGTATATTAAGTTTTTAATGGAGGTTTGAAATACGCACCTATATGTATGAAAAACAATTGAATATTTTTTTATTTGATAACATGCCCTTAAAATTGAATGTCAAGTAGACAAATGTGAGCATTTTAGATACCTCCTTGTGTTCGCGTTTAATGAGGAACTTCAGCCCTACGGGAAATTGGATACAAAAAATGTTTTCTTACGCGGGGTGAAAATTAGAGCATTAAATTGTACAACAAAGTTTCTTGAAAATGTACAGAAAAAATAATAAAAAATATTTTAATAAAAACGCACTACTTTAAATGACGTCATTGGTTCATGTGAATCAACCTATGATCTGAGAGCTATGGAAGATTTCCGGTCTGCTTGTCGCTTCTGGACCAATAGGAAGAACTGAATGGGAATAAGCGGAAATGAACCTCTGACGTCACACGCGGACTTATTTCAGAAATACAAAACTTTGAAAAATCGTAGCGCCGATAATACAATATGTAAAAATTGAAAAAAAAAACTTTTGACTTAGTTTAACAGTCTATTAACGAATAAAACATTAGAAAAAAACCACTGAACCTCCTCATTAAAGAAATAAAGCTACCAAAGACGCTCGCGATATTTGAGCAGTGTACGGTGGAGATAAAATGAATTATTGACTTATTTGTTGTATTTTTTTTTGTTCTGTACTCTTGTGCTCCCAATTTGGAAAAAAGGACACAACTTATTTTATTTTATTTATTAAAAGAAAACAATAGCCATTATAACAAAAAAATAAATGTGTTGTGTTATCATCCTTCCCTTTCCTTCCCTTATAGGACTGCATTGGAGCACTAATAGCAACGTATCTTAATCATTTTTGTTACATGAAGGTAAGGTGATCAGTCTCACGCTTCAAATACCAGTTCAGGGACCATGAAATACTCTAGTGTAAAAACACCCTTTTTAGAAATATTTCATGTCTGGAATCGAATCCGAAACCTCTTGCATGATAGGTAAATGCGCTGACCATTATACCACGAGGCCGAATTTACGCCAATAAGTAAACCAATAAGTAACCACAATAAGTCAAATAAAACATTTATTTAAATATGAGTCAGTAGTTTAGACGCCGTTGTTTTATTCAGTGCAAAATTTATATTTTAAATAAACTTTCGGTTATTGATTTTGAGGCATTATGATTATGATCAAAATTGAAATCATCAACTCTGAGAAAATAAGATTCTAACGCGATTTAATATTATTGCATAAATTACTTAAAAATCAACATTCGCATACCGAATCGCGGTACAAAAAATTGCCAATTATTAAGTTATAATATTATGAATACTAGTTACTCATTGAATTGTTCTCTGGACCGCAACCAAAAAAACGGTGTTTTTTTTGTGCAATAATGTTTATCGATCAAATACTAATATAGTCAAATATTTTTGTTTCAATTTCTATCAATAATTTTTTTTTGCAACCATTTTTATGACAAAGTGTTTTATCATTTCATGTACCGTTTTTTATTTTCTGTATTTTTCTTTAACCTCTTCTTAACGGATTTTTAAGGCGTATATATAAAACGAAGAGCACCGAGATGAAAAACATCTTTAAGTAAAAAATAAGACAAATAAACCATAATTGGACGGTTCTAGTGACTACTTACTTTTTCACAAGTTTGTGTTAGTCTTTAAGTCTTAAGTGATATTTCACATTGTTTATGTTCGTTTATTATTCTTACTAAGTCTTAATTTTGCAATTTTATAACGTTTAAAAATTCAAACTCATGCACGCTAATTTTTCAAGACAAAATTGATAATTATTTTTTATTTTTTTACATTTTACATTTTTTTTTTGCACCACAACAGGCCAGGAGGCCTAATTACAGTGGTGAATTACATCACAGAGCACCCAGGCTTGAGAAAAATCACATTTTAATTTTTGTGTTCTCACCGGGAATCGAACCCGGAACCTTCCGTGTGTGAGTCAAGCGTCTTGACCACTACACCACGGAGGCGTATTCACAGATACACACCCTCTTATCTTTACTTTCACACTCGAAAACATACCCTTATACACGTACACAGACTCACCTTCTTATACAAACATAAAATATTACATTGACCGATATAATAATGAAAAAGTAAGACGAACATTTTTTTTTAACGAAAAGAAACATTTGTGTTTTTATGATTTACATAAAGGTTTAATTTTGCGGGCCATTTTCAGTGAGTTGTACATAACTCTCTATCAGAAAATAGGAGCCAAGTTGTGGTGGCGAGGAATACGTACCTAGTGCTTTTGATCCGTGAATCCGCGATACTAGCCACAGAACCACAACCCGATTTCTAATAATCTTGTTCTTGATTGTTCATTCATTTTGGCAGGAGAAATATTTATTTTACCAAAAAGATCATTAAATTTGTAGGCATTCAGATATAACCGCACTAATGAAAGCAACTGGACGTAGTTTGTTTTCTGTTATTATTGTTTTTGTCCTAACACAGATATTTCATTTCATATTTCCGTGCCTTACAAGGTTATCATGTTACGGGACTGCCATAACATTTTTTTAGTTATTTTCATTTTTTATTTATTTGTAATATAAAACAGTCACACAGAAAATATACATGTACTAACGAAAAAATATAAAATACAACTCATAACAGATATCCACAAAAATACGTTGAATTTTATTTTTCATGATTGCACTGCACCTAATTTTACTCAATCATATCCTTTTACACTGACTTGCTAACAAAACATATCATTTTGCAAACATAATACATTTCTGAAAAACCAAGCATCCCAATTAAATTTTAATATAATAACTCCATCTTAAATAATAAAATCAATTTCACACTCTTCTCTGTTTAATTTTAAATTAAAAAAACACTTATGTAAAAAATGTTATCTCTAAAATAAGAAGTAATGTATTTGTATTAGGTAAACTGAATAAAATAGCCAACAATGAATGTGTTTTGTCCATTTATTAGGCGTATGTATTTTACATTTTAAAATAAAGTATTATTTTTTTGGGGTAACTCTACAAATGTACAAGATGTATTTTAAATTTTAAAAAAAAGTTGTTAGGAAAATGGTAAATGCTGATTTCCTGCCAACATGTAGGCCAATTTTTATTAGATAAAATTTATTAACTGGGTCTGGCATTAGGGTCTTGCAAAAAGGAACTTAGTCTCAAGGCTAAATCAAGACCTGAATATACACAAAAAAAAGCTTCTTTTATAACATCTGGAATAAAATTAAATTACAAATTCGATTGACGGAACAATTATTAATAAAAAATGCATGGCAGTCAAAATTTATAAAAAGCTTCCCAAAAAAATTAAAACCGTATTTCTTTAAATAAAATGTTTAAGAGTGTTTAAATGTTTCTTATAAATAAATGTTTTATAGTAAAAATTTATATTTGGATGACGAAAAAAAAACTGAAAATGTATTAAAAGTAAAAAACCTAATCAAAAATAACTACTGTAATGTTTTTACAGTTTGTATTTTCTTAACTTTTCATTTATTTCCTTATTTACTTACATTTTTTATTACTGTAATTTTTATTTGTTTTTGATCAGACTGTAAAAAAAATTGCTAGTGGCAATACGTCCACCATTTAACCGTGTAAACCTTAGTTTTAAGATTTTTTTATTGTATTGATCACATTGCATATATTGTGGTTAACAATGATCTTTTACTATGATTTTTATTATTATTTGCTCTAATAAACGCCGATTTTTGGCACTGAACTAAACTGAACTGAATCAATTAGGTATAGAATAAGAATTTGTGTGTTTGAGAGAGAGAAAAGATGTGTGTTTGTGTGTATGTGCGTTTATGTATATATGTAAATATATGTTATTACTGTGAATCGAATTGCATACTTAAATAACTTTTCTTGTACTTCTTTCGTTTTAAACTTATATTTGAATTTATTGAATTCAAGAACATTATAATCTTTACTCTGTAAGAGGCATAACTGGAACCTACATTTGTTTGTATTGACTGGCCTCGTGATGTAGTGGTCAACGCATCAGCGTCACCATGCAAGAAGTCTCGGGTTTGATTCCTGACACGGTTAACATGAAATATTTATTTAAAAATGTGTTTTTTCACTAGAATATTTAATCGTCTCTTAACTGGCACCGAAGCTTAGGACTGATAATATTGCCTTCATGTAAAACAAAAAATTAGATACGCTACTATATATGTATTAATACATTGCCCTATGCACCATTAGGTGCGGAAATGATAATGATGATAAATGTTTGTAAACTTTGTGATTTTTATAAACGAAATATTATTATAAAAGCCCTCTGGGCGTTAAATTATTCTAAAATCAATTGCGTTTACAAAAATGTATTTATTTGTTTGACGGACTTATTCAGTCCATTCTAACAATAGTAAATATAATTTCTTATAATTAATACTAATAAAATAAAATCAATAAAATCAAATTAAAGCTAGGACAAAAAAAATAAAAACTACCTCAAGACAAGATCCGGTCTATCTTAGTGATTTTTTAAATGATTTTTTAATGGTATATCAATTGAGCCATTAATAAATGTCATCAGTATCATTCCCTTACCGCACCTAATGGTGCGTAGGGCACTGTATTGGTACACCAACCACAGCGCATTTTCATCATTTTTGTTACATGATAATAAGATGATCAGTCTTACGCTTCAGGTACCAGTCCAGCGACTACGAAATATTCTCGTGTGAAAACACCCTTTAAAATAAATATTCGTATCAACCATGTCGGGAATCGAACCCGAGACCTCTTGCATGGTAGGCAAATGCTCTGACCATTACACTACGAAGCCGATGTATAAATAAAGGCACATATTAACGTTTTATTATATTTTAATATTTGAGTTTGTCCAAATATTTGTAGACAAAAGACTGGATTTCACCCCCTCGACTTCCATATTCCCTTCTTGAAGGTATTCTCCATCCCTGTTATTATTGTATTATATTAATTTACACATACATTATACAAACATAAGTTGATAACAGAGACACAGTTTATAGTGACGCAATCAGGAACGACTCATGCTGTGAAATTGCCCCGCGTTGAGTCAGGGCACATTATAATTATATTATATTATTTTTGTTTAAAGCGTTAACTTTGTGGTCAAATGTTTTAAATAATGTTAGCAAATATGAGTATACAACCACTTGTCGACTTTTCGTGTCTACCGGTTTCAAGACGTACCCGTCTCTTCATCAGGATACTAACTACACCAACTTCTATCTACTATAATTTGTGATTTATTATTGTATTTAGAATGAATCGGGTTTTTTTTCTGCAATGTTCTTAAAATCTGAATAAATACTAATAAAAACATGCAATAACTTAAATACGCTTTTACTTTTTAACATCACCATTACACATCCCTACACATTCTCCCACAAACCTATAAATGATGATGCAGATGCATTGCAGATATAATCTGCATGTATAAAATTATGAACTGTCTCATTGATGCCCCTGAAATTTTGCAAAAGATTCTTTTTAACGTTCCCACCCGTAGACTAAGAAATAATGAAATGCTTTTCCTCGGTCACTACAGGACCAATTATGGTGCACAGTCGCCTTTGCCCAGAATGATCAGGCGGGTGAACGATCATCAAGATCTTGATTATTATGGTGTAAGGATGTCTTTCTTTACAAATCAGCTAAAGAATCTGTATAGTTAGCCTATGCTTTTTACTTAATCTAAAAAATCTATCATCTGTCTTTGCTGCTTATTTCTGTTCCTTATATTTTTTTATTCCTTTGTAAAAATTTCTTTTAATTGTAATGTTTATAATGGACTTTGTCCGTAAATAAATAAATGAATAAATAAATAAATAAATAAATAAATAAATATTATTTACCTAATTTTTAGTGCATAATTTTTCGTGAACATTATGTTTACGAAGGTGACGGTAAAGGCGTAAGTGTTAGTTACGCGTGAATGTTTACTGCCATTTATGTGTTTTGGTTGTCGGTTTTTCCTTGATAAATAGAAACCTGAGCAGCCTAGCAGTACCTACCGCATTGCAACAATTCAGCAATTCCATATTCAAATAAATCTGACAGCTGTATTTTTTTCTTCAAACAAACGAAATCTTATGTTATCCGCACGAAAAACTAACAACAAATAATATTCGTACCGCAATCTTGCCATATAAAGTTACCGCTAAAGTGTCAGCATTATTATCATCACCGCATCCAATATCCGAAAATCCTGATACCCTAAGCTGAATATAGAAAGAACTTAACATCCGCGTCATTCCCGCATTTAATATCTGTTGGAGCAAGAGGTAACACTTCAACACAGGTGAGTCGATTTTCATTGTATATTAAGTGGCAGTAAACGTCCTTAGTAACGTGTGTTGGTTGACCTTGTTGGACCATCTTGGACCAGTTCATGCGCTCTCTAAGCTATCGAGGAATTAACTTTTGCGCCTCTCTCTCGCGTCACCAAGTGTATTTAAATATTTTCATGTTGATCTAGCAAGTGTCTTCACGATGAGAGAGTTACGTCTCGAAACCAGTTTTTTTTTTTACTATTTTTTATTAAGATAAGTTATCATATTTGAACTATAAAAAAAAAATTCGTTTAGTATTTTGATTCCTGAATACTAGCATAAATGAAAGGGTTTCCCGAGCCCGATGAATAAGTAGTTTACGCATCTCGTGTTTCCGCATATTTCCTCATTAAAGCCCTTCCAGATGAGGCTGTTTCCGCAAGAAATTTCGTTAACCTGCGAGGGGCTATTAATAATCCACTTTAAAACAATTCACTCCTTTGTTACAACTTTCTTTGATTCATTGCGCACAATTAAGTGCCCTGCGTAGCACATATTTTTATGATAATATATCAATCCGCCTGCTTTGTTATATCCCTCGAGATGTTGAGCTTTTTCATTAAAATACGTAGCGAATTTGTTTAAGACACAAGGTGCGAAAAAGAGATTATTCTCATAAATTGAAAGCAAAAACATGTTTTGAGATCTTTTTAATATTTACTATCAAACCTTATATATTTATTTATTATTTACATGCAATATTACATTTTTATTATTTTTTTAAAACATTTTAAAATTATTTTGTCCAGGACTCACCAAGCCAATGAAAATCTTGTCGTTAAAGATCCTTTACATGGAAACAAATGATTACACTACAAAGTTGTATAATCATAATAACTACTAACTAAATTATAAGGAGCAAAAAAAAAAATACCCATGGTTTATTTTTTTCAAATATTATTTAGAAATATGCAAAAAAATAAGTAAACGATATCGCAATTATAAGATAAAAAATAAATACAAAACCGGAATACCAAAATTTAAAACAGAAGTGTGTACAAATTTAAAAGGTACAAAGCCTTTTTAAAAAAAACATTATTGCTTTGCATACATAAATATTTTTTTAATTTAATCTTATTTTATTCAGAAAACGGTTCAAGTTCAGGTTCAGGTTCGATCGGATGCTTTTGTAGCTGTTCTTGGCGTTTGTAAATAACTTGGGTATTTACGTTATAATAAATAAAAATCGACTATGGTGAATTGCGGTATTTTTGGTTGCAGCAGTAGGCGCGTCAAAGGTGTTAAAGAAGTCAATTTGCACGGGTAATTGATTCCAAATATTTTTCCATGATTTAATTTAATTTTTGGTATTTATTGTCCCAACACGTGTATTATGTTGCTTAAAAACTTTCCTTATATAAAAATATTTACTTCAGTTACCGTACTATTTTTTCTCAATTGAGGGGATAAATTTGTGAACTAAAGTATGTTAACTGTTATTAATGATGGTCGATTATGGGCAATATATCAAGGCCGCACTAGGCATCCATAAAAAGTTTGAATTTTTATCGAGTAGTGGTCGATTAAAATTTTACTCGAAAATAGCAAAGTTAACCTTGAAATCGCGTCTTAAATAACGTGTCCAAATTTCAGGCCGCTTTGACTTGCCATTTCAGAGATGTGACGGACAAATATACAGACATGTATTTTTATTTTTATAAAATAAAAATAAGCGAATTGTAAAAGAATAGATTGGAATAACCCTGAAATGATAAATACACAGATACATATTGAAAAGTAATAACAATGCAAATTAATATCCATTTGGCAATTCTCAACCTAAGTACGGCCCATTGTTTTGCTGCGAACTGTTGCTTACTTAATACCCAATAGTCAAATAATGGTTTTCCAACGTTTGAGCTTCTCTCTAGGTTACGCATTATTACTCTGAGGTTGTGGCAGTATTTTTTCTTTCGATTTCAATATCGATTTTAAATCATTTTCTGTCAGACGAGGTAAAATAAAAACGGGTTTTCATAACAATAGTTTAATACGTAATAGTTCAACGTCAAAATAATCGTAGATCAATTTCTAATTATCATATTGCAAACGCCTTAAAATGAACGCGCACAATATAATTCAATATTCAATAAAAAGTGGATATTGCCGATCGATAGTGAAGTTTTCTTGTGGTATGTCACTATTGCAACTGAACAATAAAGTACGGCATCTGTTTCCTAGATTTAGCTGTCAATATTCACAAAACTTCATAAGCGCGCAAACGTCAAAAGTCTCTTCTTAAGTTGATTGAAAAATTGTGACACAGATCTATCTTGACCGTATCTATAAATAGTAAAATTTGTGAATTTACACGGCGCAACATCAAAGATTGTTTGAATCTTCTTAGTAAAACGCTGTACTTGTTCTATAAGTAAACAATGTTTGAGTATGTCCAAATGTTTGCAGACTAGCTAGATTTCCTCCCTAGGGAGTTATTCATTTTCAAAATTATTTCAACACATAGGAAAAACATTTTTAAGAAGGAAATATGGACGTCTAGGCATTTACAGGGCTTATGACCTGTCATTGGTTGGTTTAAGTGGACACATTACACATTGTGTAACATTCACCGTTCTGTCCATGTTTGAACATCCAGATTTCCTTAACTCTTCTATTTGTTGACTTTTGTGAAGTAAAAGATCTGAAACCTTTATCACGTGGGTGAGATTTATCCGGCTAAACAAAATCACCCACTAGGTAACGCCTGAAAACGATTTTCCAATTTTTATACTTCTTTTACCAGGTAGTAATTCTACATGTTTGAGTATGTTCAAACGCTTGCAGACTGGCTGGATTTCCTCCCAGATGGAAGAGTTGAGGAAATTTGGATGTTCAAACATAAGCAAAATGGTGAACACAGTGTGTAAAGTGGCCACTTAAACCAGCCAATGACAGGTCGTAAGCCCTGTAAATGCCTAGACGTGCATATTCCCTTCTCAAAAATGTTTTCCCTCTCTGTTGAAATAAATTTAAATATCTTCTTTTAGTACTCAACACTTTTTTTAATGCTTTCTGATTTTACAATGAATTCGGATACTATTCCAATGAAAATTACATTATTTGTTTGATTCTCATACTTGAAACTACGGAAATGGAAACTTTTTGCCATATTTCAATTATTTTTGTAGAAACTCTAAAATATGACACACTAAAAAAATAAATAAATAAAAAACGGGTTTAAGCGTGGGTTTTAACTGTGCAACTCGGTTATAAGCTTAAATTTTACGCTGTCCGCGTAATTTATAGGTGTGAAAGCACTACAATTTATGATATGAATCACAAACGTATATTTTTTTATGCCGGAAGCTATTGCGACTAATTTTTTTTCATTTGATTTCTCACCCATTAGTAGTGTCTGAAGATATCTTCATTAGTCGGTAAATAAGAACTCTTCATTTCTTCTGCACTCTAGTTTTAAAATTGGAATTTGGAACGAGTCTCGTATATTTTTTTTAAAAGACATGTTGCTTAATTTCATCTAAGTAAGCAATCAAAGTTATCTCACAAAAAATAATAGTAAAAATTCAAAAATACGTAATGTTGATAAAATTAGGGAATTAAAATGAAGGGATGGGTGCATGGTTACCACCAAGGATTGATAAGAGATTGGATAGATCTCGTGGACCTACTGTTCTGCGACCTGCGACCTGTGACCTGACGAGCTGCACGTACGTTATTGCACAAATGAGGATGAACAGTGGATTGTGAAGGGATGTGGAGGAGTACGAAAGAGAGGAGAAGGACAACAAAGAACTTTTAAAGTTTAAAAATTAAAATTAAAAATGTCGATTAAATCATTATTTTGTCAGATACTTTTGAAAAATCCTTTATAATGCAATTTTTTAAAAATATTTTTAAAATACACCTTTTTTTCTTGTGTATGAAAAAAAAAAATATTTTCTATTACTTGGTCTGTATATAAACATGGTGTTTGCTAAAAACAAAGTTACAAAAATTTTCAAACATTGCATTATTTTGTCTTTTATCAAAACTTTGCTGCATTTTAGCGAACCAGAGACATTTTTTTTTCAATTTAAATGGTGTTATTTTTTTTCTAAAATTGAACTTTTGAGACCAATTACATTCCTGAATTCGAATTCGGAAATTTCGAAAGCTGAAAAAATAACACCCCATTCTACATGGGTAAGAATATGAAAAAATAACTTACATCACATAATAATTTCATGAGTTGTATTTGAATATTCGTTTTGATGGACAAATAAATAATTAAAACCAAACAATGCTTATTTTAATGAACATACTCCGAAACAGAATATACGAGACCATTAATTTTAGGTAGTCATTGCCGTAGTCATGTCGCGGCTTGACCCTTTCTTGTTTAGAACATTAAACATTTTATAGCTCCAATTATCTACCTATCTCTTTGAAAGCCTTCGCGATAATTTCAAATATCCGCCGGCGAAGTGATAATTTGCGTTCTCGCTCGAATGTCAAAGTGCTCGAATTAACACCCTCGGGAAAAAGGCACTCAAATATGCAGCGATTCCAGCGGAATGTAAATTGTAAATAGTATCCGGAGATATTCGTTCTCTCGATAGTTAGAGTAAACAAAAAACGGAGCAAATCGGCTTGTTCCGGTAATCCCGTTCATTGGTGGGGGGTGGCGCCATTACACCGATGTTAGCCACAAGACTCCCCATAAATTGCCCTGCTTCCGCCCCAACCCGGGGGTAAATCATAGCCAGGGAATATCTCGTTGCCAAACATGTTTCTGCGAAATTTTATCGCCGAACGCTTCAAACTTTTTACGGTATCACTCTTGTCTATTTTCATAAAGTTGACACACATGGAAAGTCATTTCCTGACTTGGAGAGTGATCGTACAACCGCCGACTATCGATTATTAAATTGGTGTTGTGTTTTTTGTTTCGCATAAATAATTCAATTGCACCAAAATACTATTTCATTTAACATTATTCTTAACATATTAAAATACTAAATGAAGGACCATTTTGAGAAGAGAATGTGGAAATTTAGGTATTTATTGTTTGGGTATAAGTATGCTATAAATAATATTTGTTGTAAATTACTAGGCATGGGTATATTTTGTTTTTAAACGAGTTTTCCGCCGATCTCAAAATATCTTTCAGTTTTACTTAATGCCCTTAACTCAATGTTTTATAGTATCACTTGGACTTGTATGCTAAAAATTATTGATTTTGTTGTGACGTAATTACAAATTGAGTGTTTCAAATAAATGTTTTTTTTTTAAACATTAAAAAATATTTTTTTATTTAGAGCATTGTCGTGAAACGCATAATCGAAATTATTTTTTTATAAATTATAATTCAATCTGAAAGCAAACAGCAGAAAAGTTAATAGCTCAGTGATACGTGCAAAAACTATTTTCATTTGAAAACTATTTATTATCAAAGTTATTTTATAAGTGGAGGTTTTCCTCTTTTTCATTTTATATTTTGATTTTTGAAATATATATTATGATCTATGAGGAGCAAACTTGAGTATATAAATGAGAGTTTTCTAGTACAAAGGCTCTTTAAATGAAAATGTATTTTGCCTCATATTCCCTTGCCAGTGGCGCGACGAAATCTGGTGGCTAAAACTCAAACAATAATTCCTAAGTCCCTTTTACATTCTCCTCATATAGTTCTACACACGGGAGGGATGCGAACGGAAGCAAGATAAAACACAATGTGATTCCGATAAAACTTTTAAGGTTTTAGACTCTAGCGAGCGATTTTTGCTCCCTTCTGAGGGTGGGTGACGGTAAATATGCCGTTAATCTCTGGAAACTTGGATCAAGTCAAACTTCATGTCACGGAACTTAACCTCAAGCATCGTGTCCTACAATTTACAGCTTTCTTTGTTGCTTCAAAAAGAGTTTGAACTTTTCAAATACGTTTTTGAAAGATCGATATTCATTATAGAAATTCATTCCTTAAAATAACTATTTTTCAACATTTAAAAAATAAAAACTTCCGATTATAATATTATCATACTCGTTGAGACATCGATTGTCCTGATTAAAACAGACGTTTTGTAATGACAAGTTTAGATATAATGAAAAAAAAACAATTTCAATAGTCTCTAAAATCTAATATCGTCCTTTTGAAATATCTCATTATGTCTACATTATAAGTGGAATAGTAAAGATGTTTTTTTAATTACTCAAGCAATATCACCATTTTATTCTGTAGAAATAATTTGGCATTATACTTTTTTAGTGCCAATTCGGAATTATCGGAGTAATTAATCCGATAGAGATGAATACTTCATATAAAACTCTTTACTCAACTTACCTCGTTTTTTTCTAATTTGTTTTACAAAACTTGACGATCAACAACTCATTTCAGATTATTTTGACTCCAAAACATTGCTCTGCACAAAACCACGAAACCCATAATTTGATTCCTGATAACATACATCAGCAAAAAAGCTCGATATTTTTATATATTTTACTCTCTAACAAATAAACACATAAAGCAACTGACTTTTAAAACCAAATGATAATTCATATAGTAATAAATTATTGGAATTTCATTTTTAAAAAACTCTTTTATTTGGCTTAATCGGAATGCTTGATTACTTGAGTAAATAATCTGATTAAATAAAAATTATCAATTTCTTATTGATATATTAATTGCGGAATAATGAAGTTTTTGGTGTTTATGGGACCACTTTGAATTAGTTTTTGTATTTTATTACAAAATTAAGAAAACTCTACGGAAACATTTAATTATACCAGAAAACCGTGCTTAGCAACTGCTCTTCTTTTCACGAGTCTTGAAAGACCATCAACATCATGACATAATTTGATTCAGTAAAGCAATAAATACCCACCTTCGACATTTCAAAACGTGAATATTTTTTCGTTTTTAAAACTCTTATATTTATTTAATAATTAAAAATAACACTCGTTTAAATTATTGTAATGAACTTTAAATAAAATTAATAAAACAATTTTGTTTTTAACCACTGTTTTTTTTTCTTACCGACCAGCTTAAAAAAAACTTTAATATTAGAGTAAAATAACACTTTAAGTTCCTAAATAATAATAATTTTTCTAAATTCACAAACCATCTGAAAGAACACAATCATTTTATCAATAAGGACACTGAATTTAAAGTACTTAATATTGAAAATAAAGTATTAAAATTAGACAACTTAAAAATCTTGGAAATTAAAAAAACGGTTCACAATAAGAAAAAAATAATTAATACCCGATTTAGCAATATTTATTTCAGTCCACCCCTGTCAAGTTTAAAACGAATTCATCTCAAATTACCACCCATTTTTTAAAAAAAACTTTATTTTTTTAGCTCCATATGTAGTATTTAGTAAACATGGATAAAATGAAATAGGAATTAATTCATTAGTTACGTAAATCTTGAGAAAGAAACTTGTTTGCTTTGAAACCTGTCTGTAAACAAATTTTAAAATTAGTGGTTAAAAACAAAGTTGTTTTATTTATTTTACTATAGTGAATAACCACAAACTAAGTGCTTCAAATATAAAACTTTTATTATTTAACTTATTAACGCATTTCAGGATGTGCCCGTGTCAAGCCATAAAAATTAACAATGTAAATACATGGTAAAATTAATCAAATTATAATGACAAGTCATGCATTAGAATAAAAATTTCGAAAAACAAAGTATAAATTATATATAACAAAATTCCAAAGAAGACAATTAAAAAGAAAATCAAATATAAATATTAAAATACAAATTAGATTCATAAATATCCAAACATACAAAGCAATAGTATCATTGCAATCAATAGAAATTAAAACAAAAATAAAAACTTATGTATGTAATAATATGCCAAATAACAGTGAGTACTTAATTAAATGATACAAAAATACTGAAAAATAGTAAAAAATCAAAAAAATATCTAGATATTAAAAAAGTAAATATAAATATGGAAGGAAAGCAGCTTAGTCAATTTCCGCTAATCTCGAACTTTAAGAAAATTAAAAACCTCGTCCCTATCGATGTGCAGCAACCAATTGCAAACATTTTTCTAAAATACATACATTGGCACTTGTGGAGTTTTTAATGGCTGCCGAAAGTTGATTAAACATTTTAAAAGCCAGGAAGGTAAAGTTTCTTTGAGTGAGTGGTTGGGCCAAGGTAATTAATCCTTCCCGCTGATTATTATTATTATTATTGCATAATATATTTTGAGTTTGTTAGTAACCTGAAGAGATGAAAAACGTTCTAAAGAAGATAGATATAGATTCAATCTTTCAATCCTTCAATCAACAGATGGATTTTTAAACATCGGAAAAATAATGAATGTTTCACATCATACAAATTGGTCCCTTAAACTAGCCAATAACACGTCATTAGACCTGTAAATGCCTAGATTTCCAAATTCCTTTCTCTTAAATATTCTCTGTTTCTGTTGTAAGTATGATACTACGATTGTTTATTTTATCGGTGAGCATTAATGGCGATGCTTTATTATTTAATCAAAATTCAAACTAATCCATTCATAACCAATATTTAATAAACTGCTCCACAAATATATAGTTCATGTAACAACAATAACAACAAAAAACCATCACGCTGTTTTCCCCGAAGGGTAGGCAGAGAGCATAGAACGCCAAATTACTGTATCTTTGCATACAGATCTCGTTTCCTCTACATTCTTACATCTTCTCATGCACGCGCACCGATAATTCCGACTTTAAACATGTTTATCTTTAAGTGTGTGTTGAATTTGGTCATGCTACGTCTTTCTCGGTCTTTTTCTATTTCTGCATCCAACAGCATTTGCATCGTAAATATTCTTAGCCGTTTTTTCGTAGTCCATTCGCTCTACATTTTCAAACCAGCGCACAGATTCTTTCTTTCTTGATTTTGTCGATAATGCTTATCTCAGCCTTACATAATATACAGATATCAACATTTGTGCATCTATCGTACATGGTTTTATCACACATTCGCCTGAGAGATCGCATTTCGACAGCATTCAGCCTACTTTCATACCTGATTTTCCAAGTCCATACTTCGCTCGCATACATCAGGGTCGGGACCAGGACTCTATTGTGAACTGTTAATTTTGCCTTTTGCGACAAACATTTATTTGCCAAGGTTATCTTAAGTGCACCGTTCACTCTGTTCCCGGCACTGACCCTCCTTTCAATATATTTCTCAGTCATTCCATACCTAGTAGACATAATTCCCAGATACGTGTAGTTCATGTTATGTTTTTGTTATTTTATTGTACATTTTATAAAATAAATAGTATAGGTGTACATAAAAAAAAAAACTAAATAAGTAGTTTTTAAAACTTTCTGAAAATTTATTGAGTATCTCTGTATATGAAGTCTTCTTTGTTTATTCTCACATGCAAAATATTTTTAAAAAGTACACTTTTAAGTGTCCTTGGCGCGGTTAGCCTCCCCGTGAGGTCACATTATTTTTTATTTTAATTTATGTTTATAATGGAAAAAAATAAAATAAAATTGTATTCAAATAATTTAAATGTTACACACATAACTTTTTTTATTTAACCCGTTCAATGTCTATGTACATAAATACACAAAGTTTAGATTAATAAAAAATATTATCTTCGTAGGTATACTTGTGTTAATTTTTTAAATATTTTGTGACAACAGTTACTATGATAATTAAGTCGTTTTTACAATTAACAATAATGGTTTTTTTTTTATTATCTTGAAAACCAGTATCTTTTGCTTTCATTCATTATTTTAAGATTTATAATTTACAATTTGTAAATATTGGATGCTGTAAACAATAAAGATATATCACAAACTACGATTACTGATAAAAACACGTGAACTGTACTTAGGAAAATTAAGTGTATTTTCAAAATCAATTGGACACTGTTATTCTCATGCATAATTTTTAAAGGTGAATTGTTGAAAATCATGTTTTAATGAAAACATTAAATATATATATTTACATATAAAGCCGGGCATATTGCCTTAAGGCAATTTCTTTCTTCCTACCCAAACCGTTAATTTTGAGAAAATTACAAGTAGGTACATGGACATTTTTTAAGAAATCATTCTGAAACTTATAATTTTATACAAAATTGAAAACAAAAATTAACACTCTACTTTGAA
Source organism: Micrasema longulum (assembly GCF_059751315.1). Classification (NCBI taxonomy): domain Eukaryota; kingdom Metazoa; phylum Arthropoda; class Insecta; order Trichoptera; family Brachycentridae; genus Micrasema; species Micrasema longulum. Next base: position 1,156,148 of record NW_028277578.1, on the reverse strand, counting down.
GAATGGAGAAGAGATGGGAAGGAAAAAAGGAGGAACAAAATCCCGAATAGTTTATAAATAATGTTTGGTCTTGACAATTGTGACGTCAAGATTCGTGACTGTTTATTTAAATTCAAACGGTAAAAAATGAAGTTCAAAATTCAACTGAATCGTGACGTTTTAGGCGCGTGGCCAATGCAATTATCCGTTTTCGCGGGATTTTAAAATTATAAATTAAAAAATATTTTTTATGCTAATAATAAGTCAAATATATATTTTTTTATATTCGAAATTATATTTTATATGTTCATCAGGTTCTTTGAACAAAAAGGGAAATAAATGAATTATTATATAAAATAATGATCTCTATTTCTCTCCACTAGAATAAGTTCGACTCTGAAAAGGTTAAATTGAGTTTTTATTTTTCATGGCTCTAAAATATTTAAGAATTATCTATGTAGGGAATCAGAACGGGCGCTCCTTTGACAAAGTTGACTCGACTTGTACTCGACTAACTTAGCTCCACTCGTTTGACTCTTGAGGCAGTCAGCGACTAGAATTAACCCACTTTTCACCATACAATGCATTCATCCACTGGTGTTGACACCGTAAATTTGAAAGCGTTTCGTTTAGAGCACTCACAGTAACAGGCTGTCTCGTGAAAGAAAAGTGTCTGCTCGGAAAAACGGCATTTGGCTTAACGCTAGATGTGCAGCAAACTGAAAAATCACCGTAGAAATAAACAAGATCAAGTGATAAAAAAAAGTTTTCTAAAGAAATCTTTTCTCTTACAAAAAGTGTCGGCGCGTTCGCTTACCATTCAAGAGGTCTCGGGTTCGATTCCCGGCATGGAAGATATGAAGTATTAATGTAAAAGGGTGTTTTCACACCAGAATATTTCATAGTCCCTGGACTGGTACCTGAAGCGTGAGACTGATCATCTTACCTTTATGTAACAAAAAATATCAAGAAACGCTGTAATTAGAGTGCCAATGCAGTACCTTATGCACCATAAGTGCGGAAAGGGAATGATGATGATTTAATTAAAAATGGTTTTTGAACGAAGTTCTTTTGCCAAGGTGTACAAATAAAATCAACGCACACGTTTATTTTGCTATAACTACTACTACCACCACGACATTACTTCGTAGGGGTAGGCAGAAAGGATGGACCACCATGCGTGTCTATACTGACATACCTAGCTTCTTTCACATTCATACATCTTGTTACACGTGCCCTTCGGTTGTCTGCTATTGACATGAACAGACTTGAGATTTTAGTTAGATTGTCTGATCTTTCTTCCATGTCACCGTTACCATTGATAGTTACTGTAAAAAAATGCATTTTTATGTTTTACCCAAATATTTCAATTTGAAGGGCTTTTCAATGAGTTGACAACAACCTATTATCAACAATATTTTGAGTTTGTAAAAAAAATTGTAGACAAGGACTGGATTAAACTCTCTGGGGAACTGTTAATATTAACATATTACAACAGAAATTTAAAAAAATTTAGAGAAAGTAATATATAAGTCTAGGCATCTACAGAGCTTATGACCTGTCATTGGCTGGTTTAAGTGGCTACTTTACACACTGTGTAACATTCACTATTTTTCCCATATTTGAACATCTTACCTCCTTTAATTCCTTAATTTGTGAAGTTAAAGATAAGCTTGATGTAAATACCATGTAATGTTTGATGATGAAATTCGAGTAACCATTCCATCAAATTACTTTGACAGCAATGGGTTATGTCATATTCTGGTATAATGTTAATTCTTTATTTGGTTTTAACATTCTACTACCTCATTAGGAAACATTTATTTACAAATATTTTCTATATTTTGTTTCTGCATTGTATTATCTCAGTAGAAAACAAACCATGTTCTACATATTTTTCATTGATTGTTATCGTAGTAAAAAACATGTAGTTCCACATATTTTTTACATATGGGTCTTACCTTGTTTTGTCTCAGTAGAGAACGTATTAAAACTTAATAATTTTAGTATATCGTTACTTTATTTTTTGTCTCAGTCGGAGGTTATATTTTAAGAATATTAGATTAAAAAATATTGAATTAGAAAAATGTGTTTTATTAGAGGATTCGTGTGGTGCATAGGTCAAATAGGATGGAGGGAATTTGCTTTGGTAAAAGGTTTCAATGGTCTCATGCTTTACTTGGCTCATCTGGTCGGTGGATGGGAAAGTTCAGGTGGGTGCTTCGCCCCCCGGAACTTCTTCATCACAACATGTAGTTTATTACACATTGCTTGAGACATGTTCCTAACTTCATGGGACTAAAAGTCCTGTGTTGAGATGGAACGAGCAATTAGTTGACACACGAGTACATTTTTTCTTTATCCATTGACATGAAATATGACAAAATAACAAATGACCAAATCATCTAAGTTTTGTTTGTATATTTTATTATTATTCAAATAATTTTTATAAAGTTTTCTTTTATAATCGAATAACACAAATGATTTTTATATGCTGATTTTTTTGTGTCAATATTGTCATTTGATAACTTGATTAAAAATGTTTTGATTTTCATTTTATTGCAAAATTTACTGTGAATACTCGTAATAAGAGCGCTCTATTTGTTATAATTTTGGAAATGTTTATGTTATGTGCACAGTTCATATCATATGCCTAAAATAGCTCGTCCTATGGGGGATGTTACTCCACTATTGATTCTAACAAGACAAACAAACGAGTTGTAATTGTTATTTAATGAAAGTCATACATCAGAAACGATTATCTCTGTGTAGTTCTCACAACCATACTAATTACACATTTAAATATTTATAAATTGAACCATTTTTTCATATTTTTTTTGGAACAATTTTTTTGATAAAAGCGACTTAAGACAATTTACATGCATAAAAAAATTATGATAAGCATAGTAACGACAAAAACGGAAAAGAAAAATAATTACAACATATACGAAAACGTGTTTCAATCGGCCTCGTGGTGTAGTGGTCAGCGCGTCTGCCTACCATGCAAAAAGTCTCGGGCTGTATTCTCAGCATGCTTAAAATAAAATATTTAGTTAAAAAGGTGTTTCTACACTAGAGTATTTCATGGTCCCTGGACTGACGCCTGAACCGTAAAACTGATCATCTTACCTTATGTAACAAAAATAATCAAAATACGCTGCGCTCAATGCATTGCTTAATGCACCATTAGGTGCGGAAAGGGAATAATGATGATGACAAAAACATAAATAATTCGAGAATATACAAAAATAACAAAATTTACCAAACACCTAAAAACAGAAAAAAAAACCTAAAATTAAAATTTATATTATACGAGCAGAACCCGGCAATGCTTTGCTGTTGCTATATTTGAGTAAATACTTGTATCTAAACTAAATAAACACAATCAAATGTTTGATATCAATTATTGTATCAAGTTAAAATTATATTGGTACAAATACGAGTATATCATTATTATTGTGTTTCAGATTACATAAATTGTAAGGACATGCGTTGACAGGGAATTTAAAAATTGTTATAGAATTTTCATACCGTGCGCCTGAAAACATCAGATAAAACTGGGCTGTTTTATGGGTTTTCGGATCGTTCTAGTTTCTGTAGTGCCATAATTCAAGGAGAAAATACGAGAATACGTGTGTTTGAAGAAAACGCAGATCGCGTTCCCTTTTACAATAAAACAGTATGTATACTTACAAATCTTTTCTTCTTAATGCTTTTACGTAACCATTGAAATAGGTTCGGCTTTCAATACAACTATTGACACATTTTTGTAGATGCACTTTGAGACTTCTATAATTATAACACTTTACTCATGTCGAAACAATAAGTCATAACCAACGCGTATTAATTCGTTAGCATATCGTTTGAATTCAAAATGCGTGATTGTGTACTGTAAGCGTTTAAAAACCGTTCTAATAAACGTAAAAAAATTGACTTTTCATTTGTAAGTATTAAATTCCATAACTTAAATATTTAAATTTAATTTTGTGAATTCAAAGTCCTCTTTTTGTCAGTAGGGGTGTTTTTAATGTAGAAATATAAGATTTTTGAAAACGTATTAAATTCATTTTATTTTATTTATAATATACGTATACGGCCTCAGCCAATTTTAAGAGTTATATGAAAAATCACATCTACAAGAAACTGAACAAAAAGAACATGAAACTATATAGCAAAGATAAGCAATAAAATAATGGTATCCAATATATTTAAAAACACAAAACCAGAAGATAAATACCAAAAAAAATATGTTACAAAATGACTAATCGACACATTCTGGACATGGGGACATAAAACAATAAAAACCGATTTTAAAATGTCAGTTAATATTATTTTAGTATAACCGAAAATTCAGTTAAAAAAATGGTAGAAATTAAAAGGAATTTCAGGAAATAATCTGTTTGAGATCCATAAAAAAATAACACTTCTCCATTACAGATTAAAAATTAAAAGAGCTATAAAAATACCCAGGACAAAACCCATCAATATGAAAAAACCACGAGTAAATTGGTCCAGTAGTTATTTAGTCTATCGAGAACACACATCGATACGAACATTCCCTAATATGTATAAAGATATTTTAATTTTTTACCAAAAAATACTCCGTTGGTACTCAACATAGAATATATAAAAAAAAATATAAATATATTTGATTTTATGTTTAAGCGATCGCAAATAGTTAAAATATTTTACCACTTGTGATTGAGTTTCTCTATTTACATTTCTCGTTGGAACTGCTATTAAATATTTATATTTGACACACGTTTTTTAGTTTTGCCGGTTTTTAATTAAAAATTGTTAACTGTATCATTCTTGAAAATACAGCCCTTCAGACCTCGGTTAATAAAGATATTGGATGTCTAGAAATATCGCCATAGCATTTACAATTTACATTTTGCTAAGCAATTTAAATATAATAAGGAAGATTATGTTGTAAAAAAAAATGCTACCTGAAACAAAACAAAAATTTCAGACAGATAAAAATACGTTTTAAAAGTAAGGTAAGTTAGGTATCAAAATTTTAAAAAATATATCTATAACAGCGATAGATTAATAAAATTTTCAAAAGGTTTTCAAAATTTACTAAGCGTATGTGGTCATTTTACATTTTATGTAAAATTCACATTTTTTCGATAAAACTTCTGTTATAAAAAATTAATAAATGTTATTTAGCAAAACACCTAATTATATAGTTTTAAAGCAATATAAATTTATTTAATTTTGTGACGAGCACTAAAGTCCAGACACGTTTTTTTTTAATGAGCGGACTACCGCTGTCTTAGAATGCTTTCGACGGCAAATATCCAGTTGTGTTCAACAAATTTCAGGACGCATGATTAGCACGGTAAAAGGAAAGAATGTCACATGCATTAAATCAAACACTTGCCTCCTGTAGGTAGCTGGTAATATCCGGATTCTACTCTTATCAGTAAACGTGGAAAATGAAGAAGAAATTAAAATTATACATTTACTAAACTGTCAGTAGGGTCGCAACAAGTCACATCTTGCTGGAGAATGTGATTCTTTAAAATGCTGCAAACGCATTGTTGCATTCTACCAGCGACAGTACTGACTAGTCTTACTCGTTAACGTTCACGTCGTGAATCCTGGGCAATGGGATCACATTCATAACGGTGTGATTATAGCAGATAACGAGAGGATGAAAGGCGAGTTTTTGGCGCCTAAAAACCAAAACCAGTCAGCTAAGAAAAGGTAACCCCGACAGAAAATCCACAAGAGAAGGCAATGGGAAACCACTCTGGTCATCTTTTTCCAGGAATCACCACGGCGAGTATATTAATAAGCAGGCGTCCTGGCTGCGAAATGTAAACTTAGCGTAGGACAGATACATATGCTTTCGCTGAAGTGATCGACAACGTCGGGGAGACCCGGCAAGGCAGTAGAAGAAGAAAAGAAACATTGAATAAAACAAACGTATTTATAAACGACAAGTACCATGGCCTAGTTGGTAAGACAGCTAACTGTGACACTAGCGTTGTGGGTTCGATTTCCACCAGTTGCAATATACAAGACGCTTTTTTTTCTTTCAATTGGTCAAGGAGTTGTTGTATATTTTTATAACTTTGTTAGATATCATATTTCCCACCAGCTGACAAGCCTGTTAGAAACAAGCAAAGTGGGTTATTCCTTTTAAAAAAATATTTAAAAATGGATGATTCATCGAACGTTGTATTTAATATGTATGGACGCTCATACATTTTCCTCCTTAAAATATACCGTGGTGACGCGCAATGCCGACGGTCACAAGTCATCGCTTTGCTTGATGAGAATTGGCATCGTAAAATGTACTCGTATAGCGATGAGTCGTATAGCGATGAGTTTTATGCCCCGGTCAATGTAGTCGCAATGGCTTCTTTAACTCGAGCAGAAAAACGCGTCCCCTGTTCTAGTGTGGACTTTTCCAACAAAGAGTGGAAAAAATGACCCATGAGTGAATTGTATAAAAAAAGCGTTATTTTGAGGGCGTTACGGAAAAAATCACTATATAATCATAATAGTCCTAAAACCGCGTACGCACATATAACACAGTGAATAATGGCCAAAACGTAAAACTCTTCATTTTTGAGTACGTTTTGGCCATTAGTTACTCATAAACTACTCATAAATGAGTAGTTTTACGTTTTGGCCATTAATAACTCTATAGACGTCGTTTAGTACGCATCTGCTGATTTTAATTCAATAATGTTGTCTTGTGTCGTTTGTATGTGTCAAAATACTGCTAGGATTAAAAGAAAGTTGGAATTGTAACATTTCATGTGTAAGTAGCGTATTCACTAATAATATCATTTTAAAATTTGAATATTTGACCGTCGGCGTCGCCGTCACGTCGGTCATATTGTGAAATAAAGTAATATGGACATATTTTTAGTAGTGCCGGGGTAGTTGAACTTTTTACCCGGCTTTGTTTTACTAAGCCTAAGCATAAAAGTAAACGATATAAATTTACTTAATTTCTTAATAATTATTTAATATTTTTTTTACGCTTGCCTTATAAACGTACCTGATTTTGTTTTACAGTCCAGTAAGGAAAATATTTTTTGTGATAAAACATAACATAACACAACAAAAATTTACTTATATTTGGGTTACGATAATATATTGTTCACGGTCTAGCAACATTACACAGCCACTTCACGCATGCGCGCAGGCGGGATGCGTGCAGAAGGGGGGTAATTAGGAAGTTTTTGGACACAGTGCGATGTATGCTTCTACGCTACGCGCTTTCTGGTATATTTTATGTCTGCCATTCATCTGTTCAACACTCGAGTTAAGTCTAGTGAGTGAGACAAACAGCGTACATAATTTATTTTTTTAAAGTTTCTTTATGTATTGTAAAACTTTTTGAGGTCATCATTTTTTTCCCTGATTTTATTATTCAATGCGAATTAATGGCGGCTTTGAGATGTAAAAAAACAATTTAATACTTATTGGTCAGTAAATTAACCTCACAAAAATAATTGTGACATTAATTGATATTTGATGTTGCTAACTTCATTACCTTCAAGTGTTTCAAACAAAAGTAATTAATGGTTTCAAATGTCAGAAAAGATTACGTTGCATTATGTTGTCATTTTCAAAGTTCATAATTAGACGGAAAAAGAACGAATTTAAAAGCGGGTGGTTAAAACACGTAATTATTTTTTTCAAGAAGTTTCGCAGTACAATTAAATAATTATTCGTGTTGATTAAACATTTTAAAATATGATTCCGGGTAGCACTAAACTTTTACATTCTCGAGGAAGGCGGCAAACATATAGCACAATTCGCGAGAACAGAGAAGCAGTTTATACTTGAGAATACTCTCAACTTTTGTGTGGTACCGGCATCGGCGACCGGATAGGGTGGGGAGACCCGCGTGTTTTATGCTCTCTTTTGTAAACGGTCGTCACTCTTGCATTCTGGCAAGGGAAGATGCCAGAGAGTCGGTATTCGAAAATTCCGATTGATTTTCGCGACACCCAAAGAGTACGTTTCAGCGATGATATTGGCAAAGCTCTGAATTTGTCAGGAAAATAATACTCGCAAGCAAAATTGTACGTGGAAAATTTATATTCGTATATTAGTATCGATTCAATTATAGGTACTCTATCGAGTTGGAAATACAAATAAAGATAATTTTACTGTTCATTTTGTTCCCCTTACAAACTCAGTATTTCATGTATTTGTACAGTTACAGTATTAAAATATTAATTTAACTTTTTGTAAATAATGTTAATTGTACATTGGTGGACTTATTGCCAAATGGCAATTTCTTCTAACAATCCAATAAAATAAAAGCTTAATTTTTATACTTCAAGTAAAAACATATTTAACAGAAAATAAAGATAAAAAAGCTAAAATTATTTAAAAATAGAAATAAATATATTTGTGTATAAATTATCTTAAATAAATACCAATACTCAAAGGGAAAAAGGAAAAAAGAGAAAAGAGGAAAGGAGGAGAGATTAACGAAAAGAAAAGAGATATTTTCACATTTTATATTTTTATAATTATAGATTTAAAATGGAGATTGGAATAAAATAAACAATAAAATAATTAATATCGACATCGTTCATGTTTAGAGGGGATAGCTTCATTTTACTCAAGTTACTTGTTATTTTATTTTATCTTTTTTTACAATCAATCTATCTAATCTCTACTTCAATCTACAATCTTCTCAATCTACTTTCTAAGATAACTGAACAAAAAAATGCATACAGGGAATGAAGGTCGGATGTTACTGGCTTTAAATTAAATAAATAAAAATTAAAACACCACGTGGAACAAATATCGTATGATGAAAAAAGGATCCTCAATTTTGTAATGTGTAGAAAGATAAATGATAAATTTATTTTACTTCTACCAACCATTAAAAATGGGAGAAAATTTGATGTTCGAACATAAGCAGGATTCTAATAAAATGACGTTAAAATATTTATTATGATCAGTTGCACTTACTGAATAAGGAACAAAGATCTTAAATATATTTATGGTTACTCTTTAAAAGTTTTAGAAAAATAACAATATCCTATTGATGTTGATTTTAAAATCAATTCATATTCTTCTTTAGGATTTAAAGAAAATATTGTTATTATATTATCAATATTAAAAGCATTATTTTTGTGGTCAAACATTTTACTAAATGTAACTAAATATTTGTATAAGTAAGAGGTTATATACAAATACTAAAAACTATTGTTTCAATTCATTATTTGATTACTTATCGAAAATATAACTTATTCCTGACACGTGTTCTTGGCATTTCCCATTTTGATACACGATAGACGTATTCACGGTTAAATAAAAATGAAAAAAAAAACCTTTTTTAATAATGGATTTCTACACAATCCATGTTGTCTGAACGTTAAAAACTTTTCCTTTCCAGCTTTTTTTACTATTACTATGTAAATATTACATATTAATATTTAGCGTTTCGCGGAAATGTGCGCTGCTAGATTAATATTCTAGGTTGTTAGAATTTTACAAAATATTTGGCATGCTTTGGCAATTTGAATGAAAACAAAAGAAGTGAGCTTCCGAGAGGGTGAGCACTAAAAAAGGTTTATTATGAACTGTTTCCAAGGAGAAAATAAAAACTTCTCAACTGAAAACTATAAGCTCACTATTAACCCACCAAGTAAGAAGTCATTGCATAAAACTCGTATTAACTGATGCATTTAAATAACTGGAGCTCTTTCTGAGTCGGTGGTTTATCAAATAATGGCTTGTAATCCGCCACAGGATTAATGGCGCTAATGCCATGTACAATGTTTATTCGTTCATTTGTACAGAAAAGAATTAATAGGCTTGATTCATGCTCTACATTCATAATTCATTTAATCATTAAATCAAATGCAATTTTCCACTCTTACTTTCCTTTAATCATCCTTTACTACTCCTTATCAATTTCCTTCTTTTCCTGTCCATTATCTCCTCGTTTTGTCCATATTAATCTTATTTTAATATATATAGTATATTAATTATTAATATAGTTTAAACTTCAAGCCGTCGTCGCTTTATTACAGTATTATTTAGTGAATACATATAATTGGATGGCAGGCACTACTATGTATACGTTTTATACATTTTTTTAAAAATATAATTTAACCCGTACATCTGTTTGTATTCGAAATAAATAAAACAGAAATTGAAATTTTTTTGTGATTATAAATAGTATCTTTTTAAATTAACAATTGGTATTTCTACAAGACATCGCAAAAAATCTGAAACTGCGAGTAATATATAACAATTCCCTTTCCGCATCTAATGGTGCATAGGGCATTGCATTGGTTGGTACACTAACCGTAATGTCATTTTAAGAAATTCATTGTTTTTTTTAATTTCTTTTAGAAGAAAAGAAATACATCTTTATCTCATACCAAATAAACAAATGAATAATTATTGTACCAAATAATAATGATTATTTTAACAAACGAAAAAAAAACAGTGAAATCACACATTTCAAAACGAAAATGTAATTTCTTCAAATGTTAAGTATAAACACAAGAGCCAGACTCTATTTTGGCCAGTTCAACCTTAATTGTTCCATTTTTTTACTGCATGCTTTGTTATTTTAAGCTAATAAAAATTTTTATTGAAAAAAAAAAAAATACAGGCGATAATGAATATTAAACGAAATACATTTCAATTACTTCGTTATTTTTTTTTGCCATTTTACATCCTTGTAAAAGCAAAATTTTAGTCGTTGATTTTCATTTCATTACTGTTGCCTAACTTTATTTGTTTTCCTTTCATTTTTAAATACTACTAGCCAAATAACATATTCATGGAAGCAGAAAGAGAGGGAGGAAAGTAAAGTTGGAGCTATACAATATCTCATCCCTGTTATGTTCTTTTTATTTAATAGTCATATTTTAACTTTTTTAGAATTTCATTATTTTTCCCCTCTCTTCATGTATTCATAATAAATTAGTGTGAAATCTGTAATTGGTCTTACCTTTTTGAATTTATTTTTTATACCTTGTATTTATATAAAGACTGAGATTTCCTTAATAAATAAATAATGGTGACTACATAGTAAATTTAGAATTACATATTTTCTTATTTCTAAGGCGTTTTCAAAGTTTTTTGCGATATTTTACTGACCCTATTCCAACACTCATATGACTAAGGTCCAGAAGAGATAGGGTTACTTTTACTAATCGACTTGTTTTCGATCACAAATAACTAATAAATGTAATCTTTTTCCACACCGATGCTTGCTCGGCTCCTAGTGAGGACGGTAACTTCCCGAGTACGAGTGAGGCAGCACATTATACACACGCAAAAATATTTTACGATAAGTGGTCTGGACCCATCTGTTACACATTTGACCAAAAGTGAAATGTTTAAAGTGTAACTTGTTCACTTAATTCATTGAATGAATAAATAAAAGTATATTCACTGTAATAACCGAAAAATTGAACACAAACTTCAATTCCTTGAACATCCTTTTAACTGGGCTACAGATTCTATTTTTTTTAAATATAGGAGTTGCTTCAATATTGACCTTGCTTATAATATAAAAGGTTTATATTTCAAAAGTGGATTATTCTGCAATTAAATTTCTTTAAATTTATCTAAACTGTTGGGACCAGGAGGGATATACTAATGTGGGCTTAACAGTAACTTCTCAGCATTTGCTCATGTGGAGAGGAAACCACTTCAAACTCTTCAGGAGAAGCCGGCCTGTTGGCAGTAGTCAACAGGCCTTCCGTTCCACTATAGGAGTGTTCGGCATTTTCTTCCCTACTTTGGTTTATTTTACCAATTATATTGACAAAATTGATGCACTATATTGAACTTGTATAATACTACCTCTTGTGTGTGTTCTGTATTACATATCACTGATGGGATGTCGCATAGATATTCACTCAAGCTTCTGCATTACGGATTCAAATGTTATGGTAACTCATAGTAATCTATGGTCATTTAACCCCAGAGTAATAATGCGCCAAGCTATAGAGAAGCCCAAACGTAGGAAAACCATTATATGACTATCGGGTATTAAGTTAGATACAGTTCGCAGAAAAACAATGGGCGATACTCAGGTCAAGAATTGCCAAGCGGATATCAATTAAAATTTTAAATACTCTTAAATATGTACCTGTGTATTTATTATTGCAGGGTTATTCCAAATTATTTTTCTATAATTCGCCTATATTTATTTTATAAAATTGAAAATACGTGTGTGTGTTTATTCTTTTATTTACAATAAACGTATGTTACATTTATTGAGACAAATGCGATCTCTTAGATGAATGTGTGGGAAAAAAATGTATGACAGGGTTGCGAATGATGAAATCAGGCGAGAGTGTAAATCTGAGGCAAGTATAATTGATAAGATTAAAAAGGGTCTCTGAGATGGTTTGGTCACGTAGAATGAATGGATGACTAAAGAATGGTAAGTATGTATGGTGAAAATAAAAGGTAACGTGTGACAAAAACGACCAAATAAGAAGTGGCATGATCAGATAAACCAATATCTTAAGTCTGGGCATGTCAAAAGCAGTCTGAACCAAAGGGCATGTTTGACAAGATGTAGGAATGTGGAAGAAGCTAGGAACGTATGCCAAGATAGACAAGAGTGGCAGTCCATCCTCTCTGCCTACCCCTACGAAAAAATGGCGTGATGGTACTATTAGTAGTAGTAGAGACATAAATCCCAACTCCACGAACCAAAGTCCTGTGTTGAGTTTGTTTGTTTGTCCGCCACATCTCCGAAACGGTGAGTCGTAGCGGCCTGAAATTTGAACATGTTATTATAGATCCAAATTCAAGGTTAACGCGGCTTTTTTCGAGTAAAATTTGAATCGACTTCTACTCGATAAAGACTCAAACTTTATACGGATGCCTAGTGCAGTCCCGCCATATTGCCCATAATCAATTTTTATTATCAACAGTAAACATACTTTCATTCACAAATGGATCACCTAAATTAAGAAAAAAATAGTATCTGAAGTAAATATGTCGATAAAAGGAAAATTTCGAAGCTACAATAAATGCCAAAAATCAATGTTAATCATGGTAAAATATTCGAAATCAATTACCTGTGAAAACTGACTCTTTTAACACCCTTGACGCTCCTACTGCTGCAACCAAACATACTGCATTTCACCATAGTGGATTTTTATGTATTATAACGTAAATATCCATGTTATTTACAAACAAAGCCAAGCCCAGTGACAAAAGCATCCAACAAAACCGTTATGCATGCTGTCAAATAAAACAAAATGGCCGCCAATTTGTTGCTAACCAACATCTAAGGAAAAAACTAACCCCTATGAGCTTTCAAAATTTTTCTCAATTTCATATCATTTTCTTTTTTTTTGTATTTACATTGAAAACATTATAGAGTATTCAATTGATTCTAATAACCTAACAAAATAACATATTTGATTAAAAAGAAAAAAAGAAGTCTTGTAAAATGAACGTACCTACATATTTTACAATTTGGAAATCGCCTTCCTAAGAGAAATCCTGATGTTATATATCGTCATCCGAGGCAATACGATTAAATAAGACGATTATTATACCATCTGGCATAACCTCATATATGATTTACCTAAATACTTCAAATTCAGCCATTTTTAACGAGCTGCAAATAACTTTTAGAAAATGGGAATCAAGTTGTGGTTACCTCTGACCCGTAAGTCCGTGACAATAGTCACGGGACCGCAACCCGGTTTATCTTATTATAAAACAGTTGTCCGAGTCTTTTCTTTGGTTTGTTCTGGTAATTTATTGTTTAATCTCAGTCCATGGTTTATTACTTTCTAATTACTTCCCATTTTTGAATGTTGTTTGTAATATTTTCTAGTATTTTTGTATTGTGTGCGTGTATGTTACAATTTATGTTGTAGTTCCATTTCTATAACAATGTTTGAGTATGTTCAAATGCTTGCAGACTGGCTGAATTTCCTCCCTAGGGAGTAATTTATATTTAAATTTATTTTAATAGAGAGGAAAAACATTTTTGAGAAGGTAACATGGAAGCCTAGGCAATTACAAGGCTTATGACCTGTCATTGGCTGGTTTAAGTGGCCACTTTACACGCTGTGTAACATTCACTATTCTGCCCATGTTTGAACATCCACATTTCCTCAACTCTTCCATCTGTTGACTTTTGTGAAGTAAAAGAGCTGAAACCTTTATCGCGTGGGTGAGATTCATCCGGCTGAACCAAATCACCTACTAGGCAACGCTTGAAAACATTTTTTTACTTCTTTTTTTACCAGGTAGTTAATTCAACAATATTTGAGTATGTCCAAATGCTTGGAGACTGGCTGGATTTCCTTCCTAGGGAGTTATTCATATTCGTGAACCAAATAAAGCGAATCACAATAAATGAGGAACTTTTACCCTACAAAAAATTGGATTTAAAAATGTTTTCCTATCAGCGGTAATAATAAAATCATTAAATTGGATTACAAAGTTTATTGAAAATGCAAGAAAAATATATTAAAAAAATATTTTGATAAAAACAAACTACTTTGAACGACGTCGCTAGTTCATATGAATCAACCAATGATAAGAGAGTTGTGAAAGATTTCCAATTTTCGGTTTGTGAACGTAACAATCGGCAGAACTTACCGAAAAGAAACGGAAGATAATTAATTACGTCATCCTCTTCTACTTCTCTTAGTGCCCTGTCAGGTATCCACAACGTTGGCAATCACTCTGGCAAAAATCTCTTTGTCATGTGCTGCCTGGAAAATCTGCTCCACAGTCCAGAAGCCAACCCAGTCTCGTATATTTCGCAGCCAGGACAAATTTCTTCTTCCCGCACTTCTGTGACTTTCAATCTTGCCTTTCAAAATTAAATGAAGCAATAATACGTCATACGTAGAGTATTTTCAGAAATACAAAACTTTGAAAATCACTTTTTTTTTTTTTAATTTTGGCTTAAATAAATAGTCTATATTTTTTTGTTTAAGCCCTTAAGTTTCTCATTAATAAACTAAACTCCTCAGGTGCAAGTCCAAGGACTATGAAATTTTACAGTGAAAAATATAATTTCGAAATTGACTAATTCGCTTACATCGTTGCCGGGAAATGAACTCAAGAACTTGAGCAAGGTGAAAAATTGCATTTTTTTGTGTTGTTTCTTTTTTTAATTTTATTTATTATGGTTCACAGACTATAAACAATACATTAAAGATTGGTATAAAAATTGCAATTTGTTATGTTTCGATATGAACACAAATTGCAAAAATAAGTTTTAAAAAAAATGTTTTTCTTCAATGAACAAGCTTTATTTGATTCTATTAATATTGAGAAAGTTATACCAATGAATTTTACTTACGGGATTTTACAATTTACCTAAGCCAACTAAATACATTTTTTAAATGCTTTCCTTCCCATGTGAACACAAGTCAAAATGGGGTAAGTATCTACGCTTTCTTATAACTCTATCGAAGTAAAAATATAAATCAAAGAAACAATAAAATATAATAGTGCCTTCTGACGCCTACTTAATTTTCACGCATAATAACCCATAGGCCCTTGCATACATCGTCGCTGTCAAAAGTGGAAACAATAAGGCTGAAACGAGTTGACATCCACAATAGCGAGAATCGCGTGTAAGTAATTTGACATTCATCGGCACTCAACAGGAGAGTATAGCACAAATGTCACAGTTATAGAGTGTAAAAGTATTATTTGTTAAACGTGCAAAAGAGAGACGTCTCAGCTTGCTTCTTACAGAACGTAGATTTTTTATTAATATATTTTTTTAATCCAGTTTTTAAAGTTTTTTTCCAACAACTATTTTAATTAAAGTGAGATAAAATATATGTATATACGAGTACGTGGGAAATATGGTGAGCAGTGATAGCGGGGCGGTCCGCTGTCAATCGGGCGAATATAAAAAATTGTTGTCGCTTTTTGCTGTGCTGCCTGCGGGTGTGAAACCCTACTGATACTACACCATACAGATACAACTTGCGTCCATCTTGGTACGGGTTTACCCACATAGATAGATATTAGTTTTACGTATGCCTGTATACCTATTTTATTATTTTTGCTAGGTAAATCCGATTTTTTCTAAAAATGACAAATAAAAATTTTTATTGTTATGTACGAGTACCTTGAGTATTAAATTCAAGAATATTGTTGTATTAATATATAACTACAAAGTTGGAGAACTTCTAAGAGAGGGGATATGGAAGTTTTAGCATTTACGGGCCTTGGTTACTTGAAGTTACTTGAAGTCTAAGCATTTACCCTTTGTCGGCCTCGTGGTGTAGTTGTCAGCCCGTTTGTTTACCATGCAAGAGGTCTCGGGTTCGATTTCTGATACGGTTAACGTAAAGTATTTATTTTATTTAGGTGTTTTTACACAAGAATATTTCATAGTCTCTGGACTGGCACCTGAAGCGTAAGACTGATCATCTTACCTTCATGTAACATAAATGATCAAGATAAGCTGCGGTCGGTGTATTAATGTCGCGCTCTATGCACAATTAGTTGCGGAGACGGAAATGATGAAATGGTAAAGCATTTACCGGGCTAAAACATGTTATTGGCTGGTTTCAGTTGCCACTTAACAACTGTATAAAATGTATCGTTATGCCTATGTTTGACCCTCTTTATTTCTTCAATGTTCTCCATCGCTGTTGAAGTTTGATAATCTTGATAAAACTCTAGGAGGTGCGATTTAATATTTTGTCTACAAGTATTTGAGCAAACTAAAATATTACCATTAGTTTTTTTTTTGTAGACTTATTTGTTTCTCGAAAAAAATGACTGGCAGTTTAACTGGCATTATTTATGACTTGTTCTTATACTTATATAAAATTATTTGTAATTTATTTTAAATTTAAAATATTTATTGACAATTCTTGATAGAATTTCATTGTATTGATAAAATAACTTTACAGATAAGTTATTAATAAAAAATACTTGGTACACTTCCACTCATTTGTTCGAGCAATAATTAGCGGGTGACCAATTGCGGGTGAAAGGGCTAATTGGTTGAACAAATAAGTGAAAGTGTACCAAATATTTTTATTTAGTAACTTATAATATTTGTAAATATATTTTTTTTAATCATTATAATTTTTATATTGATTCTTCTCACTAGAATAACCTCTAAAAATAAGTGTAACATGTTCGATTTTTTTTTTCAGTTCACATGTCACTAATTTATTTCTGTTTTCTATGCTACATAATAAGCCAATTTTTTAAATAAATATTTCATAAATTTTCTAAACAAAGACTTGTGACAGGCTAGATTACCTCCGTAGGGAATTATTTAAGTCTTAATTTGTTGCAACAGGAGGAAAATCTTTTCGAGATGGGAATTTGGAAGTCTAGGCATTTACATGGTTTATGGCCTATCGTTGGTTAGTTTTAGTGGTCACTTTACACGTTGTGTAACATTCATTATTATGCCTATGTTTAAACATCCAACATTTCCTCAACTTTTCGATCTGTTGACATCTGTTAGGTAAAAAATCTGAAAAAGGGTAAGATTAATCCGGTTAAACCAATTCACCAACTAGGTATCGCCTGAAAACAATTTTCTAATTTTTATTTTACTTTCTTCTTTTATCGGTTAGTTGAATCTTACCCAGCCGGATAAATCTCACCCACATGATAAAGTATTCAGCTCTTTTACTTCACAAAAGTCAACAGATGGAAGAGTTGAAGAAATGTGGATGTATAAACATCGACGTTGACCTCGCGGTGTAATGGTCAGCGCGTTTGCCTACCATTGAAGAGGTCTTGGGTTCGAACCCCGACATGATTGATATGAAATATTTATTACGGAGCGTGCTTTCACACTATAATATTCCATAGTCCCTGGACTGGTACCTGAAGCGTAAGACTGATCATCTTATCTTCATGTAACAAAAATGATCAAGATACGCTGAGATTGGTGAACCAATGCTGCTCTTTGCACCATTAGGTGCGAAAAAGGAATAATGAATGAAATGAATTAACATAAGCAGAATTGTAAATGTTACACAGTGTGTAAAGTGGCTATTTTAACCAGCCAACGACAAGTCATAAGCCTTGGAAATGCCTTGACTTCCATATTCCCTTCTTCAAAAATGTTTTTCTCCGGTTACAATAAATGTAGAAGACGTATGAAGCTGTAAAGATATTTAAATAATCAAAATTACATACATTTCTCCCTTTGTATCGAAACATTTAATTGAATAAAAAATAGGTGAATCGATTTGAAAATTTTATAAAAAATGCATCAGATATTTTGTTACATCAATTTTCATTTACAGACGAAACTATCAATGTTTGCTGATGTGTGCGGACTGGGTAATAAGTAAATAGCTTCGTGTCTGTATAATCCGCGGATAGATTTCCCCATAGGACATAACCCGTGAGGTAGCTAAGTTTAATATTATATGCTTAGCGTTAGGAAGTTCTTATTCGTATATTTTTTGCTTATATCTTTCTTGAACTTACTTTTATTTTATCATTTCTGTTAAACTGACGAATAAAATGCATTGAAATAATTATTTTATTAAAATAAACATAAACAGTTTGGACAAAAAATCAAACCAACAAAATTTAGTCTGATTCGGTGAATGTTTAAATCTCGTCAGACTTTCACCAAAAAAATTCAGATCCTGTTTTGAGTTTAAATTTTGACACAATCGACACATTACTCTATGGCAGTTGGAGTTAACCGGTGGTCCGCGAACCACTGATGGTCACTGAAAGCACCCGAAGTGGTCCGCGATGTCATCAAACAATTCACATAACAAAACATCTTTAATCATTAAAAAAACACATTTCGATGGAAAGATTTTAAAACAGGTGTAAAAATTACTTTTTACAATGAAAAACTTGCAAATTTGCTTTTGAATCTAATACCTACCTAGCACACGTCTGTATAAACATGTAAATCGACAACAAGTCGACGCGGTTTTTCAAAGGTATTAAAGCAAAATTTTCTTAAATATTATGCAGTAGAACTCCGTTTATCGAAACTCCAGTCATCCGGATTGCCAAATATTAGGGTAATTATCAAGAAATAAAAATAACCGCCAATCGCATGCAGGATCTTGCTTTAAACGACCTTCTTTGTCATAGTAAATAACTTTGACGACCATGTTTTAGTAAGTTTCTAACGTGATTTGAAGTCGCTGCGTTATTAAAAAAAACAATAAAAACTGATCTGTGTAATTAAAAAAAAAAACGCTTTCGTAATTTATTGGAAATTCTAAAAAGCCAGATTTCCGCATATCCGGATAACGTCTGACACTAATTAAGTTTTATCATTCTGGTTTAAATGTAATACTTTTAGTCTCGAATAATTGTGTACGTATTTTATTTACAAAAAATCTTAATAATCGAACGTAATATTTCGAAATTCATATCACGGCCTAATAGTTGGTGGACCATGGCAAGACGAAAAATTGGTCAAATAGTATCTCATCAATAAAAGGTTGAGAACGTCTGCTCTATAGAGTCAATGTTCATTTGAAATATCAAAAATAAAATATAAATGAAAGTTATGGTACGAATTTGAAGGGTACCCAGTTATAAAAGGGTTATTAAAAAATTATCAATTTTACGGGAACAAGATGAATAAAAACATTTTTAGGACACTATGTTTACGTACCTAATAAAATAGGGTTTCAATGATTTATATATAAAAATACACAATTATAAAAAAAATAAACAAAAACGTATACTTTATGTTAAAAAAACAAGTCTTTCTTAAACTTAAAAAAATTGATTACAATGTTTTTTGGCACCCGTGATCCCATATTTATTTTATATATTTTATAGGACAGAGAGCCACATTTTGTTATTTTTAAATATTCCATTTTATCAAACTTATTCAAAATAATAAAATCACGTTAATATTTAAAAATAGAACAAATTCTTTTATAGCCGTGTATCCTTAATTTATTTTCGATCTTAAATATCAGTTATTGTTCTAATCAATTAAAACAATTAATTAACTTATTCTAAAATCATACTATTGAACACTTTTATTTTTTTATTATTTTTTTGATCGACTCGCATAGTGAGGAACTTCAGCCCTACGAGAAATTAGATACAAAAAATGTTTTCTTGCGTGCGGTAAAAATTAGAGCATTAAGTTGTATTGCAAAGTTTCTCGAAAATGTACAAAAAATGTAATAAATAATATTTCAATAAAAACGCACTACTTTGACGTCACTCGTTCATATAGACCAACCAATGATATGAGAGCTGCGAAAGATATCCGGTTGGCTTACAGTAAATGAACCAATGGGAAGAACTAACAGAGAAAAACCACTGACGTCACATGCGGAGTTGTTTCAGAAATACAAACCTTTAAAATATCATAGCTCTGATAATACGATATGTAAAAAAAAAATTTTTTTTGGCTTAGTTTAGTAATCTGTAAACAAATAAAAAAAATGTCAATCACTGAACTTCCTCATTATTTCGTATAAACTGAAAAAAAATACTTTAGTCAAATTAATTCAAAAATTATTGTAATACATGATAAGGGACATTAACACTAGGGTAACAAAACGTGGGTTTTCACTTGAACACATAAATAGCAAAGAACAAAAGCTGACCTAGGAATAGTGTTTGTCTGTCCTTTTTCCTCCCAAGTAAGTGCCCCGTTTGCTGTCTTTTTCCTTCCTGCAATGGGGTTTGCGTTGGTCAAAGGGCGATAAATTATATTATGTCTGCGGTTTCAGGAGGCGTCAGCGAGACAGCTAGCATCGTCGAATAGTAATATGATAGTAAGTGATTCCTGAAAATCCCGACTCGCTTTCCCCGTGAAGAAAAGCTGGGATATTTTTACTCGTCCCTTTTACCCGATTTTTTACGTTTTTCCTTGTGTCGAAGTTTTATTGCGTTACATTCTCACCTTTACATAAAAATATATTAAAGTGCGGGTCATGATTGTTTATTGACTACGGGAAAGGTTTAAGTGCAAATCGTTTAATTTTTACACCAAATTATAGTGGCGTGCCATTTTAGTATCGACAGTTTGGAAAAAGCGAAACATTTTTGCTTATTACCTTCGATTTTATTATCACATAAAATAAAAGAGGTTTATTCTGAAAACAAAGGCCTTTATTTAAGACCGAAAATTATTTTTTAACGAAAATACTCTCATTTGTTATCTGTATGAAAATGAAGGCGGGTACTTCTTTTGCCTGAGACATTTATTTAACTTTAAAATTTTTATCATTAAATAATTTGTCATTTTACCAATGTATGTATGTGTAAATTATACATAAGTAAGTAAATAAGTTTTATGTGATTTGCTTATTTTTGTGTCGTCAAAATCGTAGAACATCGACTCGTGTCATTTTATTCAACTTTATATGAGAACGGCTTAACTTATTTTTCTTGACACTTTATATCATAAGCTAGTAATTTCAATTTTTTTTTTGATACTTGGGCAAATTGTGTATATACAATTTTTTTTAAAACCTGGAAAGGAGCCTTAGTGTTTAATTTTTCACACACCTATCGTTGTTTCACCATCACAATATTTTTATTGTATTTCAAACTTTTTTTATATTTATTTTAACATTTTGATATGGATTTGAATTTTTTTTATTATTAGATACACATATATTAAACCTGTGTTTTTAAAAACACGCTAATTCTATTATAACACCCATTCAACCACCTTCTCATACAATTACACACACCCTAACACACTAACATGTATTGTACGAGTATGTCATGTATTTCTGTGGATATCTGTCATTGGTTTTATTCTCTGTATATTTTATTTGTTATATTTTTTTACATGTATTACTGATGATATCCCCAATAAATATAATATAAAAGTTAATAAAATAAAAAAATTGTCTTGCCATACCAGAAAACGCTTGAATTTGTATATGTTATGTAAAAGCCCTCGGGGCGTATACAAAAAAATAATTAACAATTCATTAGTCAATTTTCATTATTTAGTTCAATTTTACCAATAAGCGTTATCGCCTAAGTAAGCATCCTCAAAGCTAGTAGAAAAATTATTATTTTATAAGTTTAAAATTATGTAAACGATTAGCCAGTCCTGAAAATACTACTTTAGGTGAAATAGCTCGTTGGTCAAGTAAAACAATAAAATTCAACTTAACCACGCAATCTTATCGATATTTTTATAAGAATATTTTTTTTTTAGTTTTTTTAACAAACAGTTATAAAAATCATCAATCTAAATAAGTGTATACATTTGTCCATAAAAACTCTTTATGACACTGAAACAGAAAACTTAAATGATTTTGGTTTTTTATTTGAATTGGTTTTGAATGGAAGAATATAGGAATCTAGGCATTTACAGAGCTTATGACCTGCCAATGGTTGGTTTAAGTGGCTGCTTTAATCCCATCTAAAAAAGCTTTTCCCTCTCTATAGCAACAAATTTAAATATTAACAACTCCCTAGGGAGAAAATCCACCCAGTCTGCAAGCATTTGAACATACTCAAAACATTGTTGGATTTTTGTTTTGTTTATTTTTTCGAAACTATTTTTAGGGAGCATTATAGATTATGCATTTCTTATAGTAACAACGGGATATAGTTATAGACTTTGTCATTTAATCAGAATAATAAATGCTTGTCAGGGATATACAATAAAACGAAGAAATTCAAACACATGCTGGCTGACATTTTGATAAATTTAATGAATAATTTCATTAAAAGCTTCACATAACCGCGGCGGCTGATTAAACGCGGCTCCCTACGGTAGGAATATTTTGTTCTTAATGTGTTACATTAATCTTAAATTCCGCAAAGTTGCGTTGATACTGTAATACCTCCAACTAGGGCGAGACAGTTACATTAGAAGATAAGAACAAACGTTCTCGGCTATTGAATAAACCAAAAATTTTCTCCTTTATTCTTTCAATTGACGGTTTGTCAGCGCCCATGTGAACTTTTTTATTTAATGTAATGAGAAAGTTCAGTGTTCTTTTACTTTGTTAATATACTAACAAACAAAGCTAATTTTTCAAAAATATTTTTGTGAATCTTATCAGCGCTATGACTTTTAAAAGTTATGCAATTTCTCAAAACCTCTTTATAGTGAATTCTGCTAATTGGAGAATCGACTTTTCGTACACCAGAAATCCACCACAACACTATCATTGTTTGATTCACAAGAGCTCATGAAGTCATTCAAAGTAGTTTACTTTTATAATTTTTTAATACCTTTTTTGGAAACGTCGTCGTACAATTAAATGCTCTAATTTCAACCGCTTGTAAGACAAAATTTGTTTTACCCAATTTCTTGTAGCACTGATTTTCATAATTTAGTAGTTCATTATAACCAACATTAAAATTGTCCAACTGATTTTTTTATTAAATATATTCAATTTGTTCTGTTCTTTTTGCATTTAAAAATTTAACATTTTCGCTTCAAGACAGTCAAGATACAATGAAATATTGCGATGTAGAACCTTCATTTAGTCTTTGGGCGGAATATGGATTTGCGTGTGAAATTGAACCAGAACTCTTAGTTACTATTAGGTAAAATCTCAAAAAAGATATTTGAGTGGAAATGAGTCCACCTACAATGTTTGAGCTTCCAGGATCGATTCCTGGCAGAGTGGATATGAAATACTGGTTTGAAAATTGCGCTGTTAACATAAATTATAGGTTCTTTTCTCAAAGATTTCGAGACTCCTTGCATGGCAGGCAATATGAATGAAACAATTTACCGGTTCTGCTTTTACAATTGTGAAGTGCAACTCAATCATTCTCACGTTACACAAAAATGAATTTTTCTTCATGGCATCTAATCTGATCACAAGGAATGTCAATTAGCAAATGAAGGCAAAAAATGAAACTACCTACAGACTGAAATGCCATCGACTTTGAGCTTGTAACATGTCCGTTTAACTTTACGTCATCGTCTCAAATACATAAAAAAAGATATGTTAACATCTCTTATAAACCAAAAGTGGCTTTTTATTAATTTTGCCGTTCACGAATGACGTATTTGTCTGTATTTCAATATTTCAAAAATAATTGAAACTGTCAAATATTGAAGGTATTTTCATATTTGTATACCAACATTCATTATGAAAGTATGTTAACAAAATTATTTACACATCACAAAAACCAAAATCTGACGTCAACTTCAGTTTTTTAATTGAAAGCTAACACTGAAATAATAAAACAACAACAAATTGAGAGACGTGCTGCGCCTGTCTCAAAAAAACCTAAACCCAAGTTGCCTCTTTTTTCAACCTGCGGGCTCACGTCTTGGAAGGCCGTCGATGACGATCTTTCCACTTTGTTCTGCGGAAGGGATTGGGTCTCCTGGTGGCAACTGGTGATGTCCACATGCTTCACTTAGGAGAGCATGTGGAAAAGAAGAAAAGAATAAGTTTTTAATGAAAAAATATAAAAACATCTTAATTTTAAAAATTTATTATATTTATAAGAATATAAAAATAAGACCCAACTCAGTTTACGTAATATTTTCTCTACAATGCGTTTATTATTAATATTGAATTATAAATAGGTAAAAGTTTTAATCATTGTCATCATCGATACAATATTTTTTTATTACAATATATCTGAAAACCTTACGTTAGATCAATAAAAAAAATACACTGGTATTAATATGATCATAAAATATGTATAATGTAGTAATATCATTATAATATCCGGGGTAAAAAAGTGATAAATGAGGAAAGTAACGTTCTAGGTATGATTGATTGAACAAAGATTAAATTGATTTCAGCGGATTTTCAAGTTTTAATTATCCTTGGTCCTTTCATAAAGATAATAATTAATTTGACAGGAGACTAAATGAAGTCTGGTGACAAATATCTTAATTTTATTCCAATTTGTCGAATAATTCATTTAGGGCAGCTTTTGGAATAGAGCGAGTATTAAATTTTGAAGAATTATAATATAAAGTACGACTCTTTCTCACAGAAGCATAAATACATAAAACAAGTTATTAAATGTTTTCAATTTTTGATATATTAAAAAAAAAACATCCGTTCGAAAACATAATTGATATTTTTTTTATTGTTCTGTTATTAGATATTTTGTGAAAGAGAATGGTCTAGGAATTTACTGAGCTTATGATTTGTCATCGGCTGGGTTGAACGATTACTTTACACATTGTGCAATATTCACTATTCTGCCTATAGGTAGTTGACTTCATGTGTTTATTCTCAATAGTTTCATATCTTCTGTAAAATTATATAATTTTGATATTAATCCCGCCAGAGAAAAATCCGAAATATGTCAATAAAAGTTTAAACATTTGATCAAACCAAAAACGCAATTTATTTATGTTTGTGACACTGATTAAATTTGAAAACAGATTTTAATGTGAGAAAAACACGATAACTCAAATAAAATCTTATTGATACGTTTATTGAAATATTGTATATTTCGATACGAAGCAATTTGATTATGGTGTAAAGGTACAAGGTTGATACATATTTTTATTTTTGTCGGTAAGGTATGAACAATAAGATAGCAACAACAGAAACACAACAAACCATCATGCCGTTTCCCCGTAGGGGTAGGCAGAGAGGATAAAACGCCATAACACTCTATCTTGGCATACAGACTTCGCTTCCTCTACATTCATACATCTTCTTATGCACCCATGCCGATTATTCCTACTTTTGACATGTCCATCTTCAAGTATTTGATGGACTTGATCGTGCTATGTCTTTCTCGGTCTTCCTCGTTTTCTGCATCCATTGTTGTTTAATTAAGATCAACTTTTTTTTTTATATAATAAAAACAAGAGTATGGAATGAAATTCTACCAACGTACTGCATTTTCAGTAAATACTTATTTTAATATTGACTTCCTAACATTTATTTGTTATAATTACGTCATTATTTCAAAAAGTACATATTTCATGACGATATTAGTTTACATTATAAAATACTCGTTTTAAACTATAATTGTACCGCTAAACCATTAACCTATAGTTCGTTATCGACTGCTTAATCATAAATTTCAATGAAAATTAAAGTAAAAGGGTACGGACACAAAACCTCAACCAAAATAATAAAAACAGTTGTTTAACATAATTTAAACGTATAAAAAAGAAAAGAGGGGGAAAAATATAGCTAAATGAAATCAAAGAATAAACGTATACATTGATTACGGTTTTAACGCTTTTAAAAATAAAAATGGTTGGTGCTCATAAATGCAACTAAAATAATTAACCAAATCTATTATATTAATAATCTTAAAATGTGTGTCATGTACGGGTATATTTTACGCGTATTGAAATGATAAAAAAGGGTTATAAATGAGCAGAAGAGTTTTTTTATTATTAGTAATTATATTTTTCAAAGCATCAAAAACAAAATAATATATGTTCATTAATTCAGACGTACAAAGTATTATGTCTGTGCTCTTTTATTTGATTATTAATTAAAACTTATGTCTGAGCACTCGATGACAAACTATTATTGAATAGTTTATCAGGACAAAATATATTTTAATACTTTGTTTTCTTTATAATGTATAAATATTGTAATAATGTGTATATTTTATTGAAGAAAGACTCGATGAAAAATTTTTTTTTTGAATAATCGGTTTAGAGTCACATGTGTTTACATGGATACCAACCATGAAGATTTTTCGAAGCTTAAGAAGTGGGTACCCTATGAGCTGGAATGACGTTAGCGACTGGCTCGCGTTGCGTCGGTACCTGCATTGCTTTGCTGAGCTGACACAATAACAAGGAAATTCTGTGACGGATTGTAAATTGCTATGAGAAACGGATCATGTACGACCACCGTAAGCATTCGCGGCATTGGTTAGATAAGGGGCCTTAGCCAAACAATACATCAAACAAAAGATCACCAAAAATAAGTAACGGTAAGGTGATCATGTGTCGGAGTTATACATACACTAAAACTTCTTAAGATCTAGCCTAACTATGACTGCAGACGCAAACGTATATTGTCAAGAATAGGAAAATATCACATACTATGAATAACCATAAAAATATATGAAATGGATTTAGAATAATTAATCGTATTTTAAAAAACAATGTGGAAATTGGGGGGAATTGTTTTCATGCATAAATTTAAAAAAGAAATTTGATAAAAATACGTTGCCAGAAAATGGTGACGTGTTTGACCTTGGTTTTTATGACGTCAAGATTTGTGATAATGTTCTCAACAAATTTCAATGGCCAGGAACAAATAAACATGAATCGTGACGTATTAGGGGCGTGGCCAATGAAATGACCGTTTTTCCGGAATTTTCAATTACCAATTTAATTTTTTGTTATGCTTCTAATAATAATTTTTTTTTTTTTTGGTGGACATTATTTCACAAACCTTTATAACCCTAAAAATGTTATTAAAAAATTGCGATATAAAACGTCAGAAGCTAAGAGTAAAACAACAAAGTATCTAGGCTTAACTATCGAAAATAATTTTCATTGGAAATTACATGTAGAAAGTGTTTGCCAAAAACTAAAAGCGGTACTTATAAAATTTAATTATTTGAAATTCTGTGTTCCGCGGGCCACCTTGTACTGTTTATACCATGCGCTGGTTGAGTCAATTATATCGTATGGAGTGAGTTGTTACGGGCTAACATTTACAACGTATACAAATAGGATAAAAAAATTACAAATTAGATTCCTTAAAATGTTAGCAAGTAAAACCAACTTAATAACTCAAAATGACTACGAAAATCTTTTCCCGATGTGTAAAGTTTTGACGGTACAGAATATGATATACTATCGCCTGGTAACAGAGGACTTCATGGATTTCTATAAAACGCCAATATCACATAAGCATGAAACGCGCCAAAAAGCGAGAGGAAACTTCATAGAAAGAAGAGCCATAAATGCGTATGGAGAGAGGACCAGGGCGTATATACTCCCTCGCATAGTAAAGAGACTCCCGGACGAAATAAAAAATAGTGATATGAATAAAAACAAAGTAAAATTGGTTTTAAAAATCTTTTTCTTAAATTCTAAGTTTAGTCTATAAAAAAAAAAAATTTTAAAAAATGGGGAAACCAAACAATTTAAAACAGTGTCAAAAAAAGTGTTTGTTTATTATTTTTTATATATTTCGTTTTCAAAAAAGACTTGATTAACTTGTATTTAATTTTTTTAAACTTTTATTTTATTGATATTTTTAAGATTTTTTTTTAAAAATATTTTATGTAAACATTTATTATATTATGTTACAAAAATGTTTAAAGAGAGAAATCCCTGCAAAAAAACTGCTTCTGCAGTTTGGCGGGAATTTAAAAAAAAAATTGTTTTGAATTTAAAAAAGAAAAAATAAATAAAAAAAAAAAAAAAAAAAAAACCAAAGCTGGTAGGGCGGCAAGCGGTTTGCTCTATGTTAGTAAATTAAATTTAGTTGATGCTTTTAATTTAACATAAAAATTTGCTTTTACTGTTTTTACAATAAAAAAAATCTGGAACTAAGAACAGTGGTTTGATTGCATTTTTATCTTTTTTATTACCATACACGTTTTACAGGACCTCTACCTCAAGAAATCACTTATTCCAAAAATAAACTCCTAGTTGAAGTAAAAGAATGGCTCTTCAGAATCGGAAGAAGTCAGCTGGATGAGGTCTTAAGAATAATAATTTAATGCTGCTTTCGATAATCAATGTTTATTTTTCATTTATTTAATTTATAAATTATTTTCACAATCCGTAATTTTCTTAACTCGATTTTAGTTTTTAGGATTTAGACTGTTGGTTACCAATTTTAAGATGGCTGGATAATGTGGAAAGTGACAAAAGAGCGATTGGCCTTACGAACTGGAGAAGAGCCGCGGGGTGCAGGGACGAATGGAGACAAATTCTGGAGGAAACCAGGGCACACAACGGGCTGAATTTTTGTACCTAGTGAAGCTGCTAGGACTATTTTCTTGTAATTTTTATATTTCGAATACTTATTTTTAATTTTGTATTGAAGGTATGTACTTTTTTTGTCAATAAACACCGTATTTTGACCTTGAACTGAAAATAAATAAATATATAAGTGTTTCTATGTGCATGTGTTTTTAAAGTTATAAGGAGTCTACATTGTCGATATAAATGTGGTGTATTTGCACTATTCTCCAATTAAAGACAAGGGAATATTGGTTTTAAGAACACAAATGTATTTGATTTATTTTTAAAATTAGAATTACAGAAGAAGAAAGTTGAATTGCATGTACAAGAGCTTTATATTACTGGATGGTGTGCGGTTTTTTACCATAATTTTGCATTAAGACTTGGTTTTAAAATTTATTTCACTATTGATCTTTGAATTTTCAAAAATTTTCAATGTTTTTTTTTAAATCTAAATATGAGACCAATTTTAATCTGTATTGGTCGGAGAGAGTCAGAGAAAATGTTGTCCGATGTAGAAGGATTTTGAGCTGATTTCTTGTTTTACTAGTAATGACTTAGGACATAGAGATTTTGGTATTATTATTTTATTCATTTTATATTAATTATTTACTTTTAGGACTAAAAAAGAACAAATAATAATAATTATGTTATTACTTTTTAATATTATTATAAAATACATAATTTACTGCCTTAGAACGGGGAAGCTATCCATAGTTAGGCGTTTAAATGAACCACCAGCAAAAATATAAATATATATGTTTACTTTTACTACTCAATTATTTTTTTGTATAAATAATTCATTGCAAATTTCTTCAATAACTATGTAAAAAATAAATAAGTAAATAAATGTGTCTAATCCATGTGAACCTTTACGTCTTCTAAGGTAGCTGGATGGAGCTGCAGATCCAAGTCCAAAGTATTTTACGGTTAGGAAGGCAATGCATAATATATAACACTCGCACTTTTAAGGAGGTGAAGATGTATGTACTTGGAGCGGTCTATTGGGGCAGATAAGAGGGGGATTTTGTGGCGTAGAGATTTCATGGAACGAGTTATGTAGCGGTGCAGTAGCGAGAAGAGTTTCGGTATAAAATAAAATGAAAGAACGAGTGAAATTCGAATGTATTCCATAAAATTCGAATTTTGAAGTTTGGCGGTAGAACGTTAACTCAAAACTCACTATCAAGGTACTCCGTAATAAGCAGGATCTAACTATTTACGCAGTATCTAACCATAGAATTCAGAATAGTCCGGAAACCGCACACGAGCATCGAAGGCGACTAAACTACTCATAAATGAGTAGTTTTACGTTTGGACCCATTCATTTCTTTGTAGACGTTGCTCACTACGTAACTCCTGATTTGAATTCAACTATGCCGTGTTGTGTCCTTTTAAGGCTTAGAAACACTGCTAGGATCTTAAAGAAACAGGATGGGATCACATTTCATGTGTAATTAGCAAATTAATATGTAAGTAGCAAATACATTACCAAAAATTTTTCCATCTGTCAGATTGTCGAAGAAATCAAAATGAACATTTCGTTAGTGTTGCTAGGGTAGTAAATTTCTTACCCTACTTTGCTCATCTAGTGAGAGAACTAATGAATATTGGACCTCGGATTAAACAACTCTGTGGTAGACATTTGACCGACATTATCTTAAAAACATCAAATATTATTTAAATGATATAAACATATCCGTTTTATGTAAAATAAAATTTTTCAAAATTCACTTATTTAATTACTTTTAATAAATGACCCTTTAATTATCTACTCTGTTGTGTCAATCAATGTTTCCGCGTGCACAATAAAATTTTAGAGAAATTAACAAATTGCTTTTTTTTTTTAGCTTTACATTTGTGTTATGATTATATTTTTTCTTATCGTGCAACATTACGCGGCAACATCACGAATGCGCGCGGTGAAAGTGAAGCATAGTGGGGGAATTATTAGACACAGTCCGATGTATTCAAATATGATTCTACGCTCTTTCTGGACTATTCTTAATTCTATGTATCTAACCAATACTGCTGAATATTTCCGTTTTAAAAATAATACTTTTAAATTCATAGATTTTCAGGGCAGTTCATTTGCACTCTTTGCGACGTTTTGTTTGGCATTGCAGAGTTCTCATCAGAGCAGAGTATCTTCAGGACATATTATCACGTCGACAAATAGTACGAACGACACTAAGCAAATAACCCGGAAAAACCCAATGCCTAATAATAATTCTCCTAATTTTCGGAAAACTTGATAAGTATTTTAACGAAGTGGTTTTAGGACAAAATTTCAAACGTAAGTAGGCCTATGAAAATGCACACACACTCGTAGTAAGATTTTAATGTTTTGAGATGTAAAAACCACTAAGTTAGAATAGGTTAGGTTAGGAATTTACAACATGTTCTTCTTTGTTATCCTCATAAGATGGGTTTGCTACCTAAAATTCACTTATTGTGAATTGAGTTCATATATCTTCTAAATTAATTTAAATACGTTATTATCAGATTATGCATACTTTATTTATTAATCAAGGTTATATCGGAAAACGTCCTTTATTTTAATTTTAACTTGTTTAGTTATTTTACATGTGGGAGAAGAGTATACATTTTGTTCATATTCGGTTTTGTCTTTTGTTTTTACTGGACTGTCGGTAGATGAGAAGCCTGGGTTGGTGCTTTACCCCCTGAACATCTCCTAAAACTTTATCATATAACAAAACCATTGATGAATACAAATATTGTAATTACAATAGATTTTGCGTGGATATTTCTTTGTGTTTTGAATAAAACCGATACTCGGAACCATTTTTGCATACTTAAATCTAAAACGCATTTTTGTGTTATTGACCCATCGATATACGGCAGCGCAAAAGTCATCACTCTATTGGAAGGTGCTCTCATTTTTTTAATGGCGTTTTATGACATAATGACTTGCATTTATGAAGAACACAGAATCATAATATATCTAAATAAACCATAGATCCCTATACTCCTCAACAACACGGAAAAATAGATAATTATTTAGACAAATAGTCGGTCTGTGATTTCGGCTCAGCTTGAATTGAACGACAAGGCACATTTCCAGTTATGCAGATACATGAATAAGCATTTGCTTTGTCGTTTTTGAGGCAGTGAAAATCCACACAGTTTCGCGAGGAACGGTTTTTCTTGCATTTGCAAGAATAGCCATTAGGTAGAGATATACTTTACTTTCAATGGCACTGTTTGGTGCGGCGTTTACAGAGGAAAGATGATTGACCCAATATTTATAAGTCGCTGTTGGCAACACTGTTACTCTGACTGATGAAAGCTATAGAATCAAGAAAAATGATTTTTGTTGTCGTAAATTTACAAATTAGGTTCGAAAAATACGTGGTTGTAGCAGGACAGTGCAAAAAATGGATGAAAAAAGTTTGCTAGTTTTGGTGATTTGCACTGGTCCTCAAGATTTCCAAATTCGACGGTTCGATACTCCGTTTTTTGTATTTTTTTAAATCACAAATCAATACGAACAAATAATAAACCTTGGAAGCCCTAGAGAAAATAATTTGATGTGAAGCGGATGATTTATCGCCAGAAGTTTTAGCAAAAGTCATGGATATAAGTTGATGTAGCGAGCCTGATAGTGCATCAACGCTAGCCGAGGCCATTTGACTGATATGATCTTTGCGACTTAATGGAACAAATTTAAAAAATTGATTCATCTTATTGATAAATAAAGTTCCTGCCTCGTGAAATGAAGTGAGGACTTTGATTCCACCTTGCATAATATGTGTAATGCTAGCAAGCTTAAAGATTTTGCATTATAAACTATGCACACAATTTTCATAACTAAATAATTTTAACTTGTAAAATTCTCTAAATGTACTTATGATACTCACAACTTTATTAATTATAAAACGATGGATCGACGAAGATGGTAGCTGTATGAGAGAATTTAAACCAATTTAACTAAGTATTTGAATGGTAAGTGATATTTAGTCAGACATAAGTAAGTTGCATTGATCGGATTCAATCCAAACACATAACTCAATCTAAAGTTGAAACTCAAGTCATTTGTTGAGTGCTTACGTAGCTCGCTTATATAATATGACCGCTTTTAAATTAAATAGTCTATTTCCTTTACATGTAAGAAATTCGCATGAACAGAATATGCAGGCTGTAACTGCTACTGATGGGGTAGTAATTGGTTAATGAATGTTAATTTTGAAATGTGAAACTCGGCAATAGGTTAGAAATCACAGTGCCGTAGAGATACAAAATGCTATAAAATAAAATACATAATGAATTTTCCTTTATTAAGTGTTTGGTGAGATACAAAAATTTTATGATAAGGGAAATGATTATAGGAAATAGACGAATAGAGAATTACGAACATAAAATTGTGCAAATTTCATAAGTTTTAGTTGTGGAAAATTTAGAATTGTATTAGATACGAAATTTGTGTATTCTTTAGATCAAAGCTAATGTATAATTAATTCCGGTACGTGTAAATAGTACTTCGATTTTAAACGATGCGTTTGGTTTTTATACTTAATAAAAAAATATCATACAAGATGTATTGCCAGTAGTTCTACATGACAAATCATCACCCGTGAAAAAAGGATAAGGAAAACTGACCTTTGAATATCTAATGGCATCTACTTCAATCTATATTTTGATGAGCATTTCAATTTGGTGATTTGTGTGGTTTTGATGAGCACAATGCAGGATGAGCAATCTTGAAGAACAAGTAAAAGCGGAACAAGCCAGAAAGGAACAAGCGTAAATTATCAAGTACTGCGTGTTTTTTCGTCCACACTACCAGATCTTCCTCGAGCGCGATCATACCGGCCAAGCAAAAACGTTGCCGCCATCTCTGGACAAGGGATCCAACAACATACTAAAATGAAAATTAAATAAAATGTGATGTCCTGAATCGATTTAATTTATTCTTTAACAGGGACAATCATCGCGTAAAATTGAACCGCTGGCTGTGGCCAGTGACTGTTGTGACAGTTAGCGATTTCTTGTCACGTTATACTATGATTTATCTTAGGTCCTAATTTTAAATATTTGAGTAGTATAGGTAATATATTGGAGTATTCGCTTACCATGCTTGAGGTCCTGGGTTCGGCTCCTGAGAAAGTAATCGTAAAATATTTATACATAAGGTGGCTTTACAAAGCAATATTTCACTGTCCCTAGATTGCCTGCGATTGACTGGCTGCGATACGCTTTCACTTGCTATTTAATGATGCTCACTCTCACACATACCTGAACACTTACTCCTACACAAATACACAAAAATACACCTCTAAACTTACTCTCATACAAATACACATTAACACTCTTTTGTTGTACTATAATTTAATATGTATGATTTTTATTTAGAATCTTTGCTGGTCTGTCTTTAAACCAAATCTTTTTTATGTAATCACATAATTGTTCGTTTCTGTAAAATAAATAAATAAATAAGTGTGACTGATCACCTTACTTTCAGATGTGGATAAGGGTTTCGATGATGATTGATGAATTTGCCGAAAATGTTAAATTAAGATCCTTTTTGATTTGCCTCAAGGCCAAGTTAAATACATCAATATCTACGAGTGTTCGATATTGGTACTAATAGTGTAACTTTTAACCCTTTAAACCTTCTCTTTCCTTACTCCCCCCCTCCATACTTTCTGCAACATTTTCCTAAATATTATTTACTTAATTTTAGTGTATGTTTGGAAACGGTGGTGTTTGCGTCCTCTTTAACTCTGCATGAAATGAATGTATTTTTTTTGTAAATACTATGTTTACTACGGTGTTGGTAGAGATAAATGTATATTTTAGTATGAAGTTTATATTTGAATCACTAACTTTGTGGTTATTTATTATAATAAAATGAATAAAACAACTTTGTTTTTAACCACTAATTTTATAATTAAAATAAGTGGTTGAAATCAAAGTTACCATTGGCGTGTCCCTTTTGTTTCGTTTTTAGAAATAGTTTATTATGGACCCCGTAAAAAAACAGTTTTATTTGCTATATTCGGGCGCACGGTATACAAATATAACTATTTTGGAAAAATGCAAAACGTACTAATACAGAAAATTATATTCCAATACCATCTAAAAAAAATTACGAAATCGGTTTAGTTTTGAGGTATGGAAAACGGGACCTAACGTAAAGTCTGCCATGCAGCTGTCTTTTTCGCCTAGTATCAGGGAGGCCTTTGCAAGACAGTGAAAGGAAAACAATGTTCAAATACCTATTTATAAAAATTTCCTGTCCTCAAAATTTATGTCAGCCAAAACACAAAAATAATAATGTATACGTTATGTCTAATTAGGAGTAAATGCAAGAATAATCGATACCAAACTTTCGATTGTGCTCATTTAATCTTTATACGAGTATGTACTCAAATCAAGCAAAAGAAAAGCATTGCCGGGTTCAGCTCGTACATAAAAAAAAAGCAAAAAAAGTCAATGTCACGAAAACTCGTGCACACAATATAAGAGTGCGCAAGAGGGTATGCACCTGTGTGTAAACAGTATCTGGTGCGCTAAACAAGGACAAATATCACAAATTCAATCTCCAGACCCTGAATAACCAGTGCATCTATCGTGTCACCATTCCTGATATATTTTGCACTGAACACTGTTCTCAATCGAAAATTCCTTAAATATTTATTCACAACCTGCGCATGTCCAGATTTTCTTTGGAGATTGCTAGAGTTTTTTTTCGATTTAATTTTAAAGGCGCAGCTTCCATTTTCGTTTAAGTATTTCTAGTTGCTTTATCTTCTAATTTATGTTTTTTTGGAGAACTACTAAAAATTTCATTTTTTTTCCTCTCTTTAATCTAGTCCTCGAAACAAATGACTTTGGTAAAGGAAATGGTTTGCGAAAGCAACGTATGAAGTTGAAAGTATGACCAGTTGGGCTGATAACTGTATCAAACCTGTAGATATGATTTTTAGTGCCTGCTCAAATTTTTTTGTTTTTTTATTGGAAGAAGTGTTTTGTCCGTCAGTTTAGACTGCTGGAATGAGTCCAATTATACAGAAGTAGTAAAAATGGGTGAAGTTATCTGTTAAATAGGCCCAACTAAATTTGTTTCAGTAACAAGAGGTCTCTCTACGACAGTGCTACTAAAAAAATGCTTATTCGAGAAGAGTTTATTGTTAAATAGACATATAGCTGTTACTTTAAACCGTTTATTAGCAAAAGCCAATGTAGCTACTCTGGCATATGCAGATATAAATACCGTAGCCATTCGATGAGTTGTGGTTACACTTTCTGGCTGATTTTTCATCAAATTTTCACATTATACATAATATTTTATTTTTTTTGTGGTGAAATAAACACCTGTTGAATGGCTGTAATTTTTTGGCTACTGTACGAAGAGATTGAAAAAAGGAATATGTTATTTTCACGAAAAAAAATAACAACGTAACAACATATGTAGAATGATTGCCTATAATAAGAAGGGCTGTATGTTTTTTAGTTGCCTTAACACGATCCTTTTAATGCAAAAGTCTATTAACAGCTGGGTTGTTGTAAATTTGCTTTCCAAAACTATGCTAATTGACGATAGTGGAGCTCAGGATTCACTTTTTGGGCTTGAATATGCATGCAGGTGGAACAAAGAATCCAATCTTTCAACGCGGGAAATTTTGTTCACACGCCGCTTGCCCTTAGTTGACAAGACTTTAGGTAATTTGTTGGGCACTGTTGAAAATCCTGACTCATCCATATTGTAAACTTTTACCGAGAAAACTGATGTTTATCTAATAATCTTGCTTTATTTATATTTAATATATTTTAATTTTTTTAAATAAAAACCTTTACTAGCATAAATAAACAATTAACAATACATTCAGTAAAAAAATGTGACACGTAAGGTTGAACTTGCCAAAAAAGAGTCTGGCTCTTGTGATTGGCAAGTTTACAAAATAACATAAAAAAGAAACAAAAAATGCAAAACAAAATAATAATAAAATAAATAAAAAATTAAACAATTTTTAAAAAAATTGAGAAAATGTAACACTAATTTTTTTTAAATAAAAACACAAAATTTATAAAACACAGGCACATATTAAACAAACATCTCCATTTTCAAAATACAGTTAATGTTAATTATGTCAAGAAACTTTTCTTTAATTTATTCTTAAATTATATAAAATATATACAATAGGAGTTTGCAAAAACCCATGGCTCTGGATATGCTAGTTATCGTTTATTGTCTAGGGGATAAGGAAGGTTGCCATTTCAAGTATCTCCTAAGTTCTTATTTTCCAGACAATTTTTTTTTCCTTAGAAAGTTGATAAGGAATTTCGTTTTGCTTTACCAAATCATATGCTAAAGATCGTATATTTTATGCTGTCATATCAAAAAACTTCCCATCAAGAAGGTGGTTGTGATCAAATCGCTCTTTCTTTATGTTTCAATTGAGGTACTTCTATTGCTCAAGTCTTTTCCTCAGCGTTGACTCCACCATCCCCAAAAATTTCGCTACACATCTTTGACTTTTTCCTTCAAGTAGGAGTTTTCGAGCTTTCGCCATGACAAAAAGTTCAAAATTCATCTGCGAAATGTTTGAGCGTCTAGACATTCGTATTAAAAAAAAAATACATTTCGGCAAATATTTTGCCAAAAAAATTCTTCTACAGCTATCTAGTGAAATATCTATCCTGTCAAATTTTGGTCATATAGCAGCTGATAAGATATATTTGTAATATAATTAACAACACAAAAACCTATATACCTATTGCACGAAACCTCCACATGTCGTGTCCCACGACTATTATGAAAATAAACCGACAATGATCGGAGCTTAAACAAATTTAAACGTAATAATAATTTTAAAAAAATCGCCATTTCAAACAACTGAAAAAGGTCTAACCGTCGTTCGAACCGAACTACAGCGGGTGACCACGTGACCATACTATCCAGTCCTTTAAAGCACGGCTGGCACGTCAACCATTCTCCGCTGGACCTTGGGCAAGTGCGCACGTCCCTCCCGGAACCCAATAGTTCCTGCGCGAAGCGTAGAAGCTTCCAGCACTTGATTCATACAAAAAAATGTTTCCTCAGTAAACCTGCTTGGTGGGTAAGCAAAAATAACGTTCAATGAAATAATAATACTCGCTTCTCCATAAAGTTCAGTGCATAATTCGCTACTCTTTTACAGATAAATAAATCAAAGCAACGCTCATTTGAAATAGCGTCCGTCAAAACAAGCCGTTTTGTTATATCGACGACTCTCCATATTGTAAGTATCTTTTAAAGTACGGATCTATTTGTTTAATCTTTTGTCTAGTACCTTTTGTAATTAAATGCTTATTCTAGCATGGAGCGTCCCGTTACCCCCACAATTTAATCGGATTCACGCACGGTGATCACATAATGGCGTCTTGCGCGGACCTTCAACTCCAATAACTTCTTTAAAGCGGCGGATAATCAGGCTCTATCTCCTTTTCATGAAAATTCGCTAGGATGGTTCGAATCTACGAATAACCGGTATTTTCTTCGAGCATCCGCTGTCAAGGTTTGTGATTCAGATCCTTTCCAACACAGTGCCTTTGTCATCAGGAAAAGTGTTTTTTTTTTTTTTTTACTGTTTTCACTAGAGAACCCCTGGCCAAATTTATTTGGGTTGCTTTTCACTTAGAAATAATTTTGCTTAATATTCTTGTACATTATTTAACCACTGAATTAGTCTCAATCATTTGTTTCTCCAAGATAACCCCTGGCCAAATTTACAATTTAAGAAAACCTGTACTTTAAAATAATAGCCACTGTAATAACATTTGAATTCCTAGAGGAATAACCCTGTAAGTTGTTCTAGAAACATTGTTAATGTTAAGTACACACTGTAAATTAATATTGTCCATTTTTTGATGTTCTGTTTCTCCGTAATTCTTATAATAAACTCAATTGTAACGAATAACTGCCTTATAATTCTGTTCTTCCAACCGATTCACCCCCAAACAAGGAATAATCCAGGTACCCGAGGACCCATGGCTCCTAAAAGGAACTCAGCAATACAAGACCAAGTTCTACCGGAGTGAGTCGAGGGCTAGATCGTAGTAGCGGGAGTAACACGATACACATGAGCATGTTTCCAGAACAGAAACATATTATAACGAACAAGCAAAAAAACAATTGTCTTACCTGCAATCATCAATGTTCATTTTATAACACTCAGCAGGCAACGGCAACACGTCATCACTTGACACTATTACCTGTTGATTAAACTTCTTACTAAACGCCATAGGCGGTAATTTCAAATTGATAAAACAATTTTGTACCACCCTAACTTCTTCGCCAACATTTTTTTAAGTATTGGTAAATAGTTTGGGTACATAAAATAATGCTAACACTAGATAAAAATATATGAATATGTTATCTTTATGCTCCTAATCATGACTAAGTATAGAATCAATGCCATATTAATTTGTGTCAGAATATACAAGAGCTCATTTTATAATAGTAATGTCAAATATTTACATAATGGGAAACTAATCATTATTATCGGTGGCTAAACTAACAAATATAATTATTTTATCAAAGCTGATTATTTGCATCACTTAGCAACGGATGTTAAACCATTCTCTATATCTATACCATTATTCGTCCATTGCTAACAACTAATTGCATATTCTGTAGGCGTATGCACATCTCTATCAGAAATTATTTCATGAACTCATATGAAAACATAGAAGCCAAATTGGAATTCCAATAATTAAAGTAGATAAAATCGTATGAACCAGAAATAGCTTACTACGCTCCATTTTAAATGTGCGAATATTTTACGAGAGTAATCAAATAAAAATTAATTCAAATTATTATTTTCCATGACAGTCATTTTATAACTCACTAATTGTTCTGATTTAATTGAATGCATTTTGAATTGATAAACTTCGATAGGAAATATTATTTTAGTATTATAAACGTTTCTGAAATAACTTTAGAAAGTTTGATACCAACTTTTATATTTAGTTCAAATTAAACATGTAAATATTCAGTATTATTTTGATGGTTCGAATTTAATCAATTCTTAGCATATGCGACGTCATATATTTTTGATCCAAAGGTATTTAAAAAGTGTTTTTCTCTCACTGTCTTGCAGATACCTTCCAAATACTGTGCGAAAAAGACAATTGCACGTCGAAACTTTTATGCATAACTTCTTCTCTTTCTTCTATTCCACATCCGTTTCTAAGTGGAGCATGTGGATATTATTCACATTAGGAGACCCTATCGCCAGCCAGCATTTTTGCCTCTTCCCACGTCAATCCAGCGCCTCTTAGTTCTGACGAATAAAGCCGAAAAATCGTCATCGACGGCCTTCCAGGACGGCGCGAGCCTACAGTATTAAAAAAGAGACAACTCGGGTTTAGGTTCTAGATTTAGGTTAGGAGACGTGCACCTAACTAAAATAGATAAAATTGACGCTTTGTTGTCACATTTTCCGCCCATCAAAACTAAATCGATTTGATCTGTTTTTAAACAGATTTAGAGAAAATTAATCTATTTATATTGGTACGCGTTGCGTTTTTTCATTTAAAAGTTGTCATATTTGTATACCGTGCGCCCGAGGACGGAAGATAAAACTGGGTGTTTTTACGGGTTTCTGGATGGTTCTAATTCCTATTATGAACAATTAATAAAAAACAAAAATCGGGACACGTCAATGGTAAATATATAAAGTGCTTCAAAAAGTCACAATTAAGGTGTCATAATCCTGGGAGAAAATACGGGAATAAGTCTGTACTTAGTTAAAATGCAAAAAAATAGCATCGTTCTAATTTTTTATTATACATGCATTCTCACTGAATGTATTCCTGGTGGATCGATGAATAAAACATTTACGCTCCTGATTTTTTCCAACAACACAGATCGAAGATTTTAAGAGCTATTAACATGCCCCAAGCAAAGAAAATCATTAAAAAAAAACCCAAGTAAAACGGTCCAGTAGTTATTCAGTTTATCGAGTACACAGATACGGACATTGCCTTTCGTATAAAAAACAGTAGATAGAGAGAAGATTAGATTTGCATTTCATAAAATATCAAACATTAAAAATAATGTCTCCTTACTGGTGTAACCCGTGCCGAGTACACTTAACAATATACTTTTTACATACGTGAATATACATAGGAAACATAATACACAGAGTGAAAATAACAAAATATCAGAATAGTGTTCCCCTTAGTTTTAAAAAACTATGCATGTTTCTAAATTATCTTATCATCTTTATATAACAAAACTCAAAGACATGAAT
Source organism: Micrasema longulum (assembly GCF_059751315.1). NCBI lineage: Eukaryota > Metazoa > Arthropoda > Insecta > Trichoptera > Brachycentridae > Micrasema > Micrasema longulum. The sequence goes on along the minus strand of NW_028277578.1, from coordinate 1,115,105 downwards.
TATAAATTTTAAAAAATTTAATCAAAATGTTCAACAAATTTATTTAGATATTTGTACATACATTGTTTCTACTTCTCTTACAAGGAAGTTCGTTCAACAATAATTAAGTGTTGTTATTATTATTATTTATTTAAGCATTTTAGAGGATCAGTTATTTCAATTTTGATTTAGCCGAATGACAGGGTTAAACATTTATTTAGTTTGACGGTCAGTAATTAATAAGAAAAAAAAAATTAATGTCACTATATTTATATTTTCCAAGGCATTAGTGATACTGGTTTATTTTATATAAAAATATTTGATCGGTCAAGTCCTTCTGTTTAAAATTTTAAAAATTCTTTTTTTTTTCTTATATGTTCGCATTTTAATTTATAATGTTTTAAAATCGAATTTCGAGCGTTTGCATACATGTTAAAGAGTCAAACAAAATAAAATGAAAATGTTTTTTTCTAAGAATTGTTGATGGTAGAAAATTAAAAAAATATTGAACAAGTTACTTAATAATTATGACCTACCTACTTTTTCAATATTTTACTGGAATGTTGTATTTCAAAGTTACTTTTAACTATTAACTATTAATGTCCTTCCTGAAGTTTTTAAAAAGGGATCAACTTTATTTACTTTTCCATAATTTGTATTATAATTTTATGAAGGATTTAAATGAATATTTTTGTCTTTCAACAAAAGCCAATATTTAATTTTTTGTATATTCATTATTATTATCATTCCGGTGCATTAGAGTGCATAGTTCACTGCATTGAAACACCAATCCCAGCGTAGATACGCTGGGATTGGTGTTTCAATGCAGTGAACTTTGCACTCAAGATTGATCATTTTTGTTAAACGAAGGTAAGATGATCAGTCTTACGCTTCAGATGCCAGTCTAGGAGATCATGAAATATTTTAGCGTAAAAACACCTTTTTAAATAAACATTTCATGTCGACCATATCGAGGATCGAACTCAAGACCTCATGCATGGTAGGTAAACGCGCTGACCACTTCACCACGGGGCCGACTATTTTTTTTGGCATTTTATTAGAAGAAAATGTTTTGTTTCTCAAATGTTCAGAAGCAGAGTTCTTAGTATAATAAGGTGGTCAAATTATCTATTCTAGGATTTCTCGAGTAGTCAAATGAGGCAGTGTAGTGAGAGCGAAAATTAGAGCTTTTATGAGAATTTCGTAGTAATTTGGGTCAACCCCCATTGCATTAAAATAAATTACCAGTCTAACTAACAGCCATAGAAAACTTAGTTTTTCATGCATATATTATACCCTTATAATAGTAGATGTTTATAGCTACTTTTTTATGTTATAGACACAATTTCATTTAAACGGATTTAAAAATTTAACATTTCATAGAAAGTCTAGGAGGACACACAATAAATATAAAACTTAGTCGACCTCGTGGTCCAAGAGGTCTCGAGTTCGACTCCCGACACGGTTGATATGAAATATTTCTTTAAAAGGGTGTCTTTACACTATTTCAGTTTCAATTTATTTATTCATATATATGTACATTACAAAATAGAATATCTTAATTTATACATGTATGAATAATTAAAATATTTAGGTTAAATTAGCCATATGAAAAAAAACACAAAGGTATTCATATACTTGTATGCAGAGACAAAACTCAAGGTGAAGAAAGTACATCTTTATCTCGTATGCATAGAATAACCCGAAGGTGAAGACAATAGAATGTACCTACCTCACCTTTAGGTTTGTCTCTGCATACGGGTAATAATATCCAGAGAATAATATGTTAAAAAAGTAAAAGAATCTTGTAACGAAAAACTTCCTCAGAGACGTGAAAAAAGTCAATGTCCAAAATAGTAGTGTTTAACATAAAAATAGCCCTTCAAAAAAAAACCATTGGCAGGTTGGTCTTGTATATTTGAATGTGAAACAGTCTATGCTGACGCTGTCTAAGGTAATTATCCGGAAAATAAAAGCTATTGTTCCGCATAATTTTAGGGTTGTCAATAATACCACGCAACAATCGAAAGAAGTGCGTAGTTAAATACACATTCCTTCTGGTCTTCAAATTGCTGTAACCAAGCATACCCTGCAGGAACTCGGTGGAATAAAGCCATGGATAATATCCGCACTCCCTCATGTAGAGAAACCGAAAAAATTTCTTCTGAACCCTCTCCACCATAAGATATTTATTTATTTATTATGGATAACTTATATAGCGCCATTTTCATAATAAAATACCTCAAGGGTGCTTTACATGGTGATTTTATTGTTAAGTTAATTTAATTGAAGCTTTTAAATTTGTAATTAAATTAAAATAATTTATTTTGTTGTCACGAGCTACGGATTTATTCAAATGATTTAGAGAACAAGTGGGTTTTAAGTTTTTTCCGAAACATCACTTCACTTTCACAGCCTCGCACCTCTGCTGGGAGAAAATTCCATGCCATAGGGCCTGCGACCGCAAATGCACGTTCACTAAATTTAGTGCGCTGTTTGCGTAGAGGTATAATAACTTTTCCTCTCGCCGTAGACGTAGCTGATCTAAGCGTGAGACGCCTGTCAGCTAGTTCATCTGGAATGCATAGTTCCCTTAGATATTCCGGAGCCGAGTTGTGCAGTGACTTATACATAAGCCAAGAGAGTTTGTATTCGACCCTCTGTGGAAAACGTAGCCAGTGTAGTTCCCGAAGTAGTGGAGTGATATGACTGAACTTAGAGATTCCGAAAATAAGTCTCGCTGCGGCATTCAATACAGATTGTAGGCGAGTCATTTTGTTCATTGGTAGACCTGCATAGATACCATTACAATAGTCGACTCTAGACACTACAAACGCATTTATTAATTGACAGTACTTCAACTCACACGGTCGAATTCATACCAGAATATTTCATAGCCTGTGGACTGGAACCTGAAGCGTTAGACTGATCATTTAACATTTACGTAACAAAAATGATTAAAATACGCTGCGATTGGTATACCAATGCAGTACCCAATGCTCCATTAATTCCCGTAAGGGAATGATGATGATGATGATATAAAATTTACTCTCAAAGTCATTGGGGGCAACAAAATGAACGGTGATCTAAGTAGAGTAACATCAGTAATGAGGAACTTCATCCCTACGGTAAATTGGATACAAAAAATGTTTTCTTGCTCGCGGTAAAAATTGGAGCATTAATTTGTAAAACAATGTTTCTTGAAAATGTACGAAAAAAATAATAAGAAATGTTTTATTAAAAAACACTACTTTGAACGACGTCACTGGTTCATATGAACCAACCAAGGATATGAGAGTTATGAAGGATATCCGGTTTGCTGACCGTAAACTAATCAATTGGAAGAACTGACAGAGAAAAACCTACGACGTCATTCGCGGAGTTATTGCAGAAATACAAAACTTCAAAAATCAAGGCGCTGATAATACAAAATATGAAAAAAAAATCCAAAAAGCCTCCTAATTGTTGGTAAAAATATGTCAGTCAAAGCTAGACTGACAGTGCACAACGGAGATTAAGTCCCAAAATGTATGTTTTGAGTGTATTTATAAAAATGTATGTTAAACATGAATTTTGAAAGCAGTGTAAATGCGGTCGAAATGCGGTATCTTATTGAATGTGTCGGAAATCAGTGTCATCATTATTATCATCATTCCCTTACTGCACCTAATGGTGCATAGGGCACTGCATTGGTAAACCATTCACAGATAATCTTGATCATTTTTTTTATTTTTTTTATTTTTTTATTTCTTAAGTTAGCTTATATTAAAACTAATATAAACTATTATGTACATTTACATCATCTATATATATTTACATTTCCTTACAGTAACTTATACATTTATTTTTAAATTCTTTCAGACACTTTTCATTCTTCATACATTCAGGCATCTCATCATACATTTTTAAACCCTTATACATCAAACAATTTTGCGACTCAGCTCTTTTCAATAATGGTAGTCTTATTTTATCCTTTTGTCTAGTAGCATATTCATGACAATTTTTATTTTTGATAAAGGTAATATTATGATCAGTCTTTTAAATAAATATTTCCTGTCAATCATTTTGGGAATCAACTCCGAGACCTCTTGCGTGGTAAACAAAAGGGCTGACCACTACACTGCGAGACCGACATGCTCAAGTATGTTGAAATCAGGCAAGAGTATAAATTTGAGACAGGTTTTTTTGACGGTATTAAGAAAAAGCCACTGAGATGGTTTAGTTGTGCAGAACGAATAGAGGCTTGATCAAAATAACTTCCAAGGGAGGAAATCCAGCGTGTCTGCAAATGTTTGGACATACCCAAAACACTGTTGATTAAACTAACTGGTATTGGAAAAAATAAAAAACTCTTTTCAGGCGTTGCCTAGTAGGTGAAATGGTTGAGCTAGATAAAACTCACCCACACAAAGGTTTCGGCTTTTCTACTTCACAAAAGTCAACAAATAGAAAAGTGAGGAAAATGTGTATGTTTAAACATAGGTAGGCAGAATGATAAATGTTACATATTGTCAAAAGTGGCCACCTAAGTCCGCCAATGACAGACCATTAGCTCTGTAAATGCCTGGACTTCCATATTCGCTTTTCAAAAATGTTATCTCTCTCTGTTGCAATAACTTTTAAACGTGACATTATCATAAACCAAAATCTCAAGTCTGGTTATGTCAAAAGCGCACACAACCAAAGCACATGGATGACAAGATGTATGAATGTGGATGAAGTTAGGAATGTACATCAGGATACAAGTGTGTGGCGGTTTATTCTCTCTACCTACCCCTGCCGGGAAATGGCGTCATGTGGTAGTAATAACATTACAGTTTTTATGGATATGAGCTACTATACCCAAGATTTCAAATAACGATTAATAAAGCTTGTTAAAAAACTTTAATTTTTTTCACAAGTGTGTCTATACCTTAAAAGTTAAGGTCCTACTTTAAGTAAAAGGTTTTCAATTAGTTTTACTTGCCCTTACGGCGATTTACGATATGCTAATTAAATGAAAGAGTGGTGAGGCCAAAACTCACTGAATTGCCTAGGTCTTTTTTTATAGCTTCACCTGAATATCGATCATTCTCATTAGAATTTCTAAATGCTGAAAGGAAATTCCCTTAACGGCTTTGAAGAAACAAAGCTTCCGAATTCGCTAGCAATCTGTGGGATCCACAGCCTGTTTTAAAGAACATCCACTTTAATAAACGCGAAATGGTTATTTCATGCAAGTCCACGAGAAATACTTCTAGGCTATATGGCCAATTGTACTATTATTGCCTCCATACATAACGCCACACAAATTATTATCTTATATTATCATTAGCGTGAGAATAATGGCGTACCTTTTTTAAGAAGAGAAAAAAAAACTTCCGTAAACTACAAAACTTATAAAGATAAAATAACAAATAAATTTGGTTTATGTAAGTAAATATTTGTATTTTACCAATTACTTACTTTTAATGTCAACCGGTTTCGAGGCGTACCTGTCTCTTCCTCGAGACACTCACTACACCAACATGCAAATACTAAAATACACTTTCACTTTCACGATCACCGTAGTAAACAAAGTATTTACGAAAAAATACAAAAATTACATACAGAAATAAAGGGAACGCAAATACCACCATGGCATTAAAAATCGGTAGTTGGTTAAATACAAATATTTTCTTAAATTCATTTAAATATTTGAACACCAAATTAATGCTTTAAATATAAATAAATAAATAAATTTGGTGTTCACGTAAGTTTTTTTCGCTTTTTTTTTCTAAATGAAGAGAACAAGGGACTCAGCAAAAAAATACAATAAATCAGTCAAAACGTATTCTCTTCCATTATTTAACAGTATAACATCTTCACCATACACTGTGCAAATATCACGAGCAGCTTTCGCAGCTTTATGCCCTCGATCTATCGCGAATAAAAGGAATTATCGGAAGTTCTCACATTTGTCTACTTGACATTTTATTTGAAGGCTTGTGATCAAATAAAACAATTACGTAAAAGCAAACAAAATATCTTGTAGATCAGATTTTTGTTTTCTTTCGAATGGCATTTTTTTTGTGTTACTTTTAAAATGGGCACAACTTATGCTAATACCTAATATTTATTTACCCGTCATGTCACGTAAAGACACATCACAAGGGTGAAAAACAAGAATTCGAGATAAAATTACAATCATGACTAATGTTTTTGTTTTGTGTAAGAATACTTTAAAACTATTTTCAATATTAAAACATTGTTCGAAAACATTGGTCGAAATACTGATAAAACCTCCTACACGACAAAATTTGAGAAAACAATTTTAATATACAGTTATGTGTCATTTTTTGAGCTGTGTCAACTACTAAAGTTATCTGAAACCTTGAAAGCTTGGTTTAATAACATTTATGGAAACTCGCTAAAAGTACTTTTATTAAATTCATTCTGGTGAAAACCATCATTTGCAAGTTTCTGCTTATTTTAATTTTAAACTATTGAGACAATTTAACTAAAGTTAGAAGGTTTTATGCGTATATGTCATGTCCAAAATATTAATAAAGCAGGCTGAAAAAGACTTTTGAAGGGTCAACAATAATATATGTTTTCCTCATAACAGGCAATAATGTATTTATAGGGTTTTATCAGGATACCGGCGCGATGGTTTAAACCACTTATATTTTGAACGAGGTATCCGTCAATATAAAATATGCATGTAATACAACTCAAAATCAGAGTAGTTTATTCATATTTATAAATAAAAACCTATATTAGAGTTTTCAAGAGAACAGAATTCAACCGTGTGAGAAGTATTAATATTTTGTGCATTTTACGTATGTAAATTTTTAAGATTTTTTTAATAAACCACAAAAAAGTATTTTTAATCACAACCCGATTTCTTATTTTCATATTTTTTAGTTTTTAATGTTACTTCCTGCATTCGGATTGTAATTTTTTTAATTTACTCCTAATGTTTAATATTGTGCCATACGTCATTATGAATCAAAGTATTTAATGTTATTTCTTGTATTTGGATTGTTTTGTTTTTCTTTAAATTTTTGTATTGTATCATATAAAACTATTTATTATTTTTATTTTAATTTATTGTTGTTAATTACTATGGTTTAACACGGTCACAGACTTAATAGTCATAATATGTTGGTGAATATATGTACAAATGTAATTTGAAACAAATAAATCTTTAAGTATATTTGTTAGCGCACAATTTTAAGCTATAATAAAATTCCCATTTCTTTTTATTATAGCCTGGTGTGTCTAGCCTTTTGGAAAAGGACTCGCAGGACTAAAATTTTGGGCATCCTGCCAGGAAATATGACAAGTCAGTAATTATCACAATACAAGTATCTTCTTCATTAACACATTAAATGTTTAAAAGTTGGTTGACCGTAATTTTACAAATCGCTTTATTTTATTGAGCAATTAAAAAATATTTTCATAGTGTCGGTATTTAAGTTCAAAATATTAATGACAACTACTTGTATGTAACTAAAATAGACCTTCTTAATTTATTGGAATATTAAAACGAAAATTTGCCAAATGCTTTCTTACAGATACCTGCACATTGAATTGATACAATATCATTTAGGATCATTAAACGCGAGTGAAAAGGGAGCCAAAAAATATGTTACATTAATAATGTATAAAATGATACAGCGTGCAGTATAGATCTGTTGTTTTTGGCTGTAATAAATATTTTCACTAGCATCAGTTTTTTTTTTTGTAAATAAACCAAAAATTAAAAAAAAAAAAAGATTTTCGGTAAAATGGTCATATTTCTTATTTTGGTACCAATACCGGGTTTTTTGATCAATTGGAGCGTCCGCAGAACAAAATTATTTGCCTTATTTTAAACCTCAAAAACATGAACATGTATCACCTCCTTACTCCGAACATTTTTTCACAGTAATGGCTTAGTTTTTAACATTAAGTATTCTTATTATGTTGAATAGTTTCAGAACAAGTATATTCATACTTGGTTAAGTTGTAATATTTTCCTGCAATTTAAAATGCTTTTGACATCCACTTTATATTATTAGCACTTATTAAAATTTTATTTTATTTTTCATACATCAAGTCAATTATAAGTCAACGTCATCATTCCCCTTCCACACCCAGTGATGCAAAGGACACTGAGTCTAACGCCTCGGGTGCCATTCCAGAAATAATAAAATATTGCGCGTTTTAACGTACTTAAAAACACGAATCGAATCTAAGACCTTAAAAATAATAGGCAAATGCTCAAACCGTTTTATAACGTGACGGACTTATTTTCACTCGATTTGTTTTACTTGAAAGCAACCATCGAGTCAAAAACACTCGTCCAAGATTCAGTTTATATTTATTTAAACAGTATTTTATTTTATCTGCCTGGACGCAGAGTTGGTAAATACTTATATGCCTTTAATAAAACAATAATAAAACGATCGACCACAAGATTAATGTTTTAAATAATTCTAAATATTTTTACAGATTTTTCAGTCACAACCGATTAACAAAAAATTACAGTAATTACATACATTTTTTTGAAAACCCTACGTAATCCATTATAATGAAATAATCGGCTCAATTTAATCTTACAACCAATTTAAATACGACTTTTAGGGATGTTCAGTAGGAAATGAATTTTTTGATACATCGTCTGCGGTTTTAAGTTTCAGCGCGGCACACGGAGTACCATAATGCGATAAAACATTTCATTTTTAGAATGTATGTACTTTCCTATAGAAATCCTTGAAATGGTATTTTGTGTGCGGTAAAGCTTAAACAGTCACTTGCAAAAACTAATCTACATAAAACTAAGTTATTTCAGAACATTCTGGTAAGAGATTTTCATTATTTCGTTCCAAGTGATTTATTTAGATCATTTATTTCGAATAAAGATATTTTACAACAAATACGTGAAATAGATAAGGTAAAGGTTTTTCATGACATTTATTTATTTTATTCGTGATATTTAAACCATACATTGCTAAATATGTAGAATTATTGTTTTTTTGACTCCTTGTGATTTGTAAAACGGAAAATGGCAGTGTAAAGCGGGTAAAAAGCAAGATTAGTGAATGCCGCATTTTACAATATAAACGCTGTCTAGATATCTGTAAAAATTCCATTAGGCGCTATACATTGTAAAAATAAAATACCCAATAATTTGTAGATTTCAATTGTGTTCCGTTTATTGACTTATATATGTATTTTCAATTAGTATTTGTCTTAGTTCTTCTTATTTTAAGATTATTTTCATAAAAAAATATACGAAAAAATGCACTTCTGTTCTCTCCACTGCAATATTTGTTTATTTTTTATATATTTTTTTTATTTTATTCATTTATTTATTTATTTATACATTTATTTATTTATTAATTAACTTTTTTTTTATTTTGTGATATTTATTTATTTATTTATTTATCTATTTATTTATTTATTTATTTTTTAATTAATTAATTAATTTATATATACGCCTAATGGGCATTTTTATGGACACATTTATGCATAGAAAATTATTATAACAAAATTAGAAAGACTAAATGGTTTATAGTAGACTTTGTGGGAGTGGAAGCGGAAGAGAGGTGTGTTCATAATTTAATTTGATTCAGTAATCGTTTGAAAGAAGACAACTTGTTATCAAAGAAATCAAGACTGGTATGTTTGTTGGCTGACCTAAGAATTCTAAGCATAGGGAAATGAAAACCATAGTTAATTCTATAGTTATCGGTATGAAAGAGTAAGTTTTGTCTGAGATTTCTAGTTGGGATATTTAATTTTATAAAGCTCAGTAGTTCAGGCGCATCAAAGAGTGAGTTGAGTTTTTTAAATAGGACTTTAGGGTCGGATTTATTTTGACGGTCTTGAAGAAAAGATATATTCAAAGTAGTTTCTAACTCATTATACGTATATAAATCTCTGGATAAACCCAACCTCCAGCCTATCTTTTTAAAAAATCGATGTTGAACTGATTCAATATTCTTGATGTGAACATCGTAATATGGAGACCAGATAACAGAGGAATACCCTAGGTGCGGGCGAACTAGGGAACAGAAGAGAGTTTAAAGGGTATTGATATTTTTGAAGTCAGCTGTGCTTCTGTTAATGAACCCAAGAAGTTTTAAGGATTTATTGATAACATGTTCAATATAAATTGTTAAAGAAAGTTTAGTGTCAAGTATAATACCCAAGTCTCGTATACTAGACAAAGATGATAATATTTCATCGTTCAGTGAGTGGTCATATATAATTGGATTTTTCAGACAAAAAAAACTCATAACCTTGGCACTTACTTAAGTTGAGATGTAGATTATTGGATGAGCACCAGGTGCTAAAAGACAATAAGTCAAATTATAATAGTGAACAATCGGAAGGGCTGTCAACCTGTTCGAGAATTTTAGCGTCATCAGCAAACAGCCAAATTGATGAAGTAAGAAAAGCATTTTTTATATCATTGATGAACAGATTGAATAGCAAAGGAGCAAGGTGAGTACCCTGTGTTACACCCGAAGATACATTAATGCTGTTTGAGATGGAATTATTTACCCTTACAAACTGTTTGCTTTCACTGAGATATGACTTACAAAAAGATAACAATGGATTACGAATTCCAAACGAAGACAGTTATTAACAGTATTTGGTGATTGACCTTGTCAAAAGCTTTAGAAAAATTGGTATAAATCACATCAAGTTGTATATTTTTCTCCAGACCCCTAAAAATAGTGTCGGTAAAAGACAAGAGATTGGTCGTGGTTGATTTACCAGACCGAAAACCATGTTGCTCATCAACCAAGATATTATTGAAAATATAAGTAATTTTATGCGTTAAAATTGCTTAGAATAGTTTAGGTATGTGAGATAGAATTGAGATAGGTCTATAGTTATGTATGTATCATTATGAATACCCATATATTTTCTACTAATATGTTATGATGATTTTTATTTATTTTTTATTTTTTCTTACTCTTCTTAATTCATTTTTATTTTTTGCCACTTTTGTGTAAAATGCATTTCTGTCTTCATATTTAAAAATGCACTTCTGTTCTTTTTACTGCAATGTACTAAATGTTTTGTTAACCCATATATTATATACTAATATGTAAATATGATATTAAAAAAAAAATATTTTTCTTACTTATATTTTTTGTTACTGCTGTGTAAAATACATGTCTGACATTATCTGTATATATGCATGTAAAACATGTAAAAGCCTATAAGGCGTTTAAATAAATAAAGGACGCATTGATATTTGATGACGGTGAACACATTTAATAAATGCCTCCCGAGAGCTTCAACCATGCTTGGCTATTTTACAAGAATATCAGATTTTCTAGTCCTGGATGATTACTGGACACTACAAAATCTAAAAAAATAATGCTGATATGAAAAGTGTTTAGAAAACAATCATATTCATTTTTCAATATTCAGAATTTATCAAACGATTCATGGTTTAAAATTAATCTTGAATTTGGTGTTCAAAAAAATTTGGCCAATGAAAATAATAAATATTTTATTATAATACTCTTGAAAAAAACAGGATATGCGGAGGAAAGAGGATAAAACAAGGAAAAAGGAAAGGGAAAAAAAAAACAAATAAGCTAATTATGACATTTCAACATTGATTTGATTGCGAACAATGAAGGGGCGTCTTGGACAATCTAAAAAAGATTATTTCATAATCGAGCAGCTATCACTGTGAAAGAGGAAGCAAAAATATTAGAACGGGAAATGGAGATTGAGAGGGCTCTCTCATCACAAAAGCGAAAAGATAGCTCACGTAATAATGGTTGGAATAGCCCCCCCAGAAAAACAGACAATGTGGGATTATTTTTAATGTTGTGAAGTGCTGATAGATTTAGAAAGTTTATTATTTGTATCTACGACTTATAATTGAAAAGTTTGATTTTACTACATTTACTGAAGAAGCCGAGAAAAAACTTACTATAAAACAGCGGGGTTGATCTAGAAATGGCATTTTATATGTTGAGTCTAAATTTCTCGCTTGTTACTTCTACGACTGACCGTCAAAAAGTATTTTTTTTTGCGAGGAAGACCAAAAAAATTTTGTCTCGGAAATATCACAGTTGTTGATTTATAAATTGCATCTTAAATGACGTATCTAAATTTCACATTGCTATGACTTTCCGTTTTTGAGGAGATGCTATAACGGACAAACAAACAAACAAACAAACACGTAATGTATTGTTTTCAGTTTTAAATCATACAAAATATACATATTTTTTTTTTCCTTAAGAATGGTTACATATTCAAAAAAATTTTTTATACCCTATTTGGAATATTAAAAACATAGATCCTTTTTTTTAAAATAGCTTTAGTAGACTGAATGGTTCAACATAATGCTACATAAGTAAGTACAAGAGGGGTGAACACAAAACGAAATAAGAATATGTAATTACATATTTCATCAAATATTTTTTTTATTGAAAAAATATCTACCAGCAGCTCTTTAAGATAAATATCTACAGTACTGCGTTATTATGTTTACAATACAAAATGAAATTTGATACTCTCATTTTATATTTGTTCCTCTGGATTTGTAAAAAATGAGTATGGAAGTAGATACAATTTCGATTATCTTTTTAATTTTGTTTGAAGGTTTTTACACTTTGCCAACAAAATATGAGTTTTTAAACCATGTTGTTAAATGTGTTTGAACACATGGTAAAAAAAAATAAATTATGACCTAGGTAAGTTGTAGCATTTAATACATAATTAGAGAATTTTAACATTTTTAATGAAAATCCATAAAAAATAAAGAAAATGGTCAATTGAACATCTGTTACCTACATTATCTCCATTTCACTATCCGCACCAAATGGTGCATAGGGCACTGAATTGGAACGCCAAAGATTAGATGCCAGCCCAGGGACAGTAAATTTTTGCAGTGAACCGCGGTTAAAAAAATTCGTTTCGAATCTTCCAGAAATTAAACCCCTGAACACAGTTAGCTAAAGCGTTAGCCAAAGCGCCATCCACCACAGTACGTATGTACCAAAGCATTACCTTATGCACTACAGCTTGCAGATAGAGGCATTATGATTATGTGAATTCAGTAACTCGTAATTTAAAATCTTTTGTGACGTCCCTTTATATCAATAAAACGCGACTTTATATTAAAAAAACGTGACTTTATATCAACAAAAATACTTGGTTTTATGAACCACTTTTTATTGACACAACCAACTAGTTTCGGCAGCTACACGTGGCTCTCTTCAGGGTTATAATATAATAACTTAACATGCATATGTAAATGAAACAGTAAACAGATTAGTGGGAGACGATAAAAATAAGGGAGAGGGTATTTGTACTTCCGGTAGGGGGGGTTTGGGGTAAATTGTGTTTTAGGTAGTGTTAGACTTTAAAGGGAAAATATTAAAAATTGGGTTTTGACTTAAATTTATTTTTGATTTATTATATTTAACTTTGGTTTGACGGCTTTATATATTTTGAGAATTAAATTAAGAAAAAAAATAATGACTATTAGTTTTATTATTTACATTTAATATTTGTGTGTAAATTAGATTGGTTATTTGTTAAACTATGGTCACCCAATTTTCAAAATATTGTTATTGTTGAGACATCTCATGACGTGTTCTTTAATTCTAGTTTTAATGACCGCGATGCTTTTCCTATTTAAAAGGCTCTGCAATCATGGTAAGTAAGTTTGTGTACCCCTGATTTATCCCATTTATTTGTTTTATAGTTAGTATTTTTGCCAAGATTTCATATGTTGTTATTTGTGTAAAATGTCGGTATTCCTAAAATATAACAAGGATCCACAAAGTAAGTTCTACAAATATCCAAAATAGTTAATGCCGTTACGGAAGTTATTATATTACGAAAGTGTGTTTATAAGATATCCTTGCTAATAATAATACAGAATACTCTAAGTTAAAAAGTAGAAAACTAATATTAATATTTCATACAGACTTCCATATTCCATATTTAAAAATATTTTTCCTTTCTATTGCAACAAATTTAGATTGTATTAACCACTTTTAATGTAATTTAGTAATTTCCTAATCATTAGAACCTGAGCCAACTTTAAATTCCTCGCGTTGCCATATATATTGTAAAATATTGTTTGAAAGAAACAGAATAATGAAAGAAGAATAAAGAATATGAGAGATAATGTGAGTAATTCTAAGTTAATGGTAAGTTTAGTCCTGATGACGAAGAAACAACCTCAAAACCGGTCGACGCGATTTCAATTTATTAATGTAATTATAAAAATTATTGATTCAATCGAAATTCACATAGTAATGCTTCATGATTATTTTTTTTTCGATTAAAACTTTGTTATCACGTTTGTTATATTAAAATAATAAACAATACTTTCTGGAGAGCAGTCTTTCCTATAGGGGTGAAGCAAAACTAATGTTTTAAATGTAAAACATTATTCGCAGTGCAATCAAAAATAATACAAAATATATAAACAAATAAATCAGTATTTTATTTCAATTATTTATTGTCAATTCTTGATGGAATTCCATTGTAATTATGTAATAACTTACATATTATTAATTTAAAAAATACTTGGTATACTTCCACTTATTTATTTTGACCAATTAGCGCTTTCACCCTCTAATGGGCATCTTCAGACTGGTCTCAAAACAAATCAGTAGTGGAAACTAAAGTTGAACTGGAGGGTGGGTATTTTATCTCCCGAAACTAAAGTTGAGGTATTTCAATAAAATAAACGACTATAACTAATAACAAAGGTTTTCTTCACTGACTGCCCCCGCGGTCAGTCAAACAATATAACGCTCTGACATTTCTCTTGTGACGTCTGCACTGACCCTCGCCTATTATCACGGATTTTGATTTGGATTTGCGGACTAAATAATATTACTTGTTTGGTTGTGTTGTGTGTTGTGTTCAAATAGATTATCTTGCATAAATAAAGTTTCTATATTTTGTTGGCGTAAACATTAAAGGTAAAGTAAATATTTAAGAAACCTGTCGGTTTTATTTTTTTTAAAATTATATTTTATTTATTTCGAAATTATAAGCCGATTGAGTGTTTATATTAATAATATACGAGCTGAACCCGACAACGCCTTGCTTTTGCTAGATTTAAGTACGTACATGTTAATTTATTTATTTATATTGAATGATTTCAATTATTGTATTTAGTCCAAATAAGATATGTGGGTACAGATTTTTATATTTGTGTTCCGGTTAACATAAATTATGAGGACAGAAAATTTCGATAAATAGATATTCAAACATTGTTTTCCTGCCACTGTCTTACAAATGATTCCCCGCTACAGAGTGAAAAAGACAACTGCATTTCAAAACTTTTGTAAGAATAGACAAAACCGACGTTTTGTTGTCCCGTTTTCCGCACCTCAAGAACCGATTCTAGTGTTTTTTTAGACAAAGTATCAAACATTAATATCATTAAACCCTTCATTAGCTCAGACTGTATTTTTCAATCCACACATATCATATTCATTAAACCATTTGGCACAAACATTTTCTGTCGTCGAAACATCCTTCTGAGATATATATTTTTATATTAAATCAGCATGTTTTAAATAGAATGACCCAATTGAAACCTATCTGGAACAATAATATATACTTTTAATACCCTTACTAGAGGGATCTATAACTTTTGGTGTCGATGTCAATGCAAAGTCCGCAATTTGAAAAAAAAACATTTTTTTCATTTATAAATCATATAACACTAAGTATTTTACAAGTAAAATACGTCGAATTATATTCTTAGCAGTGACATCAACTCAATTCAGGAAATAAATAATATATATATTTATATTTTTTTTAAATTTTATTTTTAAAAAGGAATAATCCGCTAAGTCTCTTTTTATGAGGCTTGTCAGCAGATAGGGTAAAGCGGATATAGAAAGAGGTAATGAAAAATACACCACAACACCCAGAACAATTGAGAAAAATCTTTATTGGATTTTTCTTGCAACTGGCCGGAATCGAACCCGTGACGCCAGTTTCACAGTTAATTGACTAATCAACTGCGCCACGGCACCTATCAACATTAAAAAAAATTAACACTTTTAGAGAACAACAAAGAAACAAAGCAAGTTTTACGCCTTTATAACTAAATATTGCACAATAATATATAGGCCAAAAACCTTTTCTTAGACAATCAGAATAAATATATAAAAAAAAACGCTTTTAAGAATAAATAGAAAAGAAAGTAATGAATATACTAAGGGAGATAAGGTCATTAACATCACATGCCATGCAGATGATGCAGTCACAGTGATGATGAAAAATTTGGAGCCCTAAAGTTGGCATGGACCTTAAGTCGAAGCGAGGAGTTTGTAAGGTTTTAAGAAGAACTAGCTGTAATCCTTTAGCATTGTATTTACATCTGTAACTTGTACTTATCGCTCTTTTGCCTATTCTGGGAAAAATACTTGACTCACTAATATAAAAATAAATAAATTAAATTTCGATAAGCAATATTGGTAAAAACACAAATACCAAATATGTCCTCATTAAATGACTCGATATCTCAGGTGCCTTTGATCATGCTTGGTGGCCGATGATTTTATCATAATTACGACTTCCACAAATACCTGCAAACTTATTCAAAATTATAATTAGCTATATTTCAAATCAAAACGTTGTGTATTGCGGTGGTATAAACTTGTATCACGTGAGATTTCATGTGGCTGTTCTCAAGGCTCTGTTTTGGGACCAGTTCTGTGGAATGTTTTATTTTAATGATTTCCTCTAACTTCCCTCATCATGTATGATTCAGGCTTTTGCAGATGATAGTTTTTTTTTGATTGAAGGAAATACCCGCCGGTCTTTGGAGGGTGAAGCAGCTAATGCATGGAATAAAAAAGCCGATTGTAGTATTTAAACAATTAAGTTTTGCTCCTCAAAAAACCTTATTTTCACTATTGAAAGGCAATCTTGTATGTCCTCCTTCTATCAGATTCCTGGAATTTATTTACGTTTCAAATTTAATTTTAAACCTCGCTGTAATTCTTGAAATAAATTTGTCTTATACTCGTACTTCCCATGCCATTAAAGCTGTAAATTCGGGAAAGATGGCTTTCCACAAAGTTCCACGCTTGGCCAAAGCCTGAAAATTGTCTTTTAAAACATTAACGGTATATTTTAAATCCATTTTCTTAGGCATCGTATGCTATGCAGCTAGATGTTGGGCACACCAACGTGAGATCCAATATTTTATGCGAATTATTTTAAGCGGAAAAAAACAACCTCTTGCTCTTGCTAGAGCATATAGAACATGCTCGACGGATGCACTCCCGGTTCTAAGTGGCTTGCCTCTGTTGGGTCCGGGCGTACAGTGACGATCCGTGAATTTTCACTTAGTAAAAAAGCTTTTCTTTATCATTGGTGGCGTCCGTTTACTTCCAACTAAAGGAATGTTCCAATCAAATATTTAAAAAACATATCTAAATGCTCCTTTTTAATGCTTGGCAATCTTCTTTTTCAGGGTTACCTTTTTTTCCCTTTAATTCGTCAGTTCTTAAAACTTTCTTGGGTTTAAGTCCAATTCAATTCAATTGAATGCATTTATTTAAATATAACAAATACAATACAAACATACATTCAATACGTACATATTATAAAAAAGGAAAAAAATACATGAAAGAGATTCCTTTCGGAAAAGAAAACCCCTTCGGATAAATGGAACAGATCAATATCCAGAGCGATGTTGTTCAGCATAGCAATAGCCCTTCCAACAAGCACTGGCAACAAGCAGATTGGTCCTCTCAATCGGAATTTGAAACAATCTATACTGACGCTGTCTTTGATAATTATCACGAACAAACAAACCAATGCTCATCATAATCTCAGGATTTTCGACAATATCGCGCAACAATCGATAAAAATGTGTTGTCAAATACACATTCCTTCTAGTTTCTAAACTGCTGTAGCCAAGCATACCCTGGAGAAACTTGGTCCGGTAGAGCCAAGATGATACCCGCACTCTCTCATGTAGAGATATCTCAGAAACTTATTTTGGATTTTCTCTATCATAAGAGAGTACTTCAGTTTATGTGGCCCCCAAATCATCGAGCCACTCTCAAGTCTGCTTCGCACCATGGTTATCTTTGATCACTGAACTACGCAGCTTTTATCAAGTCATGGTAAATGTAATGTCCATTTTCTTTTTTTTTATATTGTTGATTTCCCTTCGTGCTGCTACGGAAATCTTAATCACTCTTCTGAAAACATGTTGTGTCTTTTCTTCTTTTTGTGATTACCGAATGGAGCTTCTTGTTTATATCCGTGGCCCCGTTATAGGTCCTGTTGGATATACAGGTCTGTTGGCTTCCAAAAAGAATTTAATTACATTTTTTTTTTTAAATGTAATCATTTTGGCGAATTGATCATGTCTTATCAGTTTAATCAAAGTCAGAGAAGAATTAACTTTACTCTTTTCTTAATCCAACGATGTGCATATCATGTACTTCTGGGTTACCTTTTTTCAGAACAAAGGTGCTAAGGCTACCAGATTACAGAGAGCTTTTTTAGCCGTTTTTCTCGTTTTGCGACGAGCAACTTTTCCGTTGCACCGCTAAGGAGACTTATATCATGCTACACAGACACACATTTATACTTGAATGTACTATGTTATTTTATTATTTTTATTACGTTTTTTATTTATTTGTACGTGTGCTTAAACAATGTTATTCTACCAGTAGATGAATTGATTTATTATTATCTTCATCTCATCTTCTGTTCCATAAAGCCTCAACAAAATGCCTCAGTGGTCTGGTCTCTATTCTATGTCAATCGCATAAATCACATTGAATCAGTCCAACATCGCTTGCTTCGAAAAATAGCGTGGATGCTCGGACTAGAGAGAGATAATTATTCTTATGCTGAAATAGAGTAAATGTCAAATATTTCTAGTCTACAAAAACGTAGAACTAATATTGACTCCATATATATGTTCGGCATACTAAATGGTATAATCGATGTTCCATCATTACTGGGACAAGTAAAATTCAATATTCCGACTCGTAGATTGAGAAACAATGAAGTACTGTTCATCGATCAGCATAGAACAAACTATGGCCTAAATTTTCCAATGACCCGCCTTTGCCGTATTGTTAACTCAAGACAGGATCTGGACTTTTTTGGTTTAAGTTTACAACGATTTTAACGAGCACTAAATAAATAGTCCAGATCTTGTCTCGATGTCCCTTATGTTTGTCAATGCTTCTTTCTTTTTTTTTTACTGTTTTAAACTATTCTTTTATTGTAATATTTAATCCTTATAAATTGTATGCGTGGACAATGTCCATTTATAAATAAATAAATAAACAAAAGTCTCCACTTACTCGTTGAACTTTGCCAAACAGTCTGTTCATTACGTTCATTTCTTAAAAGTTAAGGAACCGATATGGAAATTTATTTTCTCTTATATTAATTATTTACTTCCACCCCTTCAAAAACGTAGCTTTATGGTATCTAAATAATATAATTTTAGGAAAGTGTGAGCGCCTCAGGAAATCTTCAGAAACGAAGAAATGTTCACGAAAGAGCCTTAATAGAGCAGTCAAAGAAGCTAAGTAATTCAAGAAAATGGAGAAAGAAGATTTTTACTCAACTTTGTTCTGGCGGAACTGAGAAATAAGTTTCTCTTCTGTGAGGCATTTCCAATATATTAATCACAGACTTTGTCAGTCAAAACATCAATAAAAAAAACATCCAACACCTCGTTAAAAATTTTCGCTTGATCTTCATTAATGTCTCTTACTTAATTCGTTCGCTGAATTAGATCTTCCCTAGAATGTAGAAATGAAATCGTTTCCTTTCCCCGGGCACACTTTCCTAAGCGAATAATAGAGTGAGCCCAAATAACGCAATAGACGAGCGTTAATGGTAGCAACCATAATAAATCAACAGGTAAAATCTTCTCGGGCTCGGCACAGGAAGATGAATCGTAAAACATGATTACACAAGTATCAACTGATAGGATTACCCGAGTCAAGTATTCAATTGTAACATTTGCATATTTAACACGGGTTCAAACGTGTTTCTAACAAAGCTTTATATTACGATTCATATCAGACCCAGATCTGGATTACTGTTTAAGTGATTACCTACCGACTAGGCGAAGACTGATATAGATTCATTGAAAATTTTACTACCTGCAATCAAAAAGTTCCCTCTTACCACCTACACCTCATTCAGATATGTATGGTTTATAAATAAGGAAATAATAATTGAATGCCCCCAGTTTATTGAAATTAAAGTAGTAATTTACATTTTTCAAGTACCATAAACATGATTATTCTTATACAAAAGTCGATTTCTTACTTAAAGCTGTGACAGATCGTTATTTTCAATAAGTATTTAATGTTACTCAATACTGAACCTATAACCTACTAAACGATGGTCGCCATTTTATTTGAGAATGATTTATCATTTCTATTTTTAATATCCGTTTTTTAAAAACAAACTAAACAATGCCTACTCATATGATAACATTTTCAAATAAAAACTTCTCACAGTTTGTGATGAGAAGAGAATTGAGAAGATTATTTTGTTTAATTAATAAGGTCAATCAAAAGCCTTTTTAAAATCTTATTTTCACATATTTTGATTTTTTTGTTACGTTTTCGACTACTTATCTTGTCAACTATCTGTAAAACAAAAAAAAACAATTTCATTTTATAATCATAAACCACCAATAGCCAATATTGTTGAACAATATAAAATACGTTATATTGCTGGCATTAAACTTAATGAATTCTTGTTGTTAATTGAATAAATAAATACATTTTAGAAAATCAGAAACTTTTCTCATTATGCCAAGCGCATTAAAAATATTTACCAACAAAAATCTTGCTCTTCATAATAGGTTCTGGGCCAACGAATTTACTAAACGCCGCATTAATTAAACACGATTTGTCTCTAGCAGCTTTGCCTCTTTATTATTCATAACTGCGTACTATATTAAATTATACACGCATCTACGTTGTGATGAGATAAATAAACACCAGCAGAAATGTAAAGGAATTATATTAATCGAATAAAAAAGAGGCCTTTGTAATATTGCATGGGCGAGGTATATTAAGAAGAATCATAATCATGTTGACATCTACTTAAAAGCTTATGATTTGACAACGATATTCATATAGACCTTAAATTAAAACTCAGTACGGAGCTACTTCTTTTTTTTTTGTTATACCCGTACAAATTTATTAAAATGATCATACCATACATAAATTAGCATTTTATATTAGAATAATAAAAACTAAGAATAAGTATCAGAATAAAATTATGTTTCATAAAAGTATTTATGGATAGTAGGTATTAAAGCTTAAATTTTTTTATAACTTTTGTAGATCAGGGTACTCAATTTTAAAACCGAGTATTTTTAGTCTTAAAATAACGTATGAAACGTTAAAACCGTTTTTTTTTCTGAATTAGAATAAATTTTTGAATAATAATACTGTAAATTTTTTTTTGTACTAGAAAAAATTTATGTGATTCTGGAAGTTTTTTTTCTCCTGAATTCAAATATCATGTTGCTTTTTCCACATCACACAAGATACTAGCATTTATAATTTAAAGCATTTTAATACTTTCAACATTCTTAACTGGACGATATTTGAACATTCTGACTTACCTCAAAATTGTCAGTTACATTTCCGAATGCTTGCCAAGCTGCATTCTCCAGTGGATTCAATAGTTCCTCAAACCTCCACCCACAAATATTTCCTATTTACTATTTGTATCACTAATTTAAGGAAACTTCTGTTTGGGGTACATGAAACCAGAAGAATTTTCGGCTTCGACATAATTCTATGAGCGATGGAGAGGTTCCAAATTCATATTTGAAAACAGGATAAAAAAACTGCATTAAGCGCACGTATTAGTAATCGCTAGACAAAATTTATGTTAACCAGTGTAATCGATCAAACAAATATACATGTAAGTTTTAAGGAGAAATACATTTGAAATGAATTTGATATTTATTTTTTGTTGTGTAAACTGTTTATAATATTTTGCAAAAAGCGATTTTAAAATACTGTTTGACGGAACTCATAATGTACAATCTACGCGATTTTTAGACTTCTTGATGTTTCAGAAAACGATAAAGTTAAATTTTATACGCTGAAAGAATATTCAAATAATTTGCCTATATTGTGAATAAAATCCATTTCGAAGTTAAATTTCTGTCTTATTCAAAGGCTGATCTTATGTATTTCTGAAATATAGTCTCAAAGAGAGCTTTGATTTCTTCAGATATACTTAACTGAAATAGGTACTAGAATAAGGAAGTGAACTCGGTGACAACAATAGCAGTATGTAATGGCAGCTATTCTTTTTACCGTCTCACACTCTTATTTCCTATGAAATAGATGTATTCTCAACCCAATGCCTTTCTATGATAACAACCAGTTCTTATTCCCGTTTTACTTGAGATTTGTTTAAATTTAAAAAAATCATTATTTATGTTTAAAGCATTAACTTTGCGGGCAAACATTAGTATCTAACCACATACCAACTTTTTTATGTCGACCGGTTTCAACGCGTACCCGTCTTTTCGTCAAGACACTCACCACACCAACATGCAATGATCAGGTTGTGGTCCCGTGGCTAGTGTCTCGGACTTACGGCTCAAAGATCCGTGATTCGAATCCCACTCTACCTTAACTCGATTCCCATTTTCTAATAGTGAGTTATTTAAAACATGTTGACAATGGCCCTCAAAATTAAACAATTAAGTCAATGATAAGAACGCAATTATTTATTTAAAAATATAAATGTATATTAAAAAACACTTTTACCTCACTATCACTGAACATAGAAAAAGTACATGAATATATTTTTAAAAATACATAAATAACACGTGGAGTTATGTGGGAGAAAATAAACACCACCGCATCAGAACATACTTTAAAAATTAGGTAAAAAATATTTAGTGGTATATTGAAGAATTAGCAGGTGGTTGGGTAGGGGAAGAGGGGTTTGGAAGATTGGGAAGGGGAACGGGTAAGAGGTTGAAAGTTATCCGATTGGTTGATTTTTTTAGAATAATAGTAGGTTTTGTTTTCTCACATTAGTCAATACTTTTTCAATTCACCCAATAATTTTATTTCTTAAAAAAACATAACATGTAGCTTGATATATTTCGATTTTTAAAAACTTTTTAAAGTTTTTTCTTTCTTGTTCAACTGACGTATTGTGTATTTTTATGTGTCAGAAAAAAAACTTATATTATACAACCAAACGAATACGAGAACAACTTCGTTGCGGCTTTTGTATTTGTACCAGACACTTTCTTTATTCAACTAAGTAAAATCTTTAGATATATTTTTAAGCTCTGAAAGTTGTATGTAAGTCATCGTGAAATCAGGTCAAATGCTTGAGTAAGAGATAGTTCAGACTTTTGATTTGCATAATCCTACCAAATGTTATATAAATCGCAGAGTTCAAAAATATTCAGAAACAGCCCTAGGATCTGTGTTCAATTTTATTAATGCGCTTGATCTAGTTGCTGAAGTTTATTCATAGATATTTTGTTTTAAATGGAAAAAAAATTTCCTTCAACTAACAAAAGCCTTTACCCTTTTACTTTAAACAGCTGATTCGTGTGTGTTTTTTTCTTTAATTAGATAGAACTTAATCTGTAATTGAAACAACATAATAAAGTTTTATCAAATCAACATAAAATACAACAAGAAAATAGAATGAACATTGATTGTCATATTTTTGCAACGAAAAATCTTGCACATCGGTAAAAAAGTTAAAGCGTTTATTGTTAATATGTATGAAAACAAATTAGATAATGATTCTGAAGGAAAAAAATACTTTATTTAATTTACTTTCATGTGATTTTGAATTATCTATCATTACCTCTGTCTTGTATAAATATGTTAAACTCCTTAATAAAGATACCAGTCTCGAAGATGTCGCGAAAGCGATGAAACCGGTCACTGAATATT
Organism: Micrasema longulum; assembly: GCF_059751315.1. NCBI lineage: Eukaryota > Metazoa > Arthropoda > Insecta > Trichoptera > Brachycentridae > Micrasema > Micrasema longulum. Next base: position 1,091,205 of record NW_028277578.1, on the reverse strand, counting down.
TCAAATTTGTGGATTAAAGTATCACTTGTCTTTTATTTATATAATAAAAATAATATGTATGATATATTTAAATTGTTAGCTCAAAATACATGCTTACTTAAATAAAGCTATTATATGAAAACATTCAGCCTAATCGGTACCTCATGATTGAGGATGTCGTATTCTCAAGATTGCACTCCTCTACTTGTCTCAGCTCCTCGTATTTCCGAAGATTACCACAACCTCGCCTGTTACAATTTTTATCTGGTCCAGCGCAGCGTATGGGAGACCTCCCTTATCTTCTTTCCCCTACGCTGCCGACAACAACAATCATATCCGGTCAATCTTCCTCTCTCCTGGCGAGGTGACTAAAATATCAGAGAACTCGTCTGAGGCATATGGTCGAGAGTTTGTCCGTTAACTTCTATTCCTGAAAAATGGAGGGGTTTTACAGTAAACCATTTGACCAATCTAGCTGGACAAAAACTGGAATCACACTTGTAGAATTTTGAATCACTCGAAATGAAAGTTTAGAGATGTGCCATAAAATAAGACATAATTTCGTTGATTCTACTCAAACTATTCAATTTTTTAAATTTTTTTATACTATTTATAATTTTTTGCTTCTTCTAGTTGAAAAATGTATCACTAAAAAGAGCTTGAAGTTTCATAAAACACAGTTATTTATGCCCAGAGTTAACGTCCATGGTCGTCCCGAGTGGGCCGCCGACTACATGCATCCAAAACGGTTACTTTACGTATTGTTTTTGAGGGGACCATGGCGCAATAAATAGTTTGAAGTGCATTACCGGCTAAAAAAACATTCAAGGGCATAGGCATATTAAGGAAAAGGAATATTATAACATTTCAATTCAGGACTTTTGTCTCTCTAGATAAGTCAAATCGTATAGTGTGCGTTGGTGGGTCTGGCTATTCAGGGTGTTTTCAGCATACACCTCGAACGCTTTATCTGAAGGGCATCTATAATGAGTGACTTTTGCATTTTTTCGCCCTTTAAAAAATGGGAAGACTGAAGTTCTGACCATTCTAAAGGGTGGTCCAACCATAACGCACGATGTTAATTGTAAATATAAAAAAAAGTTTTCAGAGAAATATCTTTTTTTTTAAATATGATAGAAAAATCTATGACAATTGTATGTGAAACAAAATATCGGCCAAATGCTCGCCATGGCTTCGGTGGCATACCTCTATCCTATGGTCCATATTTTCAATGACACTGAGGCACAATTGAGGTTCAATTTCGTCAATGTGCCAAATTATCTCATCCTTTAGCTCTTTAATTGTTCTTGGTTTATTAACTTAGACTTATTTTTGATTGATGAAAAGCCATTGCATCCACAAAGAGTGACTGTTTGGTGCGATTTATGGGCTGGCGGAGTCGTCGGGCCATATTTCTTCGGAAATGAAGTCGGTTAAGCAATTACCGTGGATAGTGTTCGCTTTTGCTAGATGAAAACGGACTTTTTGTGGCCAAAAATTGAGGATATGAATTTGAACGATATGTGGTTCCAACAGGACGGTGCCACTTGCTACACAGCCAACGAAACAATTGCTCTTTTTCGTGAGAAATTCAACAGCCGTGGCGATGTCAATTTTCCACCACAATCATATGACTTGACACCGTTGGGCTTCTTTCTTTAGGGATATTAAAAAAAAAGTGTACGTTAATAAGCCAAGAACATTTTAAGAGATAAAAGGATGAGATAGTTCGGCACATTAACGAAATTGAACCTTAATTTGCCTCGGCGTCATTGAGAATATAGACCATCGGATAGAGGTATGCCACCAAAGTCATGATAAACATTTGGCCGATATTTTGTATAACACATAATTGTCATAATTTTTTCTGTCATAATAAAAAAAATTAAGACAATTTTCTGAAATTGCTTTATTTTATTTAAAATAAACATCGTGCGTATGGTTGGACCATCCTTTTTCTGTCGCTTTCGACATGCCTCCGTTCTTTCATATCTTTCCCAAGCTTGCTGTCGCATTTTTCGCCACAACAGCTCTTTTTTGATTCCTGTCTCGTAACTGTCGTTGTCTGTAATCTAAAAACTAAAGGAAATAAAATTCATGGACAACCTCAATGTCGGTAAAAAATAATTTTTCTGGTAACTTCATGACTACGATCTATGAGTATAATAAGGATTTTGGCATTCTTCGGATCCATAATCCCGTTCTCTTCCTCAACTAGTGATAATAGTTTAGCCTTTTTGAATTCTGATACAGTAATTTCATGAGCAGAGTACCCAATAAAATAGGTAACTAATATTACAAAATTTATCCCAAAACGCAATAAGCTGTCAAGTTGACGGTTTTGATTTTTCTAAATAGGTGATTTTTTGGATTGTGCAGTCTAGAGTTAAACACAAAAAACATACGTATAAAAAATATATTTTAAGTTTTAAATCGAATGTAATATGGATATTTTGTGTCGGAAGCGTATTCTATAATTTTACTCCATGTTATCTGGGTTGCCTTTGACCAAGAAAGGTAATTGTTTTAGAAAATAATATTATGTGTGCTGTCTGAAACGTTACATATTCTAGTACAAAGAAGTAACCTTTTGTAGTTCCACTTCACTAGTTAAAAAAGTTATTTGATCAACACTCTTGTGAGAACCACGCCCGAGCCCAAATTTATTTATTGTGCTTATAAAATAACACGGATTTTTTTAAGAGAAAGAAATATGTAGGTATTTGATCTGTATCTGTGTCCGCCTCGTGGTGTAATGGTCATATGTTTGCCTACCATGCAAGAGGTCTTGGGTTCGATTCCCGGCATGATTGACATGAAATATTTCTTTTATTAAATGTATTTTTTTAAACTAGAGAATTTCATAATCCATACAATGTTACCTGAAGCGTGAGACTGCTCATATTACTTTCATGTTGCAAAAATAATTAAGATACGCTGCAATTGGTGTACCAATGCAGTGCTCTATGCATCATAAGATGCAAAAAAGGAATGATGACGATGGTGATTTGTGTCTGGTTTAAGAAAACATTTATTTCCGCTGAAGACTTTAAGAAGAGTACAATTTCTTTAATGAAAATTTAGCAGCGAATGACATGGTGTATCACAATCAAAAATTATATTCCTATCCTATATCATGTAATTCTGCTTTCGTTTATTGTAGTGCTTAGTTTTCTCAATTATCAAGAGTATTAAAATGAAATAATCTATTTGGTGAATTGAATTTTTCTTGAAATTGATTTATTAAATTTTGTATCTTATCTCTAATAAAAAGTGTTTCTACGTCTCGAAACCGGTATACTAAGAAAGTTCGGTAAGAGGTTGAATACAAATGTTTAATAACATTAAGTAATTTAATAGTATTTTACGTCTAGACTACAGATTCTCGGAAAATACGTAAGTCCAATTTAAGGACCACTTAAAAGAATAGTCGTATTGTGAAACTGATAAGCATATAAGTTTTAATATAATTATTTTACTAAAAATACCCAGAATAAATTAAATTGATCTTACCAGGTTTCTCTCTAAATTTTTCACATAAATATTTATGTAAGTTAATGTCCAGAAAATAATGTGAAAACTTTTTGGATTTTTTCTTGCAAATCCAAAATACTATGCTACCCCACACAGAGCTGTATCCTTCTCTCTATCCACTTGAATACTGAAAAATCACGCATGCAGTAAAAAGTCTAGTTAATTCTTTTACTTCTAATACATGTAAAATTTTATTTTTCTATGTCTTTCAAATTTGAAAAAATGAAAACTTAGTTTATTTATAATTAATAGTGGTTTAAGTCATAGAGTAAAAAAAAGTAGTCTGTGTTTTAGCCTACGTTTAGGTAGGAGTAAATGAATTTGTCTTTAAATTTTAAGGGATATTTTTTCACGTAAAACGATAATAAATCTAGTGGAAAATAATGAAGTAGATTCTCTTTTTATCTTCTTCATGCAATCGTCCCTTTCCACATTCTCACTTCATCATTTAGTATTCACCTCAGGATTTGGTAACACTCCAGAAATCGGCGACTAACACGCATCTGAAGAGAAATAATATTCCTGTCCTTATATTTTGACGGATCCTTTCAAATATCCGTTTATCTCTTTGAAAATATTTCGAGAACTATAAAATCGGACAAAGATTGAACAATTACAGTCATCGTAACCATACGACTTATGTGCATTGTATGGGATCTGCACTGGAACACTAAATGTGTCACTGATTTCATGACGGCAATGAGATCAATCAAACTCTTCAGGATCCAGTGAAAGGTTACAATATTGTATATTAAAAAAAAACGCATTTAAAATATTTTACGTCTACCCTGCTAGAAATTAAACATTTTTAGCAAACTGGTTTATCGCAATTATTAGTACGTAGAAAATCCATTAAAATGTCATACAATGATCTCTTAAGGAGATGTAAAAAAGCTACAAATGATTTGTCTCATGTTGTAAGGCTGTGGGGCCCGAAGGGACGATTGACAAAAACCAGAAGGGCCGAGCTATCTAGCATGTATAAATATTACCACTGTCTATACTACTGAAGACTTTGAACTTGGGTACTTTTTAAAATAATCAATTTAAATTAACGTTGAAAAATTCCATGTGGGCCTACCCACGAAAAAATAAATTGCTTTTATAAACATATAAAAAGTGAAAATATAAACTAAATATTAATATGTATCAAAGATGTAACAACTAAAATGTAACTAACGTATTACAACAGGGATGAAGAACAACTTTTACAAGAGAATATATAAATCTAGCCATCTACAGAGCTTATGACCTGTAATTTGCGAGTTTATGTGGCCACTTTGCATACTGCGTGACTACCTGTATTTAGAAGTGAAAAGACTTATATATCACATTCTCTAAAACGTTATTCATCTCTATTGTAATATGTGCAAATTAACAACTCCCTGGGGAGTTGAATCCATCCCTTATCTACAAAATATTCAAACAAACAAAAAAAACAAACTCAAAATATTGTTTATAAACTAATTTTAACACTGAAATAACAAGAAAATAAAAATATTCATAGGTTTATTTTTTTTATTTTCACAAAAAGTGTTAGTTAGATAAACAATGTTCTGAGTCATAGCAAGTACCGGAATCAATCCGACATTGATTTTATAAAAATTGGCAAATATTTTTGACGGAATTTGACCTGTCATTTGTTGGGCTATGTGGTTGCTTTACACATTATGTAACATTCACCATTCTGCATTTTTTCGAAACATCCATATTTATTCAATTCATTAAAATCAATAGGAGAAAGAATCACTGTACAATGAAGAATATTTTTCAATGAATTTAGAATATAATTATGAAAATATTTTTTGACAAATAAAAAGACATATTTTCTCAAAGTCTATTGCAGTCTGATCGGTTGTTGTGATGCCTCGATAGTCATAATTTTCTAAAATTCAAGTAAGTTGTTGTGGTGTTGAAGTCTATTGTATAAATAATTTATGAAGATCCTGTATTTGTTGCTTATTTATATCGTTGTAATGTTTCAGTCGATTGCATAGCATTTTTACGTTATTTTATTTATCCTTGCTTTCTAAAACAAATATTGGACAACTTTGTTTATAACGATATATTTAAATTGTTTCTACCGACTAGTTTCAAAGCTACACAAGCTTCTTTATCAAAGTAAACTTTGGTAGTCAGATGTCAGAAGGGACCATCTGTATTTTTTGTGTTTTGTTGTTTTTAAAAGTTTTAATAAATATTTCAGTAAATATGAATAGAAAAAAAAACGCCATCATTTAGAATGGTAATTTATCAGTCAAATGTTTCACTTAATTGTTCAAGTTTGTGGATTAAAGTCTTGAAATTGAGTAGTGTTTCAGCTCTCCCGAACATTAAAAAAAATGATGAAATACAAATGGTTCCTTCTGGCATCTGATAACCGATTTAACTATTGAATCTTATCCTATTTGATTTTAACAGTGATAACTAAATATTACTGAATCAATATACATAAAAATATATGGAGCTAATAAGTATTTTTTTGTTTTGCTCTTGGAAAGATTATTAAGGAATTGTAAAGTAAGATAGACGCGATCTTTCAAACTAGGTAGGAGTAGACAAAAGTAAATGTTTATTTAGTGATTGATATTTTTTCTTATTATTAATAGTTTTTTTAATTTTTTAGATTTCCAAGTTGTCTAATTTTAATATAATGTTTTCAATCTAAAGAATTTTTCAATTCAGGGTCTGTATTGAAATTGTGATTATTTTCTATCAGACAGTTTGTGAATTCAGAAAAAATATTTTTATTTAGGCACCGCACATTCAGTATTTTTTTAATCTGATATTAGTAAAAAAAAATCCAATGTTGATTGAATCCCAATCATTACAACTTAATTGGTATATGCCAGATCTTTTGTTTGTTTTTTATCAATATTTCTATATGGTTAGTTATGTAGAATGCAGGTTTCATGTTCGTAGGAAATCGGTTAAACTGAGATAAAAGCACTTTTATCAAAAGAGTGAATAATCAAATCTTCGTAACAGTTGGAAGGATTTTTTACTTTGACCAATGATGAATAATGCGTGCATGCGTTTTTTTATAATACAAAAAAGAATATTACAAGACTTGTATTTTGTATTTTTTTTTTTTTTTGCACCACAACAGGCCAGGAAGCCCAATTACAGTGGCGAACTACATCACAGAACACCCAGGCTTAAGAAAAATCACATTTAATTTTTGTGTTCTCACCGGGAATCGAACCCGGAACCTTCCGTGTGTGAGTCAAGCGTCTTGACCACTACACCACGGAGGCCGCCTTAATGATTTTAACGTCTGGCTACCTACATCACCTAAGATGTACATTTTGCAGAAAACTGCTTGCCCTAGTGGTACTCTAATTTACGTTTTGTCATTATGCATTGATCATATTATTTTTCGTTTTTTTTTCTGTACTTAAATAATTTAAACATAATATAATAATAAATGTAAAATAATCACTTAATTATTTTTTTACACTAACTTTAAAAATAAAATAATTATGTTTTAAAATAATTTTCTTGATTTTTTTTAGTCTGACTGACTACAAAACATATAATATGTATTTTGTAGAAAACAGCCAGATCTAATATTGAATGAAACATCATACAAACTCTGAATGTATGAGGTGACTTTTTTTTATGACATTTTGACATCGTGAAATTTTCAGAAGGAGATTTTTACAGTTTTTTGTATGCAGAACATATAAACATATAATGATCTTTTTAAACTCAATAAAACCAATATATATTATACATTTGCAATTGAGGACTGGCTGTTTTCTGCATTACTAAGTACGTTCAATTGTAATTTTATTTAGTTGTTTAACATTTAACACCAATATTACACAGCGCTATCGTAGATTGAAGATAAAGTATTATAATTTTATTTTGCACGTCTTTAACTACTTTTATATAATTTGTATTTCTTCATAGTCCTGAGACTTGTTTTGAAACCATATTGCAAGTGTGTTTAAACTTGGAATAGCGGGCGGAAGCATTTTATTTATGACTACACCAATCATTGTCTTCCCAGAACCGTAATACCACATATTAAGTGTCAACTTAAATACACCACCCGTGTTACACAAAATGAATACGGTCCTTAGCCGCATAAAAGTGTTGAACTTGTTGTTTTGTGTGTTATGTTTCAAATGGCACAATATGTACATCTGGAAATAAGATGTGTATGCGTGGAAGGAGAAAGCAGGGAAAATGAGATGGAAAGGCAAATAACTTTTTACAGAGATCGACTGGAGGTGTCGAGAGAAGGGAAATGTGTGATATCTTGAACACAATTTGCAGTCCGTGTTATATGAAGTTTCAAAAATGCTCTGTACGTTCCGACGTGTAGAATTTGTTCATTTATCCGAAAGAAATAAGCCAGTAAAAATAGTAATTCATTCAAAACAAAAAATATTTTACAGAAAAATATTATTTTTTGCACAATTTTATATTTGGTATCATAAAGAATTAACTTGATATAGATACGGTGGTTCGATTTTATAACTTTAATTGAAGTTTAAATGCAGCAGCTTCATTTAACTAGCGTCTTGAGGATGCGGCAGTGGACCTGGCTGAGACACGTGCTGCGCATGCCTCGGGAGAGCCTGAACTCAAGTTGCCTTTTTTTAAACCTGCGGGCTCACGCCGTCCTGGAAGGCCATCGATGACGATCTTTTGACTTTATTCGGCGGAACTAAGTGCAAAACAGAACTGCTGGCCAGCGATAGGGTTTTCTGGAGGCAAATGGTGATGTCCACATGCTTCACTTAGGAGTGGATATGAAAAAGACAAAGAAGAAGAAAAATTATAAATTTGACCATTGATTCTAACATCTTTTCGGCATTAACACGGAATGGGATAAAGGATTGGACATGACACAGCTCAAAGTTATACGTAGATCGTACTTTTTTAATATACTGAATACCATTATTTTATTGTCCTGGTTTTTTTATGCTTCATGTATTTATAATATGTTTATTCAGTTTCTTATATACAAGTATTTTTTATTAAGTGTTGTTATTGGCTTAGGCCATAAATGCGAAAAATATATAACATAAGGTGAAAGTGCACAGTGACTAGTGACTACAAAAACTACCCTTCGGATATTTTTATCTGTAATGTTATCCACAGTGTTGAAGTGCTTTACCTGTTTAGTTTTTTATTGTTTACTTTTTGGCACGAACACTTGGCAAATTTACTATTATGCTCAATGTTTGTTTTTGTAAATTTATTGATAATTTTAAGTTGCCAGAATTTCACTCGTCCATGCACTTTGTAGCTGCAAGACGATTAGTAATATAGCTTCAATAGGTTAATGTTATCTACTATCAAATCTCCAAATTTAGTAAGTGAGGTCTAGAATTCCAACCGTCGATGCGCTCAGTAGCTGCAAGACTTGTTGTTATCTAACTCCTATTTTTATAAATTTGTTTTTTTTCAAATCAGATTTGCATTATGATATATATGCAAATCTGAGACAGGTTTAATTGATAAGATTACGAAAAAGGTCACTCGGATCTTTTATTTGTTTTAAAGATAAACACTTGAGTTTTTATTATTTACTCACATTTCTAAATTTTTACCATTTTCTAAAAGTCATAAATAACTTGTGATGGAAAAAACGGTAATCGAATTGTGGTACAGTGTGGACTTGAACCTTAGGTTTTTAGCCCGTGAGTCCACAATACTACCACGGGCCCGCAACCCGATTTGGTTAAACGTATGAATGACGAAAAAAATTTGAAACGGATATATACAGCAAAAAAAAGGGTAGGACGAAGATGCTCAAAAAAGACATGACCAAATCAACCAAAATCTCAAATCTGGTCAAGTAAAGGATGAAAACAAAGTTAATGCGGTCGAAATACGATTCTAGACTGACAGTGCACAACGGAGATTTATAAACAAAACTTATAAATATAAATCAAACGTAGCACTGGCAGAAGAAGCGTGAAAACAGAGTGAAAATGTATTGGAAAACAATGCATGACAGGCTTAAGAATTATGAAATCAGACAAGAGTCGAAATTTGAGACGGGAACAATGACTTAACAAAGGACCTCTAAAATGGTTTGGTCATGCACAACGAATGGATGATGAAATAATGGTAAAAAATATACATATAGACAAGAAATACCAAAAAAAGTGGCATTACCAAATAAATCAAAATCTTAAGTCAGATCATGTCAATAAACAACTGTAGGGCATGTACGAGAATGAAAAGATTTATGAAGGTAAAATAAGCCAGAAGTATACGTCAAAATTGACGGGAATAGCGGTTCATCCTAACTGCCCAAATTATATGATGCGATACAAAAATATAAAAATGACAAAAATTTAGTAACATTTTAGAAACTGAAATCCTTATTTACTAAATCTTATTTGTTGTTCTGGTATTGTTTTAAAATCTGTGACCAACAAATTTCTATTTTGTCAAAGTTTTTTTTTCTTGTATCATTCAAAGCTTATGAGAAATGAATTAAATACTCCTAGAGTAAACTTTTTTATTATTATTATTTTTATTTTTGTTTTGCACCACAACAGGCCAGGAGCCCAATTACAGTGGTGAATCACATCAAAGAACACCCAGGCTTGAGGAAAATCACAATTTATTTTTTTGTGTTCTAACCGGGAATCGAACCCGGAACCTTCCGTGCGTGAGTCAAGCGTCTTGACCACTACACCACTTTTATTTATTTATTCATATTTTTCTCTTACAAACTATAATTAATAATAAAAATAATGTAACATCACTGAGGTTACTCGTGCCGAAGGTCCTTAACAATATATTTTTCTGGATATTTTTAAATTTGAGAATAAACAAATAAAACTAACTTAATAAACAGAGATAATTAACAAAATGTGGACATTTTTAAAAACTAGGTATGTATGTACATTTATATTGTTTATAATACAAAATGCACAACGAAAATAACAAAAACCTAACATAAACTATACATTTGTGGAACAGTTGATTCAATATTGAATAAATAAGAGAGTGGCTACTCGATCAAGAGTTTAGGTGTAAATATTTTATTTTTTCATATATTTTCTTGTATTTAAAAAGTAAATTTATATATAATTATTTGTATAAACATGTTTATTCTGATCTTTCCGGCTGTTAATTTTTATATGTTTCATTGTTTTTATAAATGTAAATAATATTATTAAGTCAGTATAAATGTAATCTTCACCAACAAGCTACAAAAAGTGGCTTGGTGGGATTTTAGTTTTAGTAAAATTATAACAAGTGAAATTTTTTTTAAATTGTAAAAATGTATAATTATGCTATTAAATAAATAAATAAATGAGAGAATCCATTTTACTTCTAACTAGATACACTACCTTTTTTTTTAGTCTTTTGAAACATTTTCTCTTTACTAATTGTTTTAATAAATAGTGGAAGTAGGTTATAGATTTTAATAGAATAATACTCAAAATCCCTTTGTCCGAAAGTGGTATTAGTTTGTATTTGTTAAAGATGTCTTTTTGTTGAGGATTTAGTGATTATATTATTTGTATGTGATGTATTGTAGGGGTTATGTATTTCATTTGAGTAAGAGTAGTTTTTGAATCTGTTAGTGAGAATTGTTTTAGCGTATAATTGTTTTGGTGTCATAAGTTGTAATTTGTGGAATATTTCTTCAGTAGATGTCTGTATCGAGACTCCGAGTATTATTTTAACTATGGATTTTTATGCAACAAATACACTATTTAAAATGGTGTTACTCGTACCACCTCAACCGATTTTACCGTACTTCAAAATTGATTGGCACAATGCGAAATAAATCTCATCAAGTTCCTGTACATTAATTATATTTTAAATTGTGTTGAATAAACGTTAGTCTTTTACGTTTGTAAGTAATATTTTCAATCTGCTGTTTTCACTTTAAATTTATATCTAATAATAAAAGTATTTGCCATTGTCTGTCCTATCCTATATTGGGCAATTACAATGAGCACTTTGAAGACAATTATTTTTATGGAGTTTGATGTTAAGATAAGCATTTTGTGAATAGTTTCTAGAACTGATTTGAAATGGAATGAAGTTAGTTGTAGATTTATTAAGAGTTAAGTAATTAGTATCTAGCCCTGCCTTTACTGTATTCGGATATTTTTCAGATTTTTCATATGTTCCCTTCCAAGTCTTATCTTTAAATAATAGAACGGTGTCATCAGCAAAACTTATAACAAAACCATCGATGTTTAAATGGCACAGATCATTTATGTAGATTAAGAATAAGATTGGTTCTAGAACACTACCTTTATGTACTCCGTAGGTAATATTGGTTTGGTCAATTATTTTATTATTTATTTTGACAAATTGTTTTCCGTCTTGCGTATAACTTTGAAATAATTTTCGTTTTTAATTATCGATGCCTATTCCTCTAAATTTGAGGAAAAGTGTATCATGATTTATAGTATCAAATGCTCGAAAAAGATACCAATACATTTATCACCTCTATCCAAATGGGTTGTTATAAACTGGATCATTTTTGCCATAGCATCTGTTGTTCCTTCTTTTTCTCTAAAACCGAATTGATTTTCTGATAAAATGTTTTTTTTTCTAGATATGTAGACAATTAAAGTTTGATAATTTTATCAATAATTTTTGAAAATGTATTTAATATAGTTATGGGTCTTTAGTTAATTTTCCTTAATTATATCTAATTTATTATTATTATTATACTTATGAGAGTCTTAAAAACTAAATATTTAAAGTTCAGAGTTCAGAAGGGTTTTGGCTGGTAAAATATTCGTTCACAAATTCATACCGAACTATTAAGATGCTTCTTTTATTCTTGCTCTGATTAATTTTAATGTACCTCACCGTAACTAAGGATTCTTTTCCCCTCTGCCAAGAATTCTTAGAACAGTTTAAAAATTCTCTTTTAACAGTACTTTTGATGCGTTTTAACAGCAAAAGCAACCATTCAAAAAGTAAGTGGTATTATCACTTTTGACTTGAGATTACACACTTTTTATGTCTGCCTAGATCATGCCATGACTATACCGATTGTTATGACTGCCTATGAGTGCCTATTGTACATTTAAAAATATTATAATATTGTTTGGGTTAAGAATGTAAGTTCATTGTATTATATATCAAAAATGCTTATATTAGGGATTTTACAAGCCTGTTGATTAGTTTGAAAAAAAAAACTTGCCGTTCGAATACGTTATACTCGAAAATCTTTTTTTTCACCCCTTATATTAATTTTCTCGTCATCGCGCTAACGTTAATCGAAAATGCAAAAATAGTAAAACCTGTATTTCTATTTTGAAATGTGTCTGACTGTTTTTACCCCGCCTTGGGATTCAAATTGTAAATACAACTACAGGCCATACGAAAAAATTCATACATAAAATTTACAATTATATTATTTCGCAGCATGTTTTCTTGCATTTTCCTCCTATTTCCATCACGGCCTAATAAATATGTAAAACATTTTCCAGGATATGTCACATGTCGAGTGAATGGCGTTATGATGAGAACTCCTAAATGTATTCCACAATTTTGTGTTAAAGAAGATTCGATTTTCATTTCATGACATGAAATGTACATTAACAGATTCGTCCATTAATGCTTCACCGAAATGTGATATGTACATTTAATTTTTTCAGAGAGCTTTCATCAAGTAGTTTCATACTTTTAAGTAGCATTTATAAAATAAAGTTCATCGTAGAGATTTTTCATGATGCCTTTGTTAATTTATTATATACAAAATAAGCAACGGTAAGGCACTCAATCTACACAAGTATCTCAAAATTAATTCCCAATAACAAAAATATTTTATTTATGGGTAGATAAGGTAATATGATTAAAAAAAACATGTGTTTTATTTTATTTAAGACAATTTTATAATTTTTAATTCAACGATACCTTTTTGAATGTAGGGGGAAATATAGGACAGTCAAATTCTATAGACTAATCCTATCCTTGTTCTATGACAATGAGTATAATACTAAAAGCTAGTATGTATTAAAATGCAAAAATAATCCGCAACATTTCAACAATTTCACGAATAATATAATTCAGAGGTTAAATATAATTTTTTAAATAAAGAAAAAATTTAATTAAATTATTTTATTGAAATAAACGACACTTTGTGCCTTTTACACATTTGTTACAAATACAAGTAAGTAATACAGAGGATTTAAAACTATTAATTAACAAATTAAGGAAATCCAAAGAGGACAAAGAAAACAAAATATTTATTACCAGTTATAAAGTTGATAAAAAATAATAATTTGGTATTAGAAATATTTGGAGCCGCAGTAAAAAAAACTAAGAAAACAATTTTGAAAAACACTTAACGATGAAAAAAAATGTATTATTATTTAAAACTAATACTTGGGTAAATAGTATATATTTATGTTTAAAAATAAACAGTGATGTTAAAAAAATTATATAGAAATGTATATATATTTATATTTATATGTATAATATTAATGCCAGAAACCAGAAAATGAAAATACGAGACTACCATTAGGGCGAAATCAGTCTCAAAACGTACCGCTCTTGGTTTAAAATTGTACTATAATCTACCTGAAAAAGTAGAAAGAATTAAAATATTTTTAATTAATTAAAACAAAATTGTATGGAACGCACTGTAAATGAACAATAGCATAATATAATAATTTAAGAACTAATGAACGAACTTCATAAAATATGAATAAATAAATACAATAAAATAAATAATATTGTAATTTTTTGTCAGTGAAATTTGCTAAAATAATATCTTTTGCTTATGTAGGTGTTTAGTTTGTGGTCTTCTTTTTTTAAATAATAAATATATATAGATAATATCAAATCATAAAAAAAAAATTAAATAGACAGATTTCAGAAAATGACCGCTCCTTTGTCAAGGCTAAATAATAAACAAACAGCAAATTAAATAACTTTATTTTAGGAAACATTCAATTCAAAAGCTCAATATTTGAGAAAAAAAGTTCTCAAAAAAAACATTAAAATAAAAGTTACATTAATTTTATACATATATTATGTGTTGTATCAAAATAGTAAAAATATCCGTGATGTTTTTTTTATATTCATATTTATATGAATTGCATAGATACAATGTTTGGATAAATGATTTGTTTTCGCGCTTACTGGTGCAAAAAACATACATTTATCTCTAGGATTTTATTTTGGCCATGAACCTACTAAAATTTTTCAATTCACGTATTTGTACTATGGGAAAAAATATTCCCTCTATATGTATAATATACATAACTCAAGTGTGTATGTATGGTGATTCTCATATACGGTTTCAGAAAGCAAGAATAAAATAATATTTATTGCAAACCGTTATCGGAAACGCTTTCAGAGTTAAAGTTTTGTCACACAGACACACAGAGACAGACACGTCTGCTGGTTACAGATGAACATCCACACAGCGACAGACAAGTACATGTGTACACAAGCCCGTAGCCAACACGGCGACAAATGTGAGGGAGCGAAACGCTTTCGATATTTTGATATGACTTTGATTTACACCCGTTATATAATATGTGGCATTAGAAAAATTCCTTATCTGTGCTCTGCGGCGAGATGGAATATATGAGGTATGGTAGAAATGTGCGGGGAGAGGCTGGGAGGGGGCGCCAGAAGTATGTCCGCTGGAAGAGACTTTGTCATATCGTATGGGTGTGTGCCACCCAAGTTTTTCTCAACATTTCACATATGTGGATAGTGTTTTCCTTCTTTTAATATCAGGATATTTTTATTGCGCCTGTTTTTTGCCATTTTTTATCTCTGACGCCAATATTTCTTTAATATCAGTTTTTTCGAATCAATGTTGGCCGAATCCTTAGGGTACTTTGAGGGTATTGATAAATTCGTTTTTTACCGGAGATTTTCTTCCCATAAACACACAAATTCACTTTATCCTATTGTACATAAGCTAATAAAACACTTTCAATCAAAGTTTTACATTTGTATGTATGTATGTCCAATCTTTCACTCGTACCCCTGTTATAATCCGATTGGTTTGCTATGTTCTTTTCATAAACCTTCAAAAATATTACTTGAATAAATATATTATTTTATTTACATACCATTTACACGTGTTTTTGTTTAAATTATATTATCTTTTTTTTATTACAAGACTCACCAAGCATTTTGCAATTTTTATGTATATTCTTTTCCTAAAAGATGTAAACTCCTGATCAAATAGCCTTTCTCTTATTTTGCTCTTGTCTTTTTTGGTAGTGCCATTTCTAAAATCGTTTGGCAACAAATTAAACACATCTGAAAGCACATATTTTAGTATTCTTTTTCCAAGCACGTCTTTGGAATCACTAATACCCGTATGCAGAGACAAAACTTAAGGCAAGGAAAGTACATTCTATTGTCTTCACTTTCAGGTTTTTCTCAGCATTTGAGATTAGAATGAACTTTCCTCACCTTAAGTTTTGTCTCTGCATACGGGTATAAGCCTTCATTATGCGCAAATCTCGTTTATTAACAAAGATCTTAAATATTTTTGAATTCATCGCTTTTTCTTTGTTCCAAAATGATATAAATTACAAAAATAGTATCAGAAAAACTATATTTGAAAAAAAAATACTAATCTTAAATAATGGTCAACAAAAAAATTGCCTATAAAACTAAAATATTATTTTAATTTATAGTTACTTAAATTTGAATAAGATATTGCAAGAATTATGATATGAATGTTTTTGTTAAATAAATAATTAGTACACCACAAAAAAACACCTTTACATCATTGTAAGTGGGTACATTACTTTATTTTACTAATTTCGAATACTCTGAATCAATTTCGTTGTAAATCACACCACAGAACAACGAAGCGTGAGAAAAAACACTTTCAATTATGGTGTCAGCAAAAACCGAACCCAGAACCCCTGTTAAATGTCTTAGCCACTATGCCCACCCCACTAGACTCCTAAAAAAAATATTTTCAATATCATTAATTATAATCATCATTCTATTGGTGCATACGACATTGTATTGTTGAAGGAATTACCCACGATCAGTCTTCTGTTGCACACTTTTTAGGATTTTTATGTAGCTGTCGAGACAAAAACATTCGTCTAAGGTTATAGTTCTATTTCGCTCACATAATTGTATTACTCGCACCGCCCAAACATGAAAATGTTATGAATAAAAATACAACGAAGCAATCTTAAACTAATTTTCGTTCGTTCGGGTCCTTTTTGAATTTTCATCTTGATCGAATTTTTACCTGGGGGACAGATTAAGAGTAAGCGCTATTAATCTCAGTTAATCATTGAAATTCGTAATATCTATGGGCCGTGAATATAAATTCGACGTCCCAGTTGTATCTGTAAGAATTTTTTTGATAAATTTGGCTTTGTATCTTTTCATCCGTGGACGCACATCAAATCAAGAGAGATCCTCCATAAACAATTGCCTTTCGGACTAATATGACAAACAATCTACGTTTTATTCATATTTGATGCATCAATTTTATCGTCAGAAATTTCAAAATATTTCTTGTCGATGTCTACCGGTTTTGCAACGATCCTGTCTCTTCATCAGACATTTCTTTGATGGGCCAATATAAGAGGATAACTGCCAAGGTGTAACTTTTCTGGAGATCAAAAAACATTATTTTAAGCCGAATTATTTAGTTACAGAACTCATAATTATGAAATGGGTATTATTTAAATACACATTTTGCATTAAGGTAATTAGCAATTTCAATCTTGATAATTCCCTAAATAGTGAAATCCAGCCTTGTCAACAAATATTTGAACGTTTTGAAACTATTGTTTATTAAACTAGTTGGTATAAGTAGAAGTAAAACAATAAAAATATTTTTACGCTTTGCCAAGTATTTAAGTAAAGTAATGATGAGTCCCCGATGTGTCTCGGCTCCGTTAATGTTTCGGCTATTTCAATTCACAAAAATCAACAAATGAAAAAATTACTAAAAATTGGATGTTTAAACGCAGCAGAGGAGTAAATATTACATAGTACTTAAACCAGCATATGATTGGTGATAAGCCCTATAAATGGCTAGACATCTAGTTTTTTATTTGTGTTGCAATAAATAATACAAAATATTTATCTTTGAATCTGAGTTATAATTTTAATATAATGTCATAATTTTTTTTATAAATTCACGATCTAACATTTGAGTTTTGGTAAAATATTTTTCTTGCTGCCTCACACCGAGAAACCGTGATATTATAAATAATAAGCAAATGAAAATATCTTTTGAAGGTTTTCTGAACTTGACTTAATAATCTACCCCATACTCAGTATGCTCCCCTTAGAACTCCGCCACTTTGAAATGAAAAATAATATTACGAGATCGACACGTCTTCATTTCACCTTGGCAGTCCTGAAGCAAGCATTAAGTGAAGCCTTTCTTAGGAATGTAAACTGATTTACTTGATGGTCTGAAAAATGTTTTCAGCGAGGAAGGTTATTTACATTATTCATAAATAAAATGAATATAAATTTACTCGGAAGACACTTTCACATAGGGAAATATTTAAAAGATGTAAAAAAATAAAGAAGCGACATACCTATTTTACCCGCGTTTTGTGATTCCTTTTATTTTTTGTAACAGGCGCCGCACACTGTTTCGCTTTATACAAGCTAGACGCTATAAATTCAAATCAGATTTTTTAATGACATCATGAAAATATTCGAGGATAATCAGCTTGACAAACGCATGCTTAATTTGTCTGACTAATTCATGCGCTTACTAATGATTGCATCCATCATCATTACGAAATGCTATTTGAGTCTTATGGAAAGAGATAATTAATAATTAATTCGTATAGTTTGTAGATTTAAAAATAAATTCAACTTAAGTATTTTTAATTTAGTTATTATTTAATCGTATTATTATTCAGGTAAGTAAGTTAAAGTAATCCGTGAATCTACCATCTTAATAAATAAATAAATCAATCCAAAAGAACATATTATAATTTTAAAGACAGACCTTTTAGAATTTCAGCATCTAGTTTGTGTAAAACGGATCACTGTGCGCCATGGCACAGTTGATTAAACAGCCAATCGTGTAACTGGCGTTGCGGGTTTAATTTCTATTTTTTTTATTTAACTTTTTGTACATAATGTTATTTGTACATTGGTGGGATTATTACCAAATGGCAATTTCTTCCAACCAACCAATAAAATAGGAGTTTTATTTTTATAATTCAAGTTACAGAACATATTAAATAGAAAAAAAAAAGATTAAAAAGTTAAAAATACATAAAAATAGAAATAAACGTATTTGTTTATAAATTACCTTAAATCAAAACTATTACTCAATGGGAAAAAGGAAAAAAGCGGAAAGAGGAAAAAGGAAAGGAGGAGAGATTAAGGAAGAGAAAAGAGATGTTTCTTCAGACGTGATTTAAACAGAGATAATGCATTTCTACCAGATGCAATTAAAAAATTCAACAAATATTTTTTTCAATTGGTCTGGGTGTTATCGAATAAACTATAACTGGTGGTTTTCAAAATTGTTTCAATGCTCAAAAAATGTGTTTTTATAATTTTGGCGAGTTGATCTTGTGCAATCAATTTAATCCCAGTCAGCTAAGGATTCACAACTCTCTGCGTTTTATTTTTTGTAAGAAAATAAAATAAAATAAAAACAAACATAAATGTGGTATCCACTAAGAGTCTCCGGGCATCTCTGTCAGCTGCCAACGTCTATACAACCTCTAAAACCAGGTTTGCCTCCGATAGTTCTAACAAGAACAGCCGACAAGCAGTCAGCAGTGGTCATCCAGGACATCCAGAACATGATGACTTGTTAAGAAGGCAAACGTGGCCAAGGCTCTCAGGAGGCATACGCAGTATAAAGTCTAGCCAACCATGTTCTGTTGTTGCCTAACTGATAAATCCCTTACACCGCATTTTATTCCTAATTTCAGAATCAAATACGAGATCTTATTTAGTAGATTTATATAATCAAAACATGTAAAAACTAAAGTTTGTACGTATCGCCAGTTAAATTGTAGATACTTATTTTACTCTGCCGTCTGTCTTAAAATCAAATCAAATATAAAAATCTAATCTGGGATACAGAAATGAATTTCTAGACTACCGGACTAATTAGCAGAAGACGTCTGATCTCTCAAGTGCTACATTAATTACTCACTGCTACAGTGAAATGCTTGCCTCAATTGACGCGCTCCAAGGGAAACAGGTAATTACAAAACCAATATCGTATGAAAAGTACAAGTGTTTAATTAAACAAGTATTAGTTCTGTTAGCTCCAACTTCAAGACATAAATATGTAAGCAAAGTCGTGTATTCATTGTAAATAAATATTAAATAATCGTAATCGGCTTCTGCGGATAATATAGATCTGTTTTTCTGTACACATTAGCAATTTAGCAGCTATCTGCCTTCTATTCACTAACCTCTAACTTATATTTATAGTCTGCACGACGTAATGCGTTGAACAGTCCGTAAAGTAATGCAGACTACAATTGTCAAATAAATAAATAAGTAATAAAGATCAAATAACAATTATAAGAAAGCGAGTTTGTTTGTAACCGCTTGCTTTTTTAAGAAAATAAATATAAAACAACTTTGTTTTTAGCCGCTAGTTTTTTCTCTGCCGACCGGTTTCAAAGCTTCTTTATCGAGTTATACTTATATAATGTATCTTATTTTAGTTTACTTTAAAAATTTTAATTGAAACATATGGAACTAATAAGTCAAGTCTTTTTGTCATGTTCTTTTAAAGAAGGAAGGTGTGGAGTGAAATAAACACTATATTTAAAACTACACCGGAGTCGACGAAAGAAAATATGATTTTTTTCGATTTTTTTTTTTGGTATCAATATTTTAATGAAAAACTTTTAATTCAGTGTCTTTATTAAAATTATCATTATTTTCAGTCAGATGGTTTGCTAATTGCTAATGGTTTTTATTATTAAGGCACCTTAAGTGTTCTTTTAAGATGTACATTTAATCGCAATCATTACAATGTAATGTATATATACCAGACTTATCATATTATGGGACCTTTTGATTTGTTAACAATGTTTCTATTGTATAAGTTTCCAGCTTTTCAAGAGGAATACCACAAAACACTTTACTTATTGGCCTTATGTGATTTAATTGAATATTTTGTAAGCACTGTTAAAATAAAATAGGATCCGATTCATTCATAAATTATACCTTGATAAAAAAGCCTGTGTAGCTTAGAAGCAGATTAGTACAAAAAATAGTTGTTGACCTGCCGGACCGAAGGGGAGGATTCGAATCCCCCATAAACCGATTTTTATCCGATAACTCGAGTATTATTAGAGATATTTGCCCTTAATTTTTTGTAATTGTGAAAATTATAGAAAGAAGAATTTTCCTGTTTTGGTTTTGAAATTTTCATAAAATTGTTTTTTTTTTAAATACAAATCCAAAAAAAAAACGTAAATAATTAAGGGTTTTTCAATAAGGGCGGGTAGACATCGAAAAGAAATAAAACAATTTATGTATAAGATATAAAAAATAAAAAAAATATTTGAAAGGCCCATATGTGCCATTAAGTGTAAAATATGACATCGTTTAAATGCCCGCCTCGGCTTCTTACGGTAGCACGGATCCGAGTGGTCCAATGTTCAATGACTCTTCCACGTAGATCTGGCTGAATTTGAGCGATGGCCCGTGTTATGTTCACCTTTAGGGCATCAGTCGATTTTGGTTTATTTGCATGGACCTGTGACTTTAAGAAACTTTACAAGAAAAGTCTAGCCGGGTCAAATTGCATGACCTTGGTAGCCAATTCAGATCACCCCTGCGAGAGATAACCTTACCCTCAAATCGCTCATGCAGAATGTCAATTATGGCGTCCGCTGTGTGGCACGTAGCGCCGTTTTGCTGAAACCACATGACGTATAGGTCCATAAAGTTCAATGTGGGCTATAAAAAAATAGTTTTTATCGTTTTGTAGCGCTTGCCGTTGACGGTGACCGCCTCACCAGCGTCGTTTTCGAAAAAGTACGGACCAATGACGCCGCCGGCCCTAAAATCCACACCAAATGGTAACCTTTTGAAGATGCATTATCACTTGGTGAACTTTTCGTGAGTTAATGTTGTCCCATTTACAGATATTTTGCTTGTCGACTCAGCCGTTCATCCAAAAATGTGCCTCATCGCTAAAAATGTTTTTTTGGCAAAAGTTGGGGTCGTCTTCCAAACGATTTAAAACCCAGTCAGTGAACAAACAGCGTTGTTTATGGTCATAAAATTTAAGTTCCTGGGTCAATCAAATCTTGTACTTGTGTAAGCTTAAGTCTCGACGCAATATTCGCCAAGTTGAAGTCTGCGAAAGGTTGAGTTCTTGTGCACGGCGAGGAATCGACTGCCTGCGGTTCTGCTGTATACTTTCACGGACTGCGGCAATGTTCACGGCCAATTTTGCGTTCTTTAAATGTACGCATGTTGACTTATTGATTATCAAACCGGCATTTAAAATTTGGCCACCAAACATTAAAGAGTTGACTGTGAAGGACCACCACGTCTACCGTAAAATGGGCGCAATGCGCGCAATATTTGCACTAACGAACACTCATTTTGCTAATAAAATTTTATCATTTGAACGTGCTGTTCAATTGTGTAACTTTCCATGGTGATTTAATACAAGTAATTAAACAATAAAAAAAAAATTGACAGATGTCATCAAAACAAAATAGCTGCTACGGGCCGTCAAAATCTACCCGCGCCAATTGAAAAACCCTGTAGAAGGGTCAATTTCGCTTTTTGTACGCAAGCATTCAACAAACTAACAAAAATGGATAAATACATGAATTAGTAAAATATGTGTCCGTAAAAAAAACATGAATAAATTATTGCACGATCATAAACAGTTGCAATGTTTTATTCTCCTGACGCCATATACAAAAAGGCGATGGGTTCGTTTGGTCTCCCCGTTCAGATCATGTGTAATTCTTGGATGCTTAGTAAGGAAAAGGTTAAAAACAAATTAGTTTAATTATTACTACCATGGTGAGAATAACCGCTAAGTGCTTCAAATATAACCTTCATAATAAAATAGCCTAGTAGATGAAATAAATCAGCCAGATCTTACCTACATTATCAAAAGTTTTAACTCTTTTGCTTCCTAAAACTGAACAAAAGAGTTAAGAAAATCCTGATGTTAAAACAAAGGCAAAACGGTGAATACTACACAGTGTATCAAATAGCCACTTACACCAGCTATGAGTCCTGTAAATGCCTAGACTTCTATATCCTTCTCAAAAATGCTTCCCCTCTCTGTTGCAACAACTTTCAACAATAAAATAAAATACTTTTTTTTATATTACTAAAAAAAATACTCGGGTAAAAGTTGAAAGTTTTGAAGTTTTCCGAATAACTTGTAATAATTCTTACTTTTATAAGATTAATAACACTACACAAATCTTATTGCTTTTGAGGAGTTTCACTTGTAAGATTTTTTGTATAATTCAAAATGCTTTTTGATAGTTTAAGCCAAGAATTTTTACCAAAAAACCAACATTTTATTTACTTAGAGAAATTAGTTTCTTATTAATATTCACTTATTTTTATCATTCAGAAAACAATGTGTTTTTGCTTAGTTTTGCATAAAGGTGTGAATTAATTTTTATTTGATTCCTATAATTTGTTTTGAAACAATTCATGAAAAAACGTTTACGTGAAATTTTAAACCACACTTCTTCAACGATTCGTTTCTGAAAAAAGTTATTCGTGAAGATCCTATAATTTCCATCATATCTGATATTTACATAATGAGTTTTTTAACTGAGAATTTTATATCAGATTGTACTGTCTGTGATATATATTCGCTTAAATGATAAAAATTGATCGAAAAATGTGATGAGAAAACTTTACTATACGTAAATTCTTGTCAGATGAATGACTTTTGAAGCGTTTTGTTCAAAATTCACATTTTGGCATCAATTTGTTCTTTTGAACAACATGCTATTGACAGATTTATTAAAAAAGTATTTCGGACTATAGACAAGTTTAAATTCAACACTTTTCAATCTGATTCTTTGAGATTTTACGCCTTTGTCAACAGTAATAAACAAAAACAATAATCTCATGAATATCAAGATTGGATAGTTTTTTATTTTAAGGGTACTTTTTTATAATTTCTGATTGTATTTACATTTAAAGTAAATATACAAAGTACTGTGATAGCATACTTTATCAATTGATCTTGCAACTATTTTAACCTGTAGATAAGATAAATTGTTCCAGTGTCTATGTTAGTAATATTTGTACATAATTAATACGAGTAGATTTTTGATTTGAAATGACATGTATTTACAAGTACTGCAAACTGTTGTATTTTTTTTCTGCATTCTTAACCGTACGAAAACTAATTAATGTCATTAATATTATTTAATAAAATAAATTAAACAACTTTTTTTTTACCACTACAAAGTTAGTGCTTCAAATATAAACTTTATATTTAATATTATTTAAACTTAAATTACATATTAGATACCGCAGAAATAAAGTTTTTTGAGAACATGAACATTAAATAAACATTATTTGCTTCTTTTTTTCCCACTTTGTTTAGTCATATAAAACATTGTACACATTATTTGTTTTTCTTTTTGCATTTGCATCTCTAGTAAATTAACTTTGGTACAATAAAAAAAAAATGTTTGCGATTTCAGCAGTTTTTTTTAAATGTGCGTTCCACTATAACCTTTATTAAACCTCCACTTAATGAATGCTTAACAATAAGTTTTTTTATTGCGTGCTCTTATATATGTTGATGTGCCATGTATTAATGGTGTTTTGTTCTGTATAATATATATGGTGATATGTATGTTGTTAAAGTTTTATATATTTTTATTTTTGTATATGAGAGTTGCTTTATTATATACCTTGCTTATAATATACAAGGTTTATATATAAAAAAAGTGGATTTTTCTGCAATTAAATTTCTTTAAATGTATCTAAACTGTTAGGATCAGGAGGGATATACTTATGTGGACCAATCGGGAACTTTTCAGCATTTGCTCATATGGAGAGGAAACCACTTAAAACTCTTCAGGAGAAGCCGGCCTGTTGGCAGTAGTCAACGGGCCTTCTGTTCCACTAGAGGAGTGTTCGGCATTTTCTTCCCTACTTTGGTTTATTTTACCAATTGCCTGCACTATATTGACCATGTATGATACAAGATAAAGTTTTATATATATATATATATATATATATTCGTCTCAACTCAACGCCGGACTTTTTTTTTTATTTATTAAGAAAAAACAACAATTGTTATATAAGAATACAACATATAAAAAATTGTACAAACATCCAGTTAAAGTTTTTCACGAATATAATTTTTCTAATGTTCGTAAATGACATTACATCCTGTTTCCGTGATGTCGAAGTTTTGCTTTTTGCGGACGATATTAAAATATTAAAAAAAATATCGGACATAAATCACTGTGAAACTCTGCAATCAAATATTAATAATTTGTCTAATTGGTGTAAAAAAAATAATTTATTTCTTAATATTCAAAAATGATAAATTATGACATTCTGCCGCAACAGGAATCCCATCGTTTTCACGTATAAAATAAATTCTTCACCAATAGAAAAAGTTACAGAGATGACAGACTTAGGTATTCTTTTTGACGAAAAACTGAGTTTTATTAAACATATACAAAACATTACAAATAAGAGCATGAGAACCTTGGGATTTTTGCTGCGAACGATACGGGATTTTGTGTCTATAAACATCATGAAAACATTGTATATTGCCCTAGTGCGAAGTCAACTCGAGTATAACTCAGTTATATGGTCACCGCATTACAGGGTTCATGTTAAGGACATCGAAAGAGTTTAGCATAAATTTTTGTGTTTTATCAATTTTAAATTAAGTATACCGATTGAATACATAAATTACTCATACTTAAATGATTATTTAAACATCCAAACATTAGAAAACAGACGAAAATTAAATGACTTGCTTTTTTTGTTTAAAATAATAATGTCGATGTTCGATTGTTGTGAACTTATCAATTTGATTAATGTGCATCGATGACAACATCGATGTCTTTAGCGTGAGTCTTGTAAATTTTAAATATCAATGTAAATGTTCCTTATCAAATAGAACTAAATATTCTGTTCATATTGTATTTTATAACATTATGTACCTAGCTGCTTTAAACCTTTAATTGTATTTCTTTAGCTTATTAAAAAAATAGAAATATATATATATATTGCTTTAATTTTTTTTTTAAACCAACTTAACTTTTAAACACAGTTCTATATTTTATTACTTTATATTGTTTTTTTTTTAAATTTATGTTGTTAATACACTTATATTTTTATTTTCATACCAACTATACTTCTTAACACTGTTCCTATATTTTATTTCTTTATAGTGTGTGTTTTTTTTTTATTTTTTGAATCTATGTTGTTTATATACTCATCTTCTTTTTTATAGCAACTTTACTTCTTACTTCTTAACACTGTTCTATCTTTTGTTGCTTTATATTCTATTTTTTTAAATTTAATGTTGTTTATACACTTATATTTTGTAAAACTTTCATGTATGTAAAAGCCTTATAGGCGTGAAAAAATAATAAAATAAATAAAATAAAATAAAAAAAATAATAAGAGAACATGTTACACAGTAAATAGAAAAATAATATATTAAATAAGACATGAGAAAAAAAAGAGCTCTTAAGAAGGTTAAGGGGTAAGGAAATAGAGTGGAGGAGTAGAGGAGAGGGATTTTCATAATATAGTTGACCAATTCAAAATTTTGATATTATAATAAAATAAACACAATTAAAGGAACATAAACTTATTACACACTGACAAATGTTTTATTTTATAGTGTTTCATAAAGTTTTTTTTTGAAGTCATATAAATAGGGACAAAGTAAATTAAATTAGGAGCAGCTACGATAAATAAACGAGTTTTGAACATAATTTTTTTTTGGCAATAAATTATACAAAAAATTAACTTGTCGTGTTGACTTTACGGGACAATTGATTAAAAAACGCTCCAAGAGATATAGACTATCGATAAAATTGTTTAAAATTTTGAAGAGGAAAGACAGATAAGAAATGCTTCTACATTTAGTAAGGGAAGTTAAACTATGAAAGGAAGAAGAGTCTTCATACGAGTCAAAATATGTAAGAGATTTACGATCCAGAAGGAATCTATTCTTTGGTTCAATGAAGTTGGATTTGTGTCTCAATAAACAATACATAAATATATTGTGAATAAAATAAAAAAATATATATTTTAATGTGTCTGCTAGCACAAACAAAGTTTATGTGACGACACGTTTTTTTTCATTTTAATATAAAAAAAAATATTCGCGTTTTTATGATTTACCCGAATATTTCTATTTTGGGGCCATTTACAACTCACTATTAGAAAACGGAAATCAAGTAAAGGTAGCTTGGAGTTTGAACCCCGGCCCTCTGATCCGTGAGTCTGCAATACTAGCCGCGGGATTACATACACAATACAATACACCCGATTTTATCCATAGGTTTAGTTACATAGGTTTTTACACATTAATATGGGGTTATTACATTTAAACGCACTGTACATTTATTTGAATATAAATAAAATATCCGTAGCTCAATAACTTTAACATTTAAAAAAAAATGTATTTCAATATTTCTTAAAACTCTAATGAAAAATCAGCATTAAACAAGAAAGCGAATGGAGAAATACGTAATTTTTGGCATACAATTTAAATGGCGAATTTATTGAATACAAGTGTATAATACTCAAAGTATAATAATTGTTAGAGTGACGGAAAGAAAAAAAAAGGTTTTATTAGTACGCAAATCAGTTTACAATTTACATTTTGTCAATCAATAATTCCGTTGAAAATATAAAAAAAGAATATTGACTTATTCGAAATAAATGTGATTATTTTTTATAAATCCCATTTTTCAAAAGGTAAAAGTTGTAAATAAAATTAATTGAGAAGTTACAAAGATTGAACCGTCTTTGCTTTATCACATAATATATTACCTAATTTTCCATCATATTCAATCAACGTAAATGTCGAGAAATTTGAGAGCGTTAGCTCATACAACCCCAAGAATTCCCAAAAATCTAAAAATGTACTACACAAAATCCTTTAGATTAAAATCCGGATGAATTTTTCTGAAGTGGTTTACTGGAGATATAAAAACGGAGATTAAGGCAAAATATGCCTGTTATAAAAAAAAGGAATGCTACTGGCTCTTGGAGTGAGTATGAACCTTTCGGTCTGTACCATTTTAAGGTGAGACGCTGTGTTCGATCGGCCATTCGGACAATACGTGAAGACCGTTTAAGAATATCTTATGGAAAATTTTAAATCCTTGTAGAACTTAGTCAAAAGTTTACGTAAATATGATGGCATGCTTACCACCATGATGCATGAGGATAAAAAGGTTCAAAGAGCTTACATTGCGAATGCTTTCGCTAAGCACTTCCAATCTTTATAAAGTGACTTTTCCAGAGGCTAGACTTTAATAATGCTACCAATTCATCTCACTATAGTGTTCTTACATTTAACTAGAGACAAATTGATAAAACAGTTATTGATTTCTTCATTAAAGGTTTAAAAAATTCCTACTAAATTGGTCCAGATTTCCTTCTCATCTTCTTTTTAAAAGGGTGTTCGAAGTTTTTAATTAATTGCTAGAGTTTTTATTTCTTCTGTCGTTCCTTAGTTCTGAGGGTTGTGATCGTTAGTTCTCTTCCCAGCTATTACATTGTCAGTGCATTTCCACCCTTCATGGCTCTGCGTCTTTTTCACAGCTCCATGTAGGGTCGTCCGTGACATTGTTTTCACATGGTCGATCCATTGAGCAGCAGCTCTGCCACTGTTTCTTTGTCCTGATGGCACACTCCGCGTGATTATATATACATATATATATACCATACCATCTTCATAAATAGTATCACAAAGGTTATCAACTTCTTCAAATTTCTTTTATTTGCCGATAAATACATATTTGAAATCATGAAAAAAACCAAGTAAGCTGCTTGCTGCTTGCCTTCAGTCTAATATAAATAACATTCTAGATTAGAGTACTATCAACCAAATGCATTTAATATGACAAAATGCTTTGTTTTATACTTCAACTCGACAACCGCCAAATATGTGTGTTTTAACAATGTCGAATCTTGGAGTGACATATGAAAGCAGATTGATTTTTTATGCTCACATCGAAAGAACATATTATTATCTTGCACTACAGATGTTGGGTTTTATTCTCCAAACTGGCAAGGTTTTTGATAATTCCAGTACATTCAGAATCCTGTACAACCCATTGGTACTGAGCAGTCTTCAGAGTGGCTGGACAATATTGAGAAATTCCTTCATGCTGTCTTTGTTCTGTTGTATATGTTCTAAGGGTCAGTATTTAGAAGAGATTGAAGTTATTTATTTAGTCCCAGTTGGGCGACATTTGTAAAGGTAGGTTATTACAAACCAATAAGCAAATTTTTAAGATTTAGAAAAATAATGAAGATACCCAAATAAAGTACCTACAAACAACTTACCCTTCACCAGTTTCGCTCAATCGGCAAGAACATGAGAATTCTCCAAAAGAATAAGATTATGTT
The DNA here is from genome assembly GCF_059751315.1 of Micrasema longulum. NCBI lineage: Eukaryota > Metazoa > Arthropoda > Insecta > Trichoptera > Brachycentridae > Micrasema > Micrasema longulum. The sequence continues at coordinate 1,062,156 of NW_028277578.1, read as the reverse complement.
GTATAAATTTAATTTTATGAACGGCATCAAAAACGTTATATATACAATAACTTAATATAAAATGGTACAAATATGACTCAAAGATCTGGATTCTATGAAATAAACCACTCGTTAGTGAAATACAAAATTTTAATAAATGAAGCGATTCTCTACAAATGTAACAATATTAGTTAATATAAAAAAATCAGAATTCTGCCTAGCTGATATGAATAAATGGTTGACAATAAATTTATCTAAGAAGTAAATATTCGTAACAATAATAATGACAACTGAAACAGATTCTTGATTGTTTTCTTCTCGCCGTAATATGAAATAATGTTGATTTTACGAAATAAAATCCGCAGATGGAATTTGATATGCGACGTCTTCGGTTGATATGTTTGCACTCATGATTGGCTCAGCTGATGATTTCCCAGAAGATTGTTCGTCGACATCTGAATTCAGTAAATGATCGTCTGCTTCATTGCATTTGTTAATTTGTGTCTCATGATCTTGAAGAAAACTTTAGAATCTGACACCGACTTTTCCAGGTATTTACGAATAAACTTCGTAATGATTAATGATCCATTCAAATCATGGAGTAAATATACCATTTTGTTAATTTTTTATCAAAGGACAACGTAGATAAAAATATGTAGGAAAATGAAGAAAGGGAGATAAAAGGGGAAGAAGGTAAAAGGTGGAAAAATAAAAAAGTGGAAAAAACGGTGGAAAGAAGGGAACCTGTATAAAATACAATCTCATTAGAATATGATATCTCTCTCTACAAGAATTGCGCTAATAAATTAAAAACAAATAGGCTTTCGTTACGTTGAACGTTCCTTTTCTTGAAAGACTACATTTTTGAAATGTGTGGTCGCCTGCCCTTCGAGTTCTTCCGCGACAGCTGGACTGTTCGTCCCGAGTTTTCAAATGTAAAAGAATTTATTTCTAGCGCACGGATATCGTATGGATGAGTTACTACCGCGGCCGTCAGATGGCGCTAAATCAGGTAACATAGAATTGTATTCCAGAACTAAAATGCTTTCAAAAACGGGGTACGTTGGACTTGTTTTTTACAACGTTACAATGTATATGATGAAGTATAGTAGTTATCTGTAACTCTATACAACTGCATCCCCTTTAAGCATGCTGAAGACTAACAGTTTGTAACTTAGAAGACATGGGTTCCCTTTGACCTGTTTTTCAGAGAGATAAAAGGTTATATCGATAACTTGGTCATTTTAGAAATTATCAATATTTATTTTCCTAATGGATATCTCCGACAGCATCAGCACATACTGTTTTACCTATTGGCTTGCAGAGTTAACCTGCCTCTGGTTTTGCCCATTGGAAGAGCAGTCGGAAGTTGAACATAAACTTTTTGGAGATCGACATTTTTCACATGGCCCCTTTATGGGTTAATCTTTTTTTTTCTTCTTTCTATTGTTACATATATTTATTACAGCAATTTACACTAAATTATTTGTAGAATAGGTTAAGAAGTAACAGTCTACAAACATATTTTTGTTTTTGCTGGTAAGTCTTCTAAACTGCCCAACTAGGGATAGCTTCTCCGTTATAAGGCAGATAATAATGTATTTTTTGGGAGTAATTTTAAACATAAATTAAATTTACTTAAATAATATATTTGTATCCATTTTGCTGGTTTTCCAAGCTTAAAGTTAAGACAATATATTTAAATTATTTATAAATGAAATATATGCGTAAACAGTATTATTATTACACATAAGAATATGTTTATGTGTGCCTTATTATTTTTATGAATAACTTATACAGCGTCATTTTTGTAAAACAATATCTCAAAGGCGCTTTACAAAGTGATATATAAAGAGAAAAAAATATTTATTTATTTTTTACCTTACTTAGAGATTTAAAAGCAAAGAATATATATACTACTAAACCCTTATCCTAAGTCATTACCAGTAAAACTAGGAATCATAAATTTTGTTGAAAAAAAACATGGTGTAAATGCTTTCTTGTTTAGCTAAATTCGGCTCCGAATACCCAAATCAACGTTTCTGCCCTCATATCAAAATAGTGACACTTTACCACTGATTTGATACGTTCAATTTTTTTGTAAATTTCGTTAACATAAAAGTGTTGTTGTATGAATTTTCAAAAAATATTTCTAAAGGAATGAGCCTTTCAATAAATAAATATTTTAAATGTCACGGTATCAGCTATACGCGATATCTAAGGAAAATGAATATTTATTTTTTAAATTTAAATTAAAATATTGGGTAAGATCACGAAAATGCAAATTGTTAAACAGTATTTATTAAAATTCTAAAAATTCTTTAAGTCTTCAAAGTAGAAGGCAGTGTCGACATTATCACACCTCACTTCGCTCCTGAATAATACATCTTTATACTGTTTAATACTTAATATAGGAAGTGGTGACAAGAGAGAGGTTTGGGATTCGACAGTCGGCGGGGAGCTGTCTGAACCGTTCGTATTTAAGAGCCACATAATGTTCCCCTTTCGCCATGAATTATTAACGTCAACTCGCTTCCTTTATTTGGTGACCATCGTTTATCCGACTGGATTTCTTCCTCCAATATTGTGCCTGAATTAAACGTCGTCACTATTTTACCAATTATTGTATAATTATCCTTTTAGAAGTGTAGGGTGCCCGAAACTTTACTACCCGCATATTTAAATACAATATTTTAAAACTTAATTTAAATACAGGATTTAAACTTTATTTAAATACAACATTTTTTTTTTTTAAAAACAATATATAAACTTTATTTACACACAAGAATAAATAAATAAATATTTAAATACAATATTTTAACTTTATTTAAATACACTAGGCCTTACGCTTTCATAAGTATTAAATTAATTTAGTTATTGAATCAGTAAAAAAATATAACAACATCCTTATTGGTAGCGGTAAGGGCAGGTATGAAGGTAATACAAACATGAATAAGATGTCGTTATAAATTGAACATTACAACCCGAGTTATCCTCTATAAAATAAATAAGTAATACAATTCTACAAAAAATTGTTTTAACTAAATTTTTTTCAATAAATATATGGTTTTTAAAGTATTACCAAAGGCATAATTTGACGTACAAATAAAAGAAAATGTCACAAAAATGTATGTGATTTAAAATGCTTGATTTTTTTTTTTAAGTTTAGATTTTGCTGCGGCCACTTTTATATTTAGTTTATTATCTTCAAATTATTTAAACGAATTTTAGTTCAACACTTATACCCGTATGCAGAGACAAAACTTAAGGAAAGGAAACTACATTCTAATTTCAAATGCAGAGAATAACCCGAAGGTGAAGACAATAGAATGTACTTTCCTCACCTTAAGGTTTGTCTCTGCATACGGGTATTAGCCTTTATTGAAATCCCAGATACCTAGGTTAAATCTAAATTTGAAATGGCGAAATGTGCCGGTTTAAAAGTAATTGTATTTTAGTGACATAAAACTTGTAAGTATATTTTTTTAATAAAAATACCTTTATCTATTATTGTTTTTATCTAATTTATGTTTTTTTCATTATTGCGCCATTAAAAAAATCATTTTTTTCGAAATAGCAAAATCGTATGATTTCCTAATTTTGCTCGCTTTTCACCAGACAACAGCCTTAGGGTGTATATTTAAGAATGATAAAACTTAATAAAATTCTGTAGTCATGTACCTACTATGTATAAATTATGTAACAGTATATTGTAATTTTTCTTTGTCACTGTTGTATGAGACGAAATCCGCATTCTTTCTCTCAACCAGACACAATCTAAACTTGTACACTTCTCCTGAAAATGGATTTCGTTTTGAAGAACTTAACATGTTCATCATCCAGGATATTGAACACTCTTGAGGCCACATTCAAGTGAAATTTTTCTCAGCGAAAGTCATGCGTGTTTTTGGTATTGAATAATTCAAATTACAGGAAAGCCTCGTACGAGCATTCTGCTGGGAATTCTTGTATCTGCTTAACCAGAAATGTGTCAATGATTCTTTTTATAAAAATTAATCAAATTATCTAAAAATATTTCTATTTGTTTCTCTTCAAATTGACTGAAAACTTGTTTTTTTAAGAAAGATTGTTAACTTGATTCTTCTAACTCCATCATGATTCACCAAAATAATGATTAAAAATGTTGTACAACTAAAACATGTGCTATCAAATACAAAACAATAGATGGCTATACTTTTAATAAAATCAGTTATCTTCTGAGACTTAAGTTTATTTCTTTTGTTTTATAGAAATTCTCCGTATTTTATTTATTTCCTCTGTCTTTATATTTGCGCTTCCTTTCAATATTACATTCAAGAATGTGTTATTATGTTTTCGAAATACCAACTTCGGGGAAGATGGCGTTCGTTGTACACGTTACATTTTTCCAATATTACTTATCCCAAGATGGAAATTTAAAATATAAAATACCTTTAAGCTAAGTTTGAGAATTAAAATACGGAGATTGCTTAGGTACAAGACAAGATTTCTTTGTTATTTAATTTCAAATAGGCTGTAAAACAACTATTAAAAAAAAGGAACTATACCTTATACTCAATGATCCAAATAATTATTTTAGTAATTATATGAAAAATTAAAATTATGTAACAAATTACAACAGAGATGGAGAACATTTTGAAGAAGGGAATATGGAAGTCCAGGCATTTATAGGGCTTATGCCCTATCACAGACTAGTTTAAGTGGTCACATTACACACTAACATTCACCTTTTTTCCTATTGAAGAAATACGGATGTTCATTCAATCATTTAAAAAAAAATTTTTTGCACCACAACAGGCCATAGCGCCTAATTACAGTATTGATTTACATCATGAAAAACCCTGGCTAGAGAATGATCACATTTTATTTTCAAACATGGGAGGTGAAATACAGTCTTCTGTCTACAAAAAATTGGACAAATTCAACAAAAATATGTGTTTCGGTAAAATAATAATATGTTGTAAATACTAACTTAAATACAAACATGAATTTGAATAGGATATTACAAAAGTTGTTCTCAGAAGATTAGATAAATAATAAATGTTAACTTCTGATAACATGATTAGGAACATGTCAAAATTTCCCTTTCGTGTCACCAGAAGTAAAAATCTACTATTTTTCAAATCTTCTAAGAGCAAATTTTGTTTTTATTCCCCAATGTCCAGAATGTGTAGATGAGTCAACCCGTCACACAACTGGAATTAAATCTTCCGGCTTTTCGTAGGTCTTTTAGCCATTAACACAGTGTCAGATGAAGACGGATTGGCATGAGTTAGGTCAAAGTCTTAAATGTTTGTCGTGTTTATGAATTTATTGTACACCATTATTGTAATGCCCTTGCTTGTCTTGGCTACAAAGTTTTATTTTATTTTTGTTCAGTTTCATGTACACATGTTCCTTCATATAACTATTGTATTTACTTAGGCGGTACATTTAATAAATAAAATAAAATAATTTTATGAGTTGAGTTGCATGGTTGGCAAAAAATACTAAATTAACGCTGATATTCTATATTTCAACAATTTTGGGATATTTTTTAAAATCCATTTTTTCAAATGAAATTTACGTATTTTTTTTCGTACCCATATATGTTATCTTTAGTATGTATACTATGTATATTTTTTGAAGATTTTATATACGAGTATCTTGTGCTAATTTTAAAAACAATATCTTTTATGTTACATTCAGAACAGGAGTTCGGAATTTCCAATAAACTGATTTTCGCATTTTTGTGGGATTTCCGATCCTTTATCTCTTATATATAAAAAACGTTTCTGTCTTATGGACCCTATATGCGAAAAGGACCAAAGAGATTCCTACTCCAAATGTCATTGAATACATTCACATTTATTGCTTGGTTATATATATAGATAAATATTTAGAAAGTATGTATTATTAAACCTTAAGGTGTATAAAAAAGACAAATCCGGTGAAATTTAAATAAATAATATAAACAATGTTTGATTATGTCCAAATGCTTGCTGTGATTTGGTTCAGCCGGATGAATCTCACCCACGAGATAAAGGTTTCAGCTCTTTTACTTCACAAAAGTCAACAGATTGAATAGTTGAGGAAATGTGGATGTTTAAACATGGGCAGAATGGTGAATGTTACACAGTGTGTAAAGTGGCCACTTAAACCAGCCAATGACAGGTCATAAGCCCTGTAAATGCCTAAACTTCCATATTCCCTTCTCAAAAGTGTTTCCCCTCTCTGATGAAATAAATTTAAATAATATAAAATTCAAACTTGTATTTCACTAAATCGATAGTGGTTTAAACATTCTAACTACGGATAAGATTGCTGTTTTAAAACACTTACATGCATATAATAATTGATTTTTAATCAGTTGATTAGATTGCTCTTGTAACGTTTCTCTTTTAGTTCAGTTCAGATTCAGTTCTTTGTTTCTTTACTGAAGATGACTGCCGTTTGAGCAATATATAAAATGAGTCCTAGATGGTTGCTTAGAGATAAGTTCAAAGCGAATAACATATCGACGGTATACAGATTTTCAAAGTGTTAACACTGGCAAAAAAAAGAAAAGTGTTTGTTTCGATTTATTCTAGTCCTTCGCTCACTGTAATTTAAATAAAATCATTTAAAGATTCTGGAATTGATGTTTTATTTTTTTTTTGTTCACGTCTCTCATTTTTCACATTTATTTTAATTTTGGCTCTTACAATACGGTGATAGTTTCCAGTGATAAAATAATTGATTACTGAGACATCCTGGACATTGGATTGGCAGTCAGTTAAAGTAAAATCAATTTTATTTTTCGTGTTTCCATCAGCACTTTAATTTCATTTTGAAAATAGTATTATTCTTGGCAAATAGAGTTGTCGGGTTATTATTTTTATTTTATTTAAATCTTAAAATAGGGCACACATATCATACATATTGTTATGTGTGTTCTAATAATAACATTGCAAATATATTTAATTTATAAATTGTTTATCACATATGTCTTGACCATTATTTTAAATTTTGATTTGTTTTTTTCTTCATAAATATTTTTTTCCATTTTGTAATACTTTTTAATTGCTTTAAATAAAATTGAATTTTGTGACTTTGCCTTTTTCCTAAATGGAAGTCTAATTTTGTTCTTTTCTCTAGTATTGTGATTGTGTTCATGCTGGTTCCGATCAATTTTTTTCCAAAATTCTGTTTTTTTATTAGAGTTTATAATTTTATGAACAAATATCATTGTATTGTAAAATATTCTTTGTTTATATGTTAATAATTTCATTTCATTTACCATCGACTTTACCTTCGAAGAAGAAGTTAAAGCGCATAGTACCTCTATTATTCGATGTTCCGATATCGAAACTTTCTACTATTTCTTTGTAACCTCATTGAGATCCAATTGTTGACTTAAAATCTCCAATAATTAAGTTATATTTAGTAAGAGAGTTAGTTTTAGCGGTGATGTTATCATCGTAAAACACTTCAACTGCACATTTATCATTGCCGCTGGTTGGGGCATGTACCTGAATAATTTTGATTTTATTCCTCTTGTTTATTTGTTTTCTTGTATAAATTACTCTGCCTGATATACTTTTTAACTTTAAAAAACAATACTTCATATTCTTGTGCATATTTACATTTTAAATTCCAATGCTTTATTGTATTACATTTACACTTATTACAATGGGTCTTAGCTTAACCGCGTTGCGCAGTTTAAATCTGCGCTGTATAAGACATAAGACCCTTCCAGTGATCACTTAAACCGGCCAATAAAGAGATATATGCCCCGTAAACACCGACACTTTCATATTTCATTCTGAAATACGTTATTCATCTGTGTTGAATATACGCTGACCAGACTGATATAATATTGTTTTTGAATGTGTTGTATTTCAATATTCCAGTGCCGACAATATTTTGTTGAATCATAATGCTTTAAAAAATAAATATATTATTAACTGCAATCGAAATTAATTTTTAAAAAAAACAAGTATTTGATTATTTATTTTAAATGAAAACGCAATAGCATGTACATTAGAACAAAATAATAAAACAAACAAAGTTTTGAATCTTGCTTTAAATATAAATCTAATATCACTTCCCGATAGGTGCTAATAATGTTCTCCGTGAGCAATAAGTGGTTTTTGGTTAAAGTTTGAACTATGTTCATCAATTTCAATTGCTTTTGCTTCTTAAAGAGGCATGTATTATGAGTACCTATGCTTCCTATAGGGGTAAAGTAAAATGAACTACAAGGTAAATTGTATTAGCTCTGCCTGTGGAAGGGGAAATACGGATAAAATGGAATTCTGATTTTATTTTAGTAAATTAACTAGATCCATGTCCGCTCTCTGGATAGAGCACATGTCATCCTCAATAGCTTTCTAGGACGTCGAGGATGTCTTGGACTGCGTGGCTGCCAAGAAAAGCAAGCAATCGTAGTTACGGCTGTCATGAAGCATTCGTCATATACGGCCCCGGCCCACGAATTGCCTCCGCTTAAGGACCGTTGATACCGGAGGTTGCTGTGTCAGTTGCCTTATTTCAACATTAATTGCGAAGGCAAGCCCCTGCACACGCAGAATTTTTCTAAATTACCTATTCTCAATACTCAATACATATAGGAGAAGAGGTGCTATTCACGAATTATAGTTATCATCTGACCTACAGACAGCCTTAATTCTGTTAAATGCGGCGTTTACTAATCCTAGCCAGTAAACATTTATATGTTTAGTTCTCAGCGTCAATTTTTACGGTCGTGTTATCATTATAAATATTGTAATGATTTAAATAAATTTCGGTTTTGGGTCTTACCATAGATCGCAACCTAAATTGGTCCAAACACGTTGACAGTGTTTGTAAAAAAGCCGCGCAGGTATTACAAACAAACTTGTGAGAGCCGCCAAACCCACATGGGGTGCATCGCCGGAAGTTATGCAGTAAATATACGTAGGCGCTGTAGAGCCTCTGATTACGTACGCCTCAAGCATGTCGGTGAACGCGGTCAACAGGAAAGTCAATCGGAAGAAATTGAACTCCATCCAACGACAAATAGCCATCAGGTCATGCAAGGGATACAGAAAGATCTCCTTGGTATCAGCACAAATTTTGAGTGGATTCATGTCACTCGATTTGAGGATCAGTGAGCTTGCAGAAGCATATGAGGTGAAAAAGAACCTCACTTTGCAAGACTTGCCGCAGGACAGATTTTACCAGGAAATGGGAGACTATTTCTCACTTCCTCATCCGGCGGAGCGCTATCCGGTAGATCATGGCTATGATGATCAGGTTCTGCCTGGGACGGCGCGGGAAGAGTTGAGAATATATACAGATGGCAGTCTCTTGGACGGCAAAGTGGGTGCATCGTTTGTACCTTACGATGGCTTCAGAGAGCTGCCGTCGAGAAAGTTGAAACTCAGCAATTTCTGCTCCGTGTTTCAGGCGAAACTCTTTGCGATCCGAGAAGCCCTGGTTTATGTTCTAAAGAAACCACCAAACAGATGGAAGAAAATAACGATCCTGACAAATTGCAAATCTGGCATTCATGCAATAACTGACCGAAATTCAACAAAGGTCAACCCTATTGTAATGGACATTAGAACAGATATCCAGAAGCTTCAATGCAGACACCAGGACGTGTACATTGGCTGGGTACGGGAACGCTGCGGAATCCTTGGCAACAAAAAGGCTCGGGAAGCTACGCTCAAGAAGAGAGCCCCCGATTTTGCCGATTTCCCGCTCAGCTTTGCCAAAAGGAAAATAAGAAGCAGAACCCCTCAAGTCTGAAACGATCGTTATTTAAGTGAACCTACCGGAAGTATAACTAAAATGTTTTTCCCTACCAAATTTTAATGCCTATGATTTCTAGAGAATGCAGAATGCTGGCTACGAGTTCACCCAGATGCTTACGGGCCATGGTGGATGTATAAGCTACCTGCATCGCTTCAAGCTCTCCGAGAACGACAGCTGCCCATGCGACGATGAAACTCCTCAAGATGTCCCTCACCTGTTGATGCATTGCCCCCTTTTCAGCTTTCAAAGACAACAGCTGGAGGCGCAATGCAGAAACTTGGGTGAAGATCTATGCGACATCCCATCGGTGATAGGTAATAAAGAACTCACACGAGAGGTAGTATTATACATGATCAATATAGTGCAGGCAATTGGTAAAATAAACCAAAGTAGGGAATAAAATGCCGAACACTCTTCTAGTGGAACGGAAAGCCTGTTGACTACTGCCAACAGGCCGGCTTCTCCTGAAGAGTTTTGAGTGGTTTCCTCTCCACATAAGCAAATGCTAAGAAGTTCCTGATTGGCCCACATAAGTATATCCCTCCTGATCCCAACAGTTTAGATACATTTAAAGAAATTTAATTGCAGAAAAATCCATTTTTGAAATATAAACCTTGTATATTATGAGCAAGGTAAATAATAAAGCAAATCCTGTATAAAAAAAATAACACTTTTCGGAAAAACTTTTTTTAATTGTGTGTTTTCATTTAATAATATGATGTTTACTTGAGAATTTTTCCATTTTATTAAATAAGGGAAATTTCTACAGAACTTGGTTTTTACCCTTGAAAAACGTTATGTAACAAACAAAATAACGTATTTTGCATATCGTTTTGTCAATAATTAAACATGTATTTCATTTTGTATAGTATAAGTTGAAGCAAAAAATAATCTAAAAATGTAGTATTGTAGAAGAAACAAAATTCTTCTTGACAAACTATCCATGGCTTGGCAAATGATAAAAAAAAAACAAGTTTAAAAGAAACTGGCATTAATTAAAACAATTAATTGGCAAAACTGTCAATACTGGAGTAGTTGTAAGCTTACTAAGGTTTTGGGTAAAGAGGAGTAGAAACCGTATTTAGTTCTAATGTTTTTAGTAAAAAACCTGCTATGTCATTTTGATCATATTTCCCGTAATGTGTTAGTATGACTCACATTCAGAATTTTTCGGAAAGTGACAGATTTAGAATCAAATTGAAATTGTGTGTAACTTAAAGAGTTGAACAATATCATACCTACACCTACATCGAGTGTGACAGCAACAGCTGCGCGTTTCAAGATCGTATGCTTCATTGCGACATGAGATTCCTTCCATTTTCAAATCGTTTTGCCTGGCCCGTGTTTTCGTTTATGAGGATTTTTTTTAATTACAGACTGTTCGTTTTTTCATTCGTGTATTTTATTTGCTTTCAAAAATTCTTATCATTTTTATAATAATACGTAGTTATTTATGATTTATTTAAAATGAATACGAAAATATTTTTCTCAAATATTTAATGATGATTTCGTGAATTTAACTTATATTTATGTAAAACCAAAGATATTTTTTTTACTGTTTTAGACGATTTCTTTTTTCTCATCAGGCGTATGATTATTCTCTATATTTTTTTTTACTTAGAGAGTAGTGGCCGCGTTCTTTAGATTCACAAAAGTAAAAAATAACAAAAAACACTTCAACAACACCTTCTTTCTTAAGAATTTTTATTTTAATTTGTATTGCTTCATAATTTGTATTTGTTTTAATTGGATTCATTTTAGATCTTTAATTAGCACAATTAGTGATGAACCATTACTAAACAATATTTTACAAAGCCAAAAAATCCGATATTAAAATAAAAACTATTAAAATTTTAAAATTTGATTAAATCTACAATAATTTAAGTTATTGTTTTGTTATTCGAGTAAAAAAAAAAAACAATTCTTTTACTTACAAAAATCTACTTATTTTACAGATCCAGAACTCTAAAGCAATTAAGATGCTTAACGTCTCCACTAACGTCTAGTAAGCCGTTGGTTAAACTATTCATGTGGTTACTGAGCCTTTTTTATTACTCCTCACTAAATTTCTTAATCTAATCATCCACTAGAGTCACTTGTTGATGTACTTATTCACTTCGATCTTCCTGGGAAACCAGGGGGCATTTGTTTACGCCGATTAATGCCAAGAAATTGTCTAATCATCATAGTGAAACTCTTCTCGAGGTCTGAAGGTAATATCTGTAGGCTGCCATCTCATGTGCATCCTCCCGAGACAGGTTTGCATACTGTAGTTTTGGCATGAACTGCCGACAAACAGTCATCAGCGAAAGTCCAGGACGGCCAAAACCTGCCAGTACTTTGGTCAATACCTTATGCGATGGATAATCACCCAGGTTCATAATTCAACACATATATTTAGTGCGCAAAATACAAAAAGAAAAAAAAATCTCAATAAAAGTGCCTCGGTATAGCAAGAACATCGTTTATGAAAAGGTGTTGTCTGGAAATCACAACGTTTCCCGAAAAACTAAGAATCGCCCGTTAAACACATGCATTAAACTAATATTGTTTTACAAATTTGTGTTGAAGAACTTCATCAAAGTACAAATGCTTAACATTGTGATTAGCTGATCGCGGTGCGCTCGTATACTGGTATCTGCTGGATTTTTGAAATGAGGATGTTCGAAGGAAACTGCCTTCGATAGTCATCAACCTAAAGATGCGGTTTTGAAAATGAATCCGCTATGACATACTGCGATGCTACCTAATGAGATTTTAGGATTTTGAATGTAGATAAGGAGCTTCAACAATGTTGGAGATGACAAAATAAAAACGTATTTCACGAATACAGTGACAAAGGGTTACAAGTACAAAAGTAGGAAAATATGTGAGAGAATAAACTAAATAATTTAACAATGCGCCGCGGCTCTCTTATACACCGTATTCCTTTGTTTATAAAGTCTTTGCTGAGGAAATGAATTTGATGCACTTCAGAGAATGGTTCTGAATTCTCACCTGATTTCGTTAGTAAGAGTAAACGTCCTCTAGTGCGTTAATCTGCTAAACCATGAGAATATTGTGTACCTGCGTGATCAAGATTCGGTTGAATTAACTTTTTTTGTCTTTCCTACCAGCCCCTGCGCAGATGCAGACTATACAGCGGAACTTCAAATGATTGTGTTGAGATAAAGCAAATTATCTGGAACTGGAGAAAATAAAACTTAGTTGACTTATAAGGGTCATACGCTCCACATTGGGGGTAAAATTTGTCAAAAAATACGAAGAATGCGTACTTTTGATGATACGCGATTTTAAAAATAAATTCAACCTCTTAAATTTTATAAAGAAAAAAATACTTGTATTTATTGAGAGACGTTTCTACCAAATAAGTATTTGAGGTTATGTTTTTAAAGTGAGCAAATCTTCGAACAAACACCTGCGAATGTAATTTTAAGAGTCCTTCTCACTCGAGTTTTATATTTTATAGTATTATTAAGATATCTTGAATTAAATCTACTATTTTCGAAAATGTCACAAAAGTGATGAAATCGGCCGATGGTTATTTCAAATATGTGGATTCAAGCATCACTTGTCTTTTATTTCAATAACAACTTCCACCAAGAATTTTCATTAACGAACCCGAATGTTTTAAATTGTTGTTGTCAACGTGTTGTTTATGTTATTGTATTTTTTAGTGTTTATATTTTCGACTATTTAAAACAAGTCTTAATTATTCACCAGCTTGATTCTTCGGGACGGCATATTTCAGAGATACTTTATACAAATGGTACTTTGGTGGTGTATATATTAAACCAATACAGAAATAATTGTTTGAAGGAAAGTTGGTTGGGATTCGGGATACATTCCTCTCGGCGTTAGGCATTGGTCACGCCTTGAAAACTAATCAGACGCTTACCCAATCTCCGCCAACGGCGCGCCGCGCCGGTCCGAGTGAAACCCAGAAAGTGCGGTAAGTTACTGGTAGCTCAAGATCTATGTTACAAGGGATCCAAGTTTGTATCACTACTAAATAGACCGAAACTTTAACAATAGCCACTTGATAAATTTAGCGTAGGAAGGCTGGACGCCTTGGGCTTTGCAATTCATATCGACCTATCAAACTCTCCAATAAGAAGGTACGAATGATTGATAAGATATTTAGGCCAGACGATTACCACCCGTCATTAAATTCTAATTTGTTTTAACGCATCGGAGTTATAAGGCCAACAAATAATATTATATTTAAACGTATTACAACAGAAATGGAGAACATTTTATAGAAACAAATATGTAAGTCATTGCATTTACAGGGCTAATGATTAGTCGTCGTCTAGCTTAAGAAGCTACTTTACACGCTTTGTAACGTTCACCATTTTGCCTATATTTTGATATTTATATTGCCTAAATTCTTTGTTTTTTAATTTTTTTAAGCACTTTATATACATTAACAGTTTCCATACGTATGCATAAGGGCGGGCATATTGCCTTAAGACAATTTACCTACCAATTTACATACCCAAACCGTTCAAATTGAGAAAGTAAGTCATTTATGAACAAATTGTTGTTTTTTTAAAAAAAAAGTTTTATGAAGTAAAAATTGACCAAATATATATCTATGAAGAGGGAAGAGAGTGAAGAGGGAAGGAAAAATGTAGGAAGAAGGAGACATTTAAATACTCTTATACGTGATTTGAATGTAAATAAAGAAAAGGCGGGGCTCTGACATTAGGGGATATTTTTTTTATTTTTTTTTTTACAAAATACATTTTTGAAATACAAAATAGGTAAATATACAGAATATCTTATATATAACGTTTCTTCCTCTCTAATAAAGTAGATACTTGTGTTTAGAGAGGGAGTTCGTTTCACATTTTTTTTTTTTTTATAAACAAAGTAAATTAAAATCAAAATTAAAAATAAACAATGTAAACTAAAAATTAAAAATAAACATTCTTGGCATGGAGTCTAGGAAGGGGTGAGTCTTAAATGTTTTTTAATTTTAGTTTTAAAAGTTTGATAATTTTTTATAGATTTTAAGTTTTCCGGAAGTTTGTTAAAGTTTTTTTTACCTATGTACGTATGACATTGAGACAATGGTTGGTTTAAAACTGCTGTTGTTTTACATCTGTGCAAAACTAAATTATTAGAAAATCTAGAGTTACTTGAATTTTGCACTTCAATTGTTTTTTCTTTAAAAGTTTGTAATATAGAGGCTTTATTAAAAATTTCTTCAATTTATTCCATAATCATACAGCTTCTACTATTAAAGAGGAGGCAAAAGAATTAGAGCGGTGAATGTGTATTTTCAAGGTTTTCTTGTTACTAGAACGAAAAGTTAGCCCTTGCTGTGATAGAGATTGAAATAGCTCTCTCAGATAAACAGGCGAAGTGGGATTATTAAAAAAATTGATCTGAGAAGTGATAAATTGTGAATGTTTCTTCTATGTCTGATACTGAACGAGTGTAGTTGCGTACGATATTCGGTTATTTGATCAAATTTGCAAAGATTAAAGATAAAACGTATACAAACATTCTGCAATCTTTCCAACTTATAGAGCAAATCAGAATTAGCATCTGGATAACATATATCTGGATAATCAAGGATTGGATGACGAAAGCTCTGTACTAATGCTTGCTGAACATTAATTGACAAGAAATTATACAATCTTCATCTCCCAAACACAACATATTTCAATCGTCTGTTACATGAATGTAGTGTGATCAGTCGCACGCTTCTGGTGCCAAGAACAAGGAAATATTGTAATTTAAAAAATCTTTTTTTTTTTTAATTACCTCCACCCTTCACGAAATCGAGCCCAGAACCTGAAAAATAGTAAGCAAATGCGTCGACTTCTACGCAACAAGGCCGGAATATCTTAACTCGATCTTTTTTATCAGGAATTTTACCTGAGAGCAGCATTTGAGTCAAAAACACGCGTCCTTCTAAATGAATTTCTCACACGGAACTATATTTTTAATTCACCTGGATTCAGAGTAATTATTAACTAAATAAAAATATTTAAATATTTTGTTTCATTACACACTTGTTCAAATATTTGTATTTGAATTTATTTTTGACTGCCTCTGAAGTCGATGAATATATATTTTTTTTATTAATATTTTGTTTTCTTAAAGCATTAATGATTGCAATACTTGACTTTTGTATGCTGACGATGCTGTACTCCTTGCTAACAACAAAGAAGAACAGCAATTCTTGGTAACAAAGTTCTACGATGTATGCAAGAGAAGCGATTTGCTGATGTATGTCGATAAATCGAATGTGATGGTTTTTGAAAGAAATGAAAGTATGACTAAATGTGAAATCACTGTGAATGGAGTTATACTAAAACAAGTATAGGAATTTGTGTATTTGGGAAGTATGTTTACTAGGGATGGAATGACTAAGAAATATATTGAAAGGAGGGTGAGTGCCGGGAACAGAGTGAACGGTGCACTTAAATCGACCTTGGCAAATAAATGCTTGTCACAAGAGGCAAAATTGGCAGTTCACAACGGAGTCCTGGTCCCGTACCTGGTGTATGGGAGCGAAGTATGGACTTGGAAAAACAGGGATGAAAGTAGGCTGAATGCTGTTGAAATGCGATCTCTCAGGTGAATGTGTGGTAAAACTATGTACGACAGATGCACAAATGTTGAGATCCGTACATTATGTAAGGCTGAGACAAGCATTATCGACAAAATCAAGAAAGGAGCTCTGCGCTGGTTTGGACATGTAAACGAATGGACAGCGAGAGAACGGCTAAGAATATTTACAATATGAATGTTGATGGATGCAGAAATAGAGGAAGACCGAGAAAGACATGGCATGACCAAATCCAACAAATACTTAAAGATGGATATGTCAAAAGTCGGAATAATCGGCGCGCGTGTATGAGAAGATGTATGAATGTAGAGGAAGCGAGATCTGTATGCAAATATAGAGTGCTGTGGCGTTCTATCCTCTCTGCCTACCCTTACGGGGAAACGGCGTGATGGTTTGTTTGTTTGTTGTTTATACTTGAAATCTGATTTAAAAATTGTGTTTTTTATAAACGCTATAAGATAAAAAATTATAAAAACCAATACTTCAAGAAAAATTAAATGCAAAAAATTGACAGTTAAATACAAATATAATTATTCATTTGTACCTCAGAGGCAAACGGATGCATATCCAGAATTTTCTAAAATGCCATTTCAATTTTCGTATCCAGTTTATGATCATGTCCATTGATTTTGTAAAATTTTAGGCCTTATAATAAAAAAACCAATGTATTAAGATACTGAAAATACAAATTGATGCTATAATTTATTAGAAATTACTTAGAGAAAGTGGATTCTTTAGGCT
The DNA here is from genome assembly GCF_059751315.1 of Micrasema longulum. Taxonomy (NCBI): domain Eukaryota; kingdom Metazoa; phylum Arthropoda; class Insecta; order Trichoptera; family Brachycentridae; genus Micrasema; species Micrasema longulum. The sequence goes on along the minus strand of NW_028277578.1, from coordinate 1,045,091 downwards.
TGTTTTGAATATTTGACGTTTGAATTTGCATCCGTCTGCCTCTGAGGTATAGATATATTCTCATATATTGGTAGTTACATATGTAAGAAAGAGATAGAAGATATTTTTTTGATGCACAGAAGTCGAATAGCAGCTCCTTCCTATTAACGCATGGAATTTAAGCGAAAACTGGTGTTTCATAGTAAAATAGAATATCAGGCAGATGTGTCCCGTTGCATGATTTTAGCTAATTAGTGAAGTTATTAAAAAATATAAATATATTGCACTCCGTTGCAAAGAAAAAAACAACAAAACCTTAAAGAACGATTTAAAGACCCTAATCACCATTAGTTTTTTTTATTTTTTATTAAATTCAATTTAAATTTGAGTTTGAGGTTTATTTTTACCACTTCCAAAAATGCGAGTTATTAAAAAAAACTAGACATTTCTGGCACGTAATTTTGAATCTGTAGAACCGTACAAAAATTCACATGAAAGTTAAAATAAAACTAGTAGCCTTTACCCACACCTTTTTTTTAAATATTTACATTTTACATTCAATAACGATCTGCCAATAAGTATGTTTCTTAAAGATAAACACGCATCTAATGGTACCGACATAGCTAATCTTTTTGCAACGCATTTTTCTTCAGTATATGTTAATAATTCTTCCAATGTTAATTCCTTATTTAGCTATACTAATACTGTAGACCTGAATAATTGTGAAGTGTCAGCTGAGGATGTCAGAATCGCTCTAAGTAAACTTGGTAATGGTAAATGTATTGGTCCAGATGGTATTCCTGAAATACTACTATCAAATTGTAAATCTAGTCTTGCCAAGCCTCTGTCTTTACTGTTTAATATGTCTTTAACAACGAGTGTATTTCCTGATATTTGGAAAATTTCTATAATAAGACCGATATTCAAATCTGGTGATAAATCTAACGTAACTAACTATAGACCCATTTCAATGATATCTCCTGTACCTAAACTATTCGAATCAATTATTACAAAAAAATAACACCTATATTTAAAAATGTGCTGATTGAGGAGCAGCATGGATTTAGGACAGCCAAATCAACGACGACCAATTTGCTTTCTTTTACTGATACTATTTTTACAGCGTTCGAGAATAATCTTCAAGCTGATGTACTGTATACAGACTTCTCCAAGGCCTTTGACAAAGTTGATCACAACATTTTATGTGCTAAACTTCGTGCTGTAGGCATTAGAGATCCCTTTTTATCGTTTTTAAAATCCTACCTCTCACATAGAAAACAAAGTGTAAAAATCAATAACTTCATATCAAATAGCTTCCTAGTAACTTCTGGTGTACCACAGGGTGCCCACTTGGCCCCTCTTCTATTTAATCTGTTTGTTAATGATGCTGCTAATGTTTTTTCTTTTACAAAATTCTGGCTTTTTGCTGACGATAACAAGATACTTAAGCTAATTAAAAATATTGATGACTGTGTCAGACTCCAAGAAGACATAAATGCATTTCATACTTGGTGCAAAACTAATAACATGGAACTTAACATCGATAAATGCAAAATTATTTCATACCATAAATGTAAACATCCTTTTATTTTTGATTATAAACTTAATGGCCAAGTTCTTTCGATTGTCACCTCTATAAGAGATCTTGGAGTGATCCTAGATAATAAACTAACTTTTCTGGAACACTTTGATAATATAGTAAACAGATCCTTAAAAATTTTAGGCTTTATTAATAGAACTACGTCTGATTTCCAAAGTATGCTTACACTTAAAACACTTTATTGCTCTTTAGTTCGCCCTATTCTTGAATATGCATCTGTAATCTGGTCCCCTCATTATGCTGTTCATATCAAGCGCCTTGAATCAGTTCAACATCGTTTTATAAGAAAAATTGCATGGAAGATGGGATTGGAAAGAGGAGACTATTCATATTCTGATATGGAGAGGTTTTTAAGCATATCAAGTCTTGAAAAACGCAGATGCATTGCAGATATAATCTGCATGTATAAAATTATGAACTGTCTCATTGATGCCCCTGAAATTTTGCAAAAGATTCTTTTTAACGTTCCCACCCGTAGACTAAGAAATAATGAAATGCTTTTCCTCGGTCACTACAGGACCAATTATGGTGCACAGTCGCCTTTGCCCAGAATGATCAGGCGGGTGAACGATCATCAAGATCTTGATTATTATGGTGTAAGGATGTCTTTCTTTACAAATCAGCTAAAGAATCTGTATAGTTAGCCTATGCTTTTTACTTAATCTAAAAAATCTATCATCTGTCTTTGCTGCTTATTTCTGTTCCTTATATTTTTTTATTCCTTTGTAAAAATTTCTTTTAATTGTAATGTTTATAATGGACTTTGTCCGTAAATAAATAAATAAATAAATAAATAAATAAATAAATTTTAAAGATTAATTTTCGAATTTTCGATAATAAAAAAAAAACGTGTGGCCTAGAATTTGTTACTAGGGCTGATGAGATAGCAAATGACCTATTCTTACCGCCAATTTTATTTGGAAAACGATGCGCCAAACACCCAGTATTTTATAATTGGTGAAAATTAAGAGCAATGAATTAAGAATTAAGAATTACATGGCATAAGATAGGAATTCAATTCACGATGGAGGAACACCTTATTATTCGAAACCAAATTTTCATATCAGAAATTGTTCCATGTCTTGTTATGAAATAGATATTTTCATAAATAATGCTTATTCGATTATAATGTCTTGATTTAATACTGATTCCTTGAGGATCACGTCACAGGCATTACATAAATAAGATAAGCTTTTGGCAGTTGGTTGCCATGGAAACAATTCACTTTGAAAACATCATACATTGCTAGCTAACATAATGTAAAACGTATTGAAATAACATTATTTAAATAAATTTAATATTTTAATAAAAATGTTAATATTTTTTTTTTTTGCCTCAAACTATTTTTTTAAAACCAGATTTATTTTTAAGCTTGTACTAAAAACACAAATATTTTATTTTCATTAGAAATAAAACACGAAACCTTTTATCAATGAAGTGATCAATACATATTATGAATTTGGTTGTACGTGCATATTTTAATTATTATTTGTCTGTGTATATAAGAGCAAAAAATATATATAAATGAGCAGAGTTATCGAAATCAAGTTATCAATCTAAAAATAAAGAAAAGCTCCACTAAATCTTTTACTTAATAGTACTTATGAAGAACATTAAAAACTAAATTAAAGTACCCTGCTGAAATGACAGTAAGTGATCGGGCAGTTATATATCGTCCTTCGCTAATCCAACATGAGCGATGCACCAATTACATTATCCCATATTCCCCGCTTTCATCCATAAGATTTGCATGGCATAAGTAATTTTTCCCATCGACGAGATCTCGATTCATGGCGGTTTTTTCGTGGGAACTCCCGGGGTTTTTGTGTGCAAATGGGCGGGAAATCCGCCCACAGTCTACCGCCCAATGTGGGTGCCCTTGTTCCTGTTATGTCAGGTGATTGATGGGGCCTTGTATGGTTAGCCCAAGGAATGACAAAGACACTACAAACAAGTCACTTCGTAAAAAAAATTCTTACCCTTAGTTTTCCTCTCGGAAAAAATATTCATTTTCTTTGTGTAAATGTATCCATCAAAAAGAATAAATAATAAATATATTAATCACCACTGTCAAACTCTTATTTTCGTCTGAAGGTGCATGAGGCACTGCATTTGTAATGTAAATTTAGCGTTTCCCAAGAAGAAACGTAGTCTTACTTTTCATAGTTCAAACGTAGTCCCGTATATAAGCCTCTGTTTATGGCACTACTGCAATATTTTTTTTTTACACTTTAAATATTTACCTTTTTGATAAATTGTTTCTTTTTTTTTTTCTTTTTTTTTTATTAAGGCAATCCATCCTAAGAAGGATGATTTCTGCCAAGAGTGAAATTTATTTATAGGGATAAAAATCAAAAAACATTTAAAAAAATTAAAAAAACTAAAAATTTATCATATTTTTTAAGAGGAAGCTTCCTATATGGTGGATAAATTGTTTCTTATAGGAGCTAAAACCACCCATTTTTTTTTCTTATTTAATTAACTTTTTGTAAATACTGTTATTTGTGCATTGATTGGCTTATTGCCAAATGGCAATTTCTTCCAACTAACCAATTTTAAAAATACATAATTCATGTTACAAAAAACAAAATAAGAAAGCTAACGACATACAAAAATAGAAACAATTGTATTTATGTATAAATCAATACCATTACTCAATGAGAAAAATAAAAAAGAAATCACAAAACTCCTGTTTTATATGTCGTATTCGGACGTACAGTATACAAATATGGTAAATGGTCAACTTTAAAAAACATAAAAGGAAAAAAAATAAAAACACAGAAAATTTTATTTTGATACTCTTTTTTGAAAAGTATCTAAATCGGTTCAGTTTTGAGGTGCAGAAAACAAAACAACGAAACTTCGTTTTTTTCGTTTTCGGTTGGCCAAAATCAGTCCGTTGCGTCCTACAGTCGTCTTTTTGCACAGCATTGGGGGAGCATATGCGAGTAAAATATTAAAACACCTATTCCCCAAAATTCTAACCTTCCACGAAATTATACATATTTATTTTATTTCAATCAAACTTTTTTTCACACAATCAAACAATCAGTTTTTTTTCTTGCGACTGGCGTGAATTAAACCCACGACGCCAGTTTCACAGTTGGCTGTCTAACCAACTGAGCCCCGGCGCCTGACAAGTTAAAGAACAAATACATAAATAGTAAATGTAAACTTGCCAAAATATATTCTTAGCAACTGCACTAGGTACAAAAATACCCGTTATGAAGCTGCTGATATAAAGAATGTATAATTATTTTCCAAATTAAACTTTGGCAATAAAAAACAAAAATGTGAATATAAAAATTAATAACTCGATAATCTTAACAGCAAACAAGCTGAATTCATAAAACGAAAGTTTAAAGAAGATGAAGTAGATATGGAAGCAAGTTATGAAAAGTAATTAAGAAAAAAACCTTTCTTGGACTTTTTCTTGCAACCGACGAAAATCAAACCCGTGACCCAAGTTTCACAGTTGGCCACCTAACCAACTGGGCCACGCCTCGCCTGTCTAAACTCAAACCTGTTAACCCTTTAAATGCGTTGATTTTCACATTTCACTGTCTAAAAATATCTGTGTATGATATGGGTACACTTAAAAACAGTATCATTAAATATTACATAAATTTTAACTAAATTATTAGTATTATAGTACGAATGACTCAGGATTAAAACGATTAAATATTAGCTTATATTAAAATTGGAGTTCATACTAAAAATTATTCATGAAAAGTTTTTGTTAGTCTCTTTAAGATATTTACAAATTAATTAATTATCTTTATTATTTTCCCTAGAAACCTTCCAGTTTTATAAAACAATTAAATCTTTTTTTTCATGAAGTCAAAAAAATTTTCATGCTTTTAAAATAATTACCCATTTTAACACCATGAAGATTATTTTACGAATTAAAATTAATTAAAAAATATTTTATAGTTATTTTCGTATTACGAAAAAAAAAAGTAGATGGCCAGGATACGAAGCATTCAGTTATTCAATGCAGTGACCAATGCACCAGGGGTTCTAATAGGGGTATAATGATGGTGATTTTGTCCATTAATGTAGAATAAAAATATGATTAAGATTAAATTAATACATGGCTGAATCCTAAAGGTATAAAGTTTATTCTGCGTTCATTTTTCCTGACCCGTATCATATTATCCACGCTCAGACATTAATGAAGCTATAGAGCCAATTGCTCGAAGGCCAAAGATGAACATATTTCTTGCCAGAATTTCTATCTCTATACCTTTCCACTACTTGTGAGTATTTTTCTAATGCCCTTTCATTTTCCAGGCTTGATACACGTCTAGTCTTGTAAAGACATCTTGCTGACGATGCCGGCCAGACAACCGGCCAATACATTCCTACTCGATAATTGGATTACACTTCTTTTATAAGCTTGCTCCAATCCCACCAACCAAAATTTAAGCTGAAATGAGAGTTTTAGAAAGGGAAATTTCGCCAACGCGTAAAACTCAACAAAGATTGGTATTGTTTCTATCCTTTTTTAAAGAAATTCCCTTAACTCTTTTGTCTTGTGTATTCAATATGGGTCTATAGACTCCGCGAGATCAGCTAATGGAATAATCCTTCCGTTTCCCAAAGGCGAATGATTTATTTGCTTTCCACATACATATATTGTTTTTTTCTCTCCATTTCCTTATAGAACGAATAGTCCATCCGCTAGAAGCGTTATAGGGAAAGAGATATTTATCGCATGCGTATGATTTCTATATTACGATAAAGCTTTGATTTACTTCTAAAAAGGCAATTATTACAGTACCTCATCTAGTGTCATGATTTACTCTTTCACATTATTAATATCCTCATTTCGCTTATCAAAGTTAGCAGTTCTACCGTCATTTTTAATTTAATATTAAATAAAATACTGAATTAACTAATAATATAGACTGGCAGGAAACTTTCATGCTAGGGAATTCAGCCCTTTTGACCAAGTGAAATCGGCCTTCCGAGCCTCAGTTAATCGGTCTCGGGCATTGGTTGTTAAGGAAATTAAGCATCTTGAAATAGTGCCCATTTGGGCTTTACAATTTTTATTTGTTCAGAGCAATCAAAGTGTGTTAAAGAATAATTCGTCCCTGAGAATTCGTTTGAAAGGCCTTGGCTAGTCAGGTTCTCGGATGCGCTGTATAAGTCATAATACAAAATAAAAATCGATCACTTTTTAAAGCGCCTTTGAGGGATTACATTACGGAAATGGCTTATATGCGTCAACCATAATACAAATATTGATAAAAAACAGGTAGGGCCTTTCTTTTTAAACCAGTATAAAATTATGCCTAGGCATAGTGGTAAATTAAGGATAGTGTGTAAAAAATTCTTTAATCTCATCTTATTGCCGAGTCATTTTCAAATAATGTTTTCATTGGTGTTATTTTGTTATTCGCAATGAAAAATAAGTATCCTATTTGACTTCTCACCTTTTCGGCTATCACTATGCAAAAATATTTCAGTCCGTCGCTCCGTTGAGACGCGAAGGAAACACAAACAAACAAACAGACACACTTTCACATATATAATATTACTATGGATTTATATTTTTTTTAAATATTAAAATGTCGAATGATAAAATTAAAAATAACACAAAACTTAAGATCTTAAATAATATGATTATTAAGAGCATGAAATAATACATATTGTTGAGAAAGCGTAAATCATTTGATCAAAATGTTTAATAATACGATTTTAAAAAAATATTTCACAAACTATTTATTGTCCACCAATAAATTAGAAAATATTTATCATTCAATCAAGTTGGCTCCCTGTATTTGCTTTATCTGGGGTAGTAATTATTTGTTTCCGACCGATTGAGTCTTCTCTGTTAACAAATCGAGGTAAAGGTATAGGACAAGTTAATTCGGGATGGATTACCATTATTTTCTTGGTGAATCTATTGTAACTCGTCTATGTTATAATTATTTAAATCGAAAAGCAATACTATAAGGGGTGGAGTCAACATTTGAAATACTTGAAAATTTATTATCCACCCCCTTAGCCAGATCAACCTTTCGTGTATAGATACACCAGACAATTTGTATGTACTCGTCTTCATAAACTTCTAGTCGATACGAACATAACGGTCATTAGCTTTGCGCTGAGTTTTATCACATTTAAAACTTGTCTTCTATGTTAAAATTTTGTTTCAGTAATTATTTTACCTTTTCGAAATAAGATGGGAAAATAATAATAAAAAATTAAACTATTTCTTTATTAAAAATAACATGAATTTTAATAGGCAGAAAAAAGGTCTTCCACTTATGCTATTCGTTTTTTTAATATTTATATACTGTTTAATATTTGCGTTTTTATGATTTACCCAAATATTTCATTTTAAGGGCCCTTTTCAACCAGTTGTAAATTACTCATTATACGAAAATGGGAATCAAGTTGGGAAATATTGGGATTCGAACCACGGACTTTGTATCTGTGAGTTCAAAACACTAGCCACAGGACCACAACTTGATTCCTTTTTTCTATTGCTTACCTATAAAATCCAATTTTTATAAATTGGCTTATTCGTTAAAATATTTTTAGCAGCTAAAGCTATGTTTTTTTTTTAATTTGTCATTTGGTTTTTGCCGTTTGTTATTGCTCAGATATAAATATGTTATTTATATTTATAAATCTAATGACAAGTTGAAAAATCACATTAGTTTTGAATACAAACCATCTACCTACGCCGTGGTACTAACGCATGCAACATTGATGATATTATGCAGTAGGTCGTGTCATTTTTTTTTATTTTTCGAATCCAGGAACGTTATAGGTCTCAAAAGTTGCGTTTTGGAACCAAAATAAGAAAAAAAAATCAATTTTCATATGTTTTTGGCTCGCTCAAATGCAGAAAAGTTTTGAAAAAAAAAAATCAATTTTGTAATATTTTTGGTAAAACTTTTCCATTAAAATATTACATGTTTTTTGCAAACGCCGTAAAAATAACAATACTAGCCATGATGATGATGTTAATTTTCTTCACAAGCAAAAGAAAAAAAACATATTTTCATAAAATATATGTTTCAAAATGCGAATGATAAAAAAAAAAAACAAAAATTAAAATCAAAAATGTAAAGCGAATAAGTATTATTGTATCGATGTCACAAAAATGATTTATTTTGTATTTTGATTTTATTTCTTTAACTTTTAAAGTTCTTTATTGTCCTTCTCCTCTCTTTCGTACTCCTCCACACCCCTCTACGACCCTCTTTTCATCCTCATTTGCGCAATAACGTACGCGCAGCTCGTCAGGTCACAGGTCCACGAGATCTATATCATCTCCTATCAATTCGTGGCAGAATCTTACACCTATCCCTTTACTTTGTTTCACTTATTTTATCAACATTACGTATTTTTGAAAGTTTTACTCTTTTTGTATTTACTTTGATTGCTTACTCAGTTGGAATTCATCAAGATGTCTTGTAAAAAAATACAAGATTCGTTACAAAATTCCACTTTTAAATTAAAGTCCAGGAGAAATGAAGAGTTTATTTTTACCAACTAATGAAAATCTTTTCCGACACTAATAATTAGTGAGATATCAAATGAAAATATTCTTTGTTGCAAGAGCCACCGGTGTCAGAAATATATTTGAAAGTTTCCAAAAACATAATTGAAATATGGCAATAAGCTTCCATTTCCGTGGTTTCAGTTTATTTTAAAAGACGATTCTTAATAACCCTTTATCGGTATAAGTACACAAAAAGGCAAGGTATCACGAGCACGTCTATAAGTCTTACGCTTCACCGGTACCAGTTTAAAGACAGTGAAATATTGGAGCGTAAAACCATTCTAAAAAAAAAATTGTTTGGACTTTATTAACAATTGAAGCTTGGACTTCAAACATAATAGACAATCACGCCAACTTATACAATCTGTTGTATTATTATCTCCGTTATATTTCTATTTTCAGGATTTTTAAAAAAGTTTAGTTATTGAGTCGATAACACTCGTCCACCTGATTATATTTCATACTCAGAACTGTATTCCTCACCCACACGGACACGGATCATAAATAAGAAAAAAATTAATGATAGGTCAAAGTTTCATTCCAAACTCGGGCGCCGCTCGGCTCGGTAATTCATCGCTAACAAAAGTAAAATGACGAGCCGTGATTTATTCTGGCGAGGGCGCTTGTGTGGAGCAATCAGGCCGTGTGACGACCCGTTGATGGGAGGTCTCCGCAACTAACCAAACCTTCTAGAGTTTACTTAAACAAATACACGCCAACCCGCGGGCACAATTAATGCAGAATTAGATTGCGCTGGATTAAAGTAATTAATTCCCCAGTCCGGGAAGCCCGCTGGCATTTAATATTTAAAACAGAGCCGAAGCTAATAAGCTATTTGCTTCCAGCTTTTTTGTCAGCCATTTTGCTGTTTTTTACACGATGCTCTTTGTTTCACTCCTCTACTCTCCACCCTCTATAGATGCGTGTGTGAAATTGTTTTGTTTCCGCGCATAATTTATTGTTCGTTTATAAATTTTACGTTTATTGATTACGCTCGCGAAATAACGCCAGTACACGAATTTACACGCGCGGATTCTACCACCCACAATAAGAATATTCGCACGCTTGCAAGCGGAATATCAGAGTTTGATAATCAATAAGTGCTTCTCGGCGCGTGAATGTATTACAGCCTGTTTGCGAATAAAGCTATTACTTTAGCCGGCTGCTGAACTTTGACGATAAAAATATTTATTCTTTGTACAACTAACGAATATCGCTAACATTTGTATAATAAGATCGTAAAATTTATTTGAAGTCGCTCTCTATTTCTCGGCGAGGCTCTGCTTCTGAGACCGAGATGTTGAAATCAGACGCTAATATAAACGCGGCTTTGATGTAAGGGTAAACCTTAATAGTATTTAAAGGGTAGCGAGTGACTTTGTATCTTTAGGAAGTCTCGCATTTTTGACCGGGCAAAGTGATAGGAGCATCACTTCACATCAAAGGAACGCCACAGGCTTCACCATCTGAACTCAGCCTAAAGCATCTTAGTACAGCCACTCTACCTTCTACAGTGGTCTCGCTTTGTACGTAATTCGATTGCCAATAAGTCTGCCCGTGACCGCGAAGCTGCCTATTCGACCCGCTCTCATTTTATTACAACATTCCTTTCAGCGTTGAAACATAAAATAAAAACTTAGTTGGAAAGTTTCGTTGCAAATCGCTGTTGGCAATTTTGCTTTCAAATGAGACAATGAATAATACCGAGAAATTATACTATCATTTTTTCATATATTCATTTATAAAGCGGGCAGCAATATATTTGCAATATTTTATATAAGTACCTACTGCAGGTAACTTTATTTTACCATGTTTTAAATGATTATCAATAAATGTGTCTTTGTACATAATATATGTAATAGAATACAATTATGTACCCTATTGTAGACGATACCGAAAATTATGTAAAATAAAAAATATCACTTTCAGTTGAATTAGAAAAATTAGTCAAAGCCAAATTAAGCTTCGTGAAATTATTTTTTAAGTAAAATAACATAGAAATAATATGCATATAAGAATAGTTTCTTTAGATAGCTTTTTAAAACAATCTTCTTCTTCTTCTTCTTCTTCTTCTTCTTCTTCTTCTTATCAGCCCGTTCCTCACCACTGCTGGATTCAGGCCTCTTCCAAATTTTTTCATGTTCTTCTGTCCTGGGCACTCTGTTTCCGTCCATGGCCCATTAGTTTGACGATGTCCTCAGTTCATCTCATTTGTGGTCTCCTTACAATACATTTCATTTTTACGTCGGCCTCGTGGTGTAGTGTTTAGCGCATCCGCTTACCATGCACGAGGTTTTGGGTTCGATTCCCGATATGGTTGACATGAAATATTAAATGATAAATGTGTTTTCACCTAATATTATTTCACAGTCCCTGCCTGGGAACTGAAGCGTAAGACTGATCATCTTACCTTCACGTAACAAAAAAAATGATCGAGATACGCTGCGATTGGTCTATCAATGCAGTCCCCTATGTACCATTAGTTGCGGAAAGGGAATGACGATGGTGATGAATCTCTTAGATTCACAAAAGGGTAATTTTAAATGCATGCGTTTAAATGGAAAAAAATATTCTAAGATTTTTTTCGTTTATTTTTTTAGTTTTTTTTATTTGAGATTTTTTCAGCTACAAAAATAAGCAGCATTACAATAAATAGAAAAACATTATTAAATTTAACAGCGCTTTTTGGCTGTGAACAAAATTTATGGGGATTGAGCTTGTTATATTTTACAACTTAATACAAACCAACACTTAACGGTGTAATCGGAAACAAGCTTAGCTGTTTCTTAATCCAAGAGTTCTTCTCACTGACTGATTCGGAAACTTTCTGATTCACATAATGGTTACTGATAAAAACGAAAATGGATTGGTTGAGATTTTGTGCTCATAAATAATTGGACTAATAAAACTTCCAGTGTATTCATGCTAGCAGTCATTTTTGCTGTTTAAAAAAACTATATTTTGTTTTAATAATTATTAATACAATTGTCCTGTGTGCATAAATAAAACCAAAACCATGGACGAATGACTTTGAATTGATGGCTACAGTCAGTACTGAAAAAAAACTGAGTGTAAATTTATTAACCCGATTCGTGGTATTGCGCAATTGCCTTCCATGCCTGAGGTTTCGGGTTCAATTCCCGGCAAGATTGACGTGAGTAGTTTTTGATATGAATGTTTTTAATTTAAACGAGCTTATAAGGTGGTTTTTGTTCATGTGGTAAATAAACGGACTCTGGATTATGAATTATTTAAATATCTAATTCCAAAATCCTCATCCTTTAATAACATAATGTACTTTTAAAAATTTATTTTTGCAAGCCTTATCTCTCAATCAAAAAACCGCTGCTATTTTTGAATAAATATTTGTTTTTTTTTATTTATGTATCTTTTTGATCTACATTTTCGACCAACTCTTATTTTGACCAGTCTTAGTTGACTGAAAAATATGGCTTTAACCAATAAGTCCGCTGAAGTTCTTATTCTCAGTACTTGAAGTTTTAAATAAATAAATAAAACGTTTTCGTGTTCATCAAATTTTATATTTGAAGCAGTAAGTTTGTAATTATTCGATATAAATAAAATAACTTTGTTTTTAACCACTAGTTTTAAAAACATATGCATTTTTTAAATTTTTCCTTATTAAAATTAGACAATATGGAAATCTAAGAAATGAAAAAAGCGATTTATTTTAAGATATAACTCATAACCAAATAAAGAATTTTTATTTTAGTCCACTCCTCTCCAGTTTTGAAAATATGCATTTCAAATTACCATCATTTTAGAAAAAAAAGACTTGTTTATTAGCTACACGTATAAAATTTAGTAAACATGGATAAAATAAGTAGGAAATAATTCACTTAGTACGTAAACCATGACGAAGAAGCTTGTTTGCTTTGAAACTGGTCGGTGGAAAAAATAAAAACACTAGTGGTTAAAAACAAAGTTGTTTTTCAACTTAAATCACTTAACTTTATTTTAACTAAAACTAGACACGAACACAATACGAGAATATTAAAAAAATATTACACCCACCAGTAATCTTAAACAAGACAAGGACAGTCCAGACATAAAACAGGGACTGAACTCCCAGATAAATCTTAACAAATGACGCAGACAACAAATTAAAAAATATGTGAAAAATATTTTTATTAACATTGGGTTATAAATTGTGTTAATATTTTTTGCTAAACCGACGAAATCGTTGGTTTTTGAAATAAAATATAAAGAAAAGCGTGTCATAAGGTCTAAAATAATTTATTGATAGGCATTCATATTACATTCTCTAAAATGTAATCCATTTGTTTTGTATTTCATTCGATTAAAAAATTATCGTGTTACTTCCGCTACAATCCGCCCTCGACTCACTCCGGTAGAACTTGGTCTTGTATTGCTCGGGGTTCCTTTTAGGAAGCCATGGGTCCTCGGGTACCCGAATCGTTCCTTGTTTGTGGGTGAATCGGTTGGAAGAACAGAATTATAAGTCATTTGTTCGTTAGAATTAAGTTTATTATAGGAATTATGGAGAAACAGAACATAAAAAAATTGACAATATTAATTTACAGTGTGTACAATAGTTAACAGTGTTTCTAGAACAACTTACAGGGTTATTCCTCTGGGAATTCAAATGTTATTACAGTGAGCATTCTTTTAAAGTACAGGTTTTCTTAAATTGTAAATTTGGCCAGGGGTTATCTTCTAGAAACAGTTTGATTGAAATTAATTCAGTGGATTAATAATGTACAAGAATATTAAGCAAAACTATTTCTAAGTGAATAGCAACCCAAATAAATTTGGCCAGGGGTTCTCTTGTGGAAACAGTAAAATTCTAACTTTTCCTGATGACAAAGGCACTGTGTTGGATAGGATCTGAATCACAAACCTTGTCAGTAGATGCTCGAAGAAAATACCGGTTATTCGTAGATTCGAACCATCCTAGCGAATTTTTAAGCGCCGCTTTAAATAAGTTATTGGAGTTGAAGGTCCGCGCAAGACGCCATTATGTGATCACCGTGCGTGGATTCGATTAAATTGTGGGGGTAACGGGACGCTCCATGCTAAAATAAGCAGTTAATTACAAAAGGTACTAGACAAAAGATTAAACAAATAGATCCGTACTTTAAAAGATACTTACAATATGGAGAGTCGTCGATATAACGAAACGGCTTGTTTTAACGGACGCTATTTCAAATGAACGTTGCTTTGATTTATTTATCTGTAAAAGAGTAGCGAATTATGTACTGAACTTTATGGAAAAGCAAGTATTATTATTTAATTGAACGTTATTTTTGCTTACCCACCAAGCAGGTTTACTAAGAAAACATTTTTATGATGGGCACATTTTTTCGTATGAATAAAGTGCTGGAAGCTTCTACGCTTCGCGCGGGAACTATTGGGTTCCGGGAGAGACGTGCACACTTGCCCAAGGTCCAGCGGGGAATGGTTGGCGTGCCAGCCGTGCTTTAAAGGACTGGATAGTATGGTCACGTAGTCGCCCGGTGTAGTTCGGTTCGAACGAAGGTTAGACTTTTTAAAATTGTTTAAAATGGCGATTTATTTTTTATTATTATTACGTTTAAATTTGTTTAAGCTCCGATCATTGTTGGTTTATTCTTATAATAGTCGTGGGACACGACAATGTATTTTATGGCTTAAGCGTTTTTGCCATAAATATTTTATGTATTTAGATTAAATTGAATATTTGGAAAGAAGATTGACAAATTGTTCATATTCACTAGATCAAAGTTACGGTACGTTTGATTTTGTGAATGAGATAGAAGTCCTCTGTGTTCTCAAGGAGCGTTCTATTATTAGTCACGTAGAAGTTTTATAGATGAACTGAATGCAAATGCTTTGATTTGTCTGGCTAAAGAAAGGTTTCAAGGATTCTTTGTTGTTAAATATTGTGTGAATTACATGTCTTCTTTTAAATACATTGATACTAAAAATAACTTCAAAACCAAACTTCAAACATGTATTTAATAGATTTTATTTTCAAGAAAGGAGTTAAGGACTGGATTTTCCTTAGTGGAAGGGATTTGAATAGGAAACTTCTTAATGATTTTTCGAATGCTTGAGTTTACTGTTTACCATATTGATGTGCCATATATATGTTTATAAAATATTTTGTACAATTATTTATGTATGCAAATAAATAAATAAATTAGTTTTGCAACAGAAAGGGAAAGCACTTTTGAAAAACAAATATGGAAGTCTAAGCATTTACAGGGCTCATTATTTGTCACAAACTGGTTTAAGTCAGAGAAAAATGGTGAGTAACAAATTACAACCGAGATGAAGAACATTTTCGAGAAAGAAATCAGGAAGTCTAGGCATTTACAGAGTTTATGACCTGTCGTTGGCTGGTTTAAGTGGCCATTTTACACACTGTTCACAACATTCACCATTTTTCTATGTTAAAACGTCCATATTTCTTCAATTTTTCCATCCGTTGATTTTATTGAAGTAAAAGAGCTAAAAACTTTATTGTTGTAAAGAGATTTATTTGATCAAATTATTTCACATATTGGGCCACGCCTGAAAATAATTTTCAAATATTTAAACTCGCTATGAACCAGATGATTATATGACAATATTTAAAGAAAAATGTATGCTCAAATATTGGCAAAATGGTAAATATTACAGAGTATGTAAAGTGGCCACTTAAATCACCGAACGACAGGTCATAAGCCCTGTAAATGCCTAGAATGCCATATTCCATTTTCTAAAATGTTCCTCATCTCTGTTGCAACTTGTCAATCTTAATATTTTACCCTCTTGTTGCTTCAACCGTCCTGTGAGCAAGTCACATGTGAAAAGTCGTGTCTCTGATAAATCTTTATCATATACTGCGTCAGCATATTCGTACAAAGTGAAGTTTAGTGTGTTATAAATATACTCAATTGTACAATTTATCATCATCTACGCGATACCGGTATACGTGCTGCAGCAATAGGGAAGTGCTTCATATAAAAAAACAATCGGAAGAACATTAAAAGTGAGTAACATTTCCATACAGTCCACTAAAACTCTAAAATCCCGCTGTTATCAGTTACCCAATGCCTGAGATGCAATGGACAGACCAAACATTCCTTTTTGGTAAAAGGGGATAAAATCCAGTTTTTTGTCTACAAACATTTGGACTATCTGAAAATATTGTAACATGATGAATGTTAAATATCCATATTGCATACGAAAATGTATCCCATCTGCGCCTCACAGTTTTCGTATGACCCGACCGTTTGAATAAGCTTTCAGCCGTGGACGTCCAGGACTACGAGAACGGATGCCTTATAAAATAGGCAAGCGTGGTAAAGCCCGAGAGAAGCACCCGCAGTATATAAATATACAGCCCGGCGGCGGCGTACCGAATTGCACCAGCTTGATGGCAATGGACAGCGGAGATTGCTGGGTCCGTTGTTTTGTTTTTGCATTCATTGCATAGATAAACAACTCACATCTTTGAATTTTCGTAATGTAAACGGTACTTAGAAAATCGTTATTTTACTTCACAAAACGTTAATGTTCAAACTTCAATAAAACTTCTCTATTCCCGTCTATAAATAATTTCTCCAACTTCGTATTACTTGATATTACAATCTATTTGAAATTCAGAAGAGTTTTCGCGGGTTTAATATTTTTGAACAAAATAATATGAGGTTGGCACCAATTAAAAATTCTGTTTTTTTTATTTTTTAAATTTATTTCTTAAGTTAGCTTGTATAAGAATACATAGGAACCTAAACAATTAAACTTGCAGGCTCACGCCGTCCTGGAAGGCCGTCAATGACAATCTTTAGATTTTATTCGGTGGAATTAAGGGGCGTTGGATTGACATGGAAAGAGGCAAAAATGCTGGCTGGTGATAGGGTGGTCTCCTGGAGGCAACTGGTGATGTTCACATGTTCCACTTAGGAGTGGATGTGGAAAAGAAGAAGAAGATGAAGAAAAATACATAGTATATAAACTAATATTTACACTTATTTTACTAACATAACTATTTACACAATTTTACAGTACACATAACATTTTTTTTAAAATTCATTCATACTTTTTTCATTCTTCATACATCCAGGCATCTCTTCATACATGTTCAAACCTTTATAAATAATACAATTTAGATATTCTGTTTTTCTTTTAAATGGTTACCTTATTCTATCTTTATTTCAAGTAATATAAAAACGGAAATTTTTATTAAGCACTATCTTTTTAATAAAATATTTGGACATTTGATTTTTAAGAATCTAATTGTAAAAACAAGCATATCATATATATGTCTCTTTTTTATTGTTATCTAACTAAAATTTTCTCGCATTTATTTTACGTACTTTTCTTTGGCACTATTCTCATGGCTCTGTTTTGAAGAATTTACAATTTATTTTAGTTTTCGTCATTGGCTAAAAATAAAACTGTTGAGTAGTAATCTATATGTGGAATGCTTAAAGTTATACATGTGAGTTCTGCAATTTTTTAACCTATTTTATTTTTCAACCTTCCTAGATTTAAAAAAAAAAAAAAAATTAAGAACATGCTTGAAGTTAGCAATGTAGTTAATTTTGAGTCTAAGATTATACCCAAATACTTCATTTTATCCAGCTTCTCAATAGTTTCACCATCTTTATGTACAATATATCTATATACATATGTACTATCTGTACATCTATATGTACTATATTTGAGTTTGTCCAAATGTTCGTAGACAAAAGACTGGATTTCACCCCCTCGGGAGTCATTAAGAGTAACAAATAACAACAGGGATGGAGAATACCAAAACCTTATTTAAGGTATGAGGGGGTGAAATCCAGTCTTTAGTCTACAAACATTTGGACAAACTCAAATATTGTAATGAAACCAACTGGTCCAAGAAAAAGTTTATAAATTAGAAAATTGTTTTCAGGCGCTGCCTAGTGAGTAAAGTAATTCAGTCAGATGAATATCTGCACAACAATAAAGGTTTCAGCTCTTTAACTTCACTAAAATCAACAAATGGAAGAATTGAAAAAACGTGAATGTTTAAACAAAAGCAAACTGGTGAATATTACACAGTGTGTAAAGTGGCCACTTAAACCAGCCAATGACAGGTCATAAAATGCCTAGACCCTATAAATGCCCTGTAGGTCCTGTAAATGCCTAGATTTCCATATTCCCTTATTTAAGGTATTCTCCATCCTTGTTGTTATTTGTTAATCTATATCTACATTTATCATAACGATTGTTTTTTTTCTTCCTATTTCCATGTATTTCATTTTTTCAACATTCCGTTTTAGTTTGTTGATTTTAAACCCTTTTCATAATGTGCCGTTTGTCATTATTTAATTTGTTGATGGTTTCTGCATAATCTTTACTAATATAATTCTCGTGTCATCGGCGAATAGTTGCACTTTGCAGTGTTTCATTATTTGGATTATGTCGTTTTTATATATGATAAGCGGACCCGACAGACGTTGTCCTGCCGGATCGTTAGTTTGCCTGCTATTAGCTATTTGAACAAAATATTTTTTTCGTAATTAATTACACACGATATTTATTTAAGTCATTTATATATTCGTAATAAGGGTTTGATTTTTCGTTTTATCTCCACGTGTGATTGGCTAAAAGGCCTCATCGCGCTCAAATCAAAATCGTGTTAAAATCACTACTCTAGTGCCACAATCTATGGAGAAAATACGTGAATTCGTGTTGATTAAGAAAAGTCAGTCAGCGTTTTATCCTGAGCCTTCTAAAATTATGACACTTAACTCATGATATTGATATTCAATTATTGAATTTCAGTAGGCACTTAGGTACTTGTTAATGGTTGGATTCCAAAACTACAAATTATTTTTATTCCCGAACGTTGGCTTGCCTGCTATAAGCTGGTTCAGCAAATGTTATTTCGTAAATAAAGACCCACGTTATTTATTATTTCTTTTTTAAAAATATGGGTAGGTTTTTTGTTCTGTCTCCTCATGTGATGAGCTAAAAGGCCTCGTTGTGCTTAAATCAAAATTGTGCAAAAATCCTTGCTTTAGTGCCATAATCTAGGGACAAAATAGGGAAATGCTTGCTAATTAAAAATATTCTGACACTCAACTCATGCCCAACGCAAATTAAGTCATTTTTTTACCTCCAGCCGTGTTTTCACGAGAGTGACATAAAAATCGAAACCAAAGTAAATGAAAAGAAAGATGCCTAATTGTGTCATGAAAGCGTGCAAAAATTATTCAAACAAAAGGAAAAAAAATTCATTGATAATAAGGTACCTAGCTACTTGTTTATGATTGAATTCCTATACTAAAAAATATTTCTATTTTCCCGAACATTAACTTACCTATTATTAACTGGTTTAGCAAACGTTATTTCGTATATAAGGACACACGTTATTTATTTTGGTCTTTTTTAAGCTATTTATATATTTGTAATAAGGGTAAGTTTTTTGTTTTATCTCTTCACGTGATTGGCTAAGAGGCCTCGTTGTGCTCAAATCAAAATTGTGCAAAAATCACTACTCTAGTACCACAATCCATGGAGAATATACAGGAATATGTGTTAATTAAGAAAATTTAGAGCGCGATTTACCCTGAGCCCTCTCAAATTATAGCACTCAACCTATGCCCAACGCAAATTTAGTCATTTTTTAATCGTCAGCCGTATTTCGACGTGACCTTGACATTTAATTCGATACCAAAAGAAAAGAAAGAATTAAGATAGACCAGATCTTGTCTTGAGGTAGTAATTTATTTTTTTGTCCTTTAATTTTATTTCGTTGTATTTTATTTCATTTGTATCTATATTAAGTATAAGAAAATGTATTCACCATTGTTGGAATGAACTGTATTAGTTCGTCAATAAATAAATAATAATAAAAGAAAAATGACTGTATCTTGAAAACGTGCAAAAACTTTCCGGATAAAAGATAAAATACTTCATTGATATGTAGTACCTATTTGGTATTTAATTGCATTCCAAAACTAAACATCCTTAATATTCAAATATTGAATTTATTTTTATAGGTAGGTAGCTTGGTACTTGTTTGTGGTTGAATTACAAAACATGAAACAATATTTTTTTAAATAAAGAATTCTTTTTACAAATTCAAAATCTACTCAACTTACCGGCAGTGGTGCATTCTGTGTAAGAATCTGTTTTTCAAAAATGTCTCAAATGTCGGTTAAAATTTTAAACATTACTAAAATTCCATTAAAAATATGTAAACATGTAGAAATTAAGAAATTTTTAGGAAATTAATCAATTCAGTATCCATTAAAAAATATTGATGTTTGTAAACGTTAAAATACAAACTTTTTTCATTTACAAAAAAACAACATTCTCCAAATTTTTAGGAATATGCATTTCAGTCGAATGCAACTCTGGAAAATTGATGAAAACACATATATGCTTCTAACGTTTTTCTACTCAATATATTGAAGATTTTATTATTTGTAAACCTTCAGGACGTAAATTAGAAAATTTCGCAAAAAACCGCATGTAAATCTGTCTAGCCATTTTCGAGTTTTTGCGAGACACAACACGGCGATTCATTTTGATATAGATAGATAAGATAAGATAGATAGTTAGATAGATAGATAGATAAATAAAATTGGTACTAAAGCTGATCCTTGGGGAACTCTCTTAATTATTTTCTATTGGTTCAGATATTTTGTTGTCTATTTTAGTAACTTGTTTTCTTCCTTGAAGATATTTTTGTCAATTTGACTCAAAAAGACTCAGGTAATCAAAAGATGTTAAAATATTTTTATCAACAACAAAGTATAAATAAAAAAAATATTAATATTTTTGGAAAATGAATGTTACAAAGGGTTTATAAATAAATATTCAAATAATAGAAATAAAAAAAATAAAGAATACTATGTTTCATAAATACTATAATATAGCACATAAAGGACATGCTTAGATGTAAATTACTAGCTTTTACCCTCGGTTTTACGGACATGGTATTATGGAGAAATTAAATTCAATAAGAGTTTTGTTTATCGATAAGAATTTTTTCAATCTTAATAAAATATATCATTTCATCGGGATTAAAAGTACCTTGGTCTTATATCTTTATCTAATAAATTAACTTTTTCGATCAACTATCTATTAATGATATAAACGATTTTAACGACCTATTAACTTAAACTGAAATTTTTTTAATATGTATAGACAATTTAAAATTTTGAAATAAAAACGATTAACATCAACAAAAACAAAGGTAAAAAAAACATTAGTAAATTAAATGCAAACAGCAATAAAATTATTTTAAATCTCAAAAAAAGATGTAATAATAAAGTATACACGTTAATACACAATAGTACCTTTACAAAAGGAAACATTGTAAGCACAATAATCCAACAAATGTATTTCACCGTTTACCATCTTTATTATTATTTATTTATTTAGTTCTATGTAACATAGTCGAATATATATTTACAACACAATATTTACATCTATACTTATTCTAACATTATTTATCACTATTATACACTTAATATCCTAATTTATAATATTAACTGTTTCATATGTACATTTTCATTAATTATATTCACTATTGACAATATATACTACCTAATAAAATAACAATTATAAAGAGTAGATTTATATAAACTAAACATTTTGTTAAAAATATCAGCAACGTCAGAATAGTTTTTGCCGAGTACATGGAGTTGATTCAAAATAGCATTATAAAGGTATAGGGTTCGCAAGTTGTTTCAACTAAACGAAGGTACTTGACGAGTCATTCGTCTTGTTTTAGGTACGAAATTTCTTTACAAAGTAATAAACTACGAAATAGATAAAAGTGTCCTCAATTAAATACAAATAAAGGCGAGATTTAGAAAACTAAGATATTGTGATATATTCAAACAGCCTTCATTTTAAGGCAATAAAATAGACCATACACATTTTTTTTTTTTTACATTTTTTTTTTGCACCACAACAGGCCAGGAGGCCTAATTACAGTGGTGAATTACATCACAGAGCCCAGGCTTGAGAAAAATCACATTTTAATTTTTGTGTTCTCACCGGGAATCGAACCCGGAACCTTCCGTGCGTGAGTCAAGCGTCTTGACCACTACACCACGGAGGCCGCCGACACTTGCACCTTTGGCTCATAGTTTCGGGAATATAAGATATAATGCCAAAATAGTCATACCTAAATTTGTTGCAACAGAGGGGGAAAACAGGGGAGTGTTAATGTTTAGGCATTTACACGGCTGATAACTTGTCATTAGTTGGGGTGGTATTCTGAATCTAATCTACCCCCTAGATAGTGGTTCACTTCGGGATTTTTTTTTTTTCATACATTTAATTTTTAGTTTATATCTGGCCACAATGGTGAGTAAGCGTCAAATAAATATGAGCACGTAGAACCAAATATGATGATTTTACACATTATTTAGTATTTTTATGTTTTTTAAACAGTTTAATTTGACGTTTAATAATCAATTAACATATTACAACAGGGATGAAGAACATCTTCAAATATGGCCAGAATGGTGAATGTTACACAGTGTGTAAAGTGGCCACTTAAACCAGCCATTAAAAGGTCATAAGCGTTGTCGATGCCTAGACTTCTATATTACCTTCTCTGAAATGTTTTTCATCTCTGTTGTAATATGTTAATATAAACAGCTCCCCAGGGAGTTGAATCCAGTTCTTGTCTACAAAAATTTGAACAAACTCAAAATATTGTTTAATAATCAGTTTAGCCATTACATAAGGCAAAGTGTCTTCGCATTAAAAAATAAAATTTCCCAAATTAACCACGCAATTCGCAAATCACTTAATCAATTTAAATCACGACTGACTTAAAAAAATACAGGTGTTAAAATCTTGCATACAAATAATAAAGGGTTAAAAGTAGATAATATGGAAATATTTCACGTTAGAAAAACTTTACAAAATAATGTTGCTTTAATCAATATTCCCTTCAATATAATCCTTTATACGATGTTCTATTGTAATGGTTACCCTTTACCTATTTAACTTAAGCTCCTCCTTCCATCCCCTCTCCTATTTTTTTATTATTTTTCAAACAAAAAAAAAAAAAATGTACATTAACATTAGTGCATGAAGAATAAAATGCATGTCATATTAGTTTAAAATGTTTGTGCAACAACTATGGTGAAGATGCATAGTAGGTTTTTCATGTTGGTTTAATTGGTGTCCTGACAAAGTGACGGGTACGTCTTGAAACCGGTAGGCATATTAAAGTCAGTAAATGGTTAAATACAAATATTCAATAACATTTAGTAAAATATATGTACAAACAAAATCGCTTTTGTAAAGCGCTCTTGGGGAATATGACGCTTTATATGGTAGGCATCTATTGTAGTTATAACATAGCTTCATCTTCATATTTGCCAATCATGCGAATGAAAATTCCTAACAATGTTGCGAATGAAACTTTGCTGAAAGTATCCCCGTCAAGTAATATAATAATGCTTGAGTCCTCTTTGTGACGCTTGCCATCTGTTAAGGAGATTCCGAGCGTCGGCGTCGGCGTCGGCGCCAAGACCTGTGGATGTTTGCCTTCATAAGCATTCCAGCCTCAGGCGACGCGGCGGTACTCATAAGGAAATACTTTACCAACACTTAAGGATGACTGCACCCTAGTATGTGTCTTGGCTTCGTGAATGACCGGACGCGTAGCTTCGAGACGTTTAATAATAAACTTTCTGACGTTTTTCATTCGACCTTTATAGCCGGCAGGATATCCGATATACATGAGGTTTCCTTTCAATATTTTTTTATTTCTCTGAAGAATCTTCAATAGTTATTTACTTTTAAAAGACTGTGGTAAATAATCCCTTTACGCGCGGTGATGTAACATCGTGTTACCACTAGTAAAATATGGAATATTCTAAAGTTCACACATTAGAAATAAAAAAAAACACCGAGACATGCTGTTTAATATTTTTTTTAACATAATTTATGCAAATAAAAATATAATTAAGCCCTGTTATAGCAGAATAAATTTAAAATCACAAATACGCCGCTCAAGTTACGCGCGTGCGTAACCCATCACTGTCATCAACCGACTGAAGACTGAATCTGTTGTAGACAACACCCGCCGCAGAACAGCCTCTCTGTCTTCCTTGTTATGACTTTTATTTTCGTGCTCTCTCTTGGATAAGGTATCCGTGTTGCTGAATTAGCGGACATTCATTCTTCGCGTAGCAAGGATAAATATTTTTTGAATTAACCTTTAGCACAGTTATACAAATTTCACTTTCTAAATTGGGTATGAAAACGTCCATTTAAAGGTAACAAAAATACGAATACATCATTTTAAAAAAAAGATATATCAAGCCTTGTATTCTATGTCGACTTGTGTGACATCACAACCACACAGAAGTTAAAATAAAAATGTCATTCTTCACCATGGATTAAAAATGAGAATTTTCAAAAAAAAAAAAATTATTCCGGCTGCCGTTTAGTTGTAAATTCAAGAACATGTAAATTATTTATGATATTGAGTACGTAAAATACATTTGTAGACAGAATTGAGCCTCACGGGAAGTTTATCAACACGATAAGAGAGAGAGGTCATATTATGCAAGATTTAGGGTACCTACCTACATATACAAATAAACAAACGTTTTCTTTTTTTAACTCTTTCAGAAGTTATTCATAAATTTTCATTATGACCTGTTAAAGAAAAAAACATTATTTAACACAATTAATTTGTTGTATACTTTCACCAATGATACAAAGGCAATATTATTTTTTTGAATTGGCATTGGCGTCGTTAAATTCCATCATTGTGACATAAAAAAATACTTTGTTTTCTGCGACTTAGTAACGCTGATAACGAAATACTGTATTTTACTACGTTATGACTATTATTAAACGACTTTTTTTTTCACAGAAAAATATCTTTCGATAAATATATCTGTACATATCTATATATTTCTATATCTAGCCGTCTATTTTTCTATCCATCAAAATATCTTTTCATCTTTATATCTATCCATCTCTCTGCCAATCCATCTATTTTTTAAATATTTTATGTATTTATAATTTTAAATAACCTGTTAGGTCTCATTTGATAATGTCATGTCATATATATTTAAAACAAATAATTGCATATAAACATATTTAATACCAGAAAATCTATATAAAGCTACTACTGAATTAGAAAATTAATACGGAGCGTCCTCTCGTTAGGATAGTCTCCATTTAACATGCAGCCTGTTCTCAGTTATGAGTTGTCTGATTAATGTAGTATAGTATATTATGTAATAATCATCTATCTATTAATCTTTTTCAACATCTGTCTTTTTATCAATCTTTCCTTTCTTTAAATTTTTCTTTCTATATATTATCGGTTGCAGGCCCTATGGCGTGGAATGCTCTCGCAGCAGGAATGCGAACTGTGCGAGTGAATCAATGTTTTGGAAAAAAATTATAACTCACTTGTTCTCTAAATCATTTAGGTAAATCCATACCATGTAATAATAAAGAAAGTGATTTAAGTCAAATCATTTTGTTTTATTTAAAATTTCATTAAACTTCATATAGACTCTTTTTAAAGCGCCCTCGTGTTATGATATTACGAGCTCTAAAAGTTATCCATCATAATAATATAATCTATGTTTCATTCTGTCTATTATGTATATATTATTCTTTTAATTTATGTATTTATTTGTCTTTTTATCTCCATTAGAATAAAATTCGTGTCCTAAATAGGCAAGTGATTGCTTGTTCTAGGGGTTTTAATAAATAAATTGTATCTGCAAATCCAGCCAATGTGCACCAAAATTAATTTTATTAACTATTAAACCACTCTAGCGTATACTAGCGTAGCTCTAGATGGAATAAACTTTTGATAACAGAATATGAAAGACTAGGCTTATGACTTTTCTTAAAACTGAAACATAAATACTCAAATATATAGTCAAAAAAGCAAATAAAATATTAACCATACAGATAAATTAAAATAAAACAAGGCCTATTTTTGTCTTGTTTAAGTGAACGCTCTCTATTTGACAAAAGCAGACTGTATTATATTCAACAACGTATAACTCATTTTGTTTTATTTAAAATTTCATTAAACTTCATATAGACTCTTTTTAAAGCGC
The DNA here is from genome assembly GCF_059751315.1 of Micrasema longulum. NCBI lineage: Eukaryota > Metazoa > Arthropoda > Insecta > Trichoptera > Brachycentridae > Micrasema > Micrasema longulum. The sequence goes on along the minus strand of NW_028277578.1, from coordinate 1,018,924 downwards.
CCTCGTGTTATGATATTACGAGCTCTAAAAGTTATCCATCATAATAATATAATCTATGTTTCATTCTGTCTATTATGTATATATTATTCTTTTAATTTATGTATTTATTTGTCTTTTTATCTCCATTAGAATAAAATTCGTGTCCTAAATAGGCAAGTGATTGCTTGTTCTAGGGGTTTTAATAAATAAATTGTATCTGCAAATCCAGCCAATGTGCACCAAAATTAATTTTATTAACTATTAAACCACTCTAGCGTATACTAGCGTAGCTCTAGATGGAATAAACTTTTGATAACAGAATATGAAAGACTAGGCTTATGACTTTTCTTAAAACTGAAACATAAATACTCAAATATATAGTCAAAAAAGCAAATAAAATATTAACCATACAGATAAATTAAAATAAAACAAGGCCTATTTTTGTCTTGTTTAAGTGAACGCTCTCTATTTGACAAAAGCAGACTGTATTATATTCAACAACGTATAACTCAATAGACATATACAAGTGCGTAAAAAAGTCATTTCGATTCGTGTACACTTTAAATACAATGTGAACGACGAGTTTGAATTAATGCTTCAAATCGCAAGTGGTTACTTTAAAATGTTTCCGATGTTCTTTTAGACCAACTCCATTCGGTATCCAACAAGGTTCTCATCTCATCTTGATCCACTTTTTTTATTTATTTTATAAATTAATGACATCGTTTTAGACCTCAAACACCCGATGATGCTAAAATATTTTAACCGATAAAATTAACAAACGATTTTACGTGTCTTAAAGAAGATAAAGACCACCTTTCTTTATATTATGCTCCTAAGAAATCATGTTTATGAAATCTACAAACATGAAATAGAAAAAGTCCAACATAAATTATTGAAATGTCTGTCGTACAGAAACGATTACCAATTTAGTACTTAGAATAAAACGAGAAGACATTTTGAGATACACTCCTTTAATTATATACAACTGACAATCGACTTAATGTTTTTGTTGAAGCTTTTAACTGACATTAATGACTTTCCTTATTTACTTAGTTTAATAAACGTTCATGTACCCTTTTAACGTACCCGTCACAACAAATTATTTTACTGTGATAGCGTAAACATTAATACAGCAAAAAATTCATACATACATAGAATTTGCAATTTATAAAAAATATATAAATGGAGCCAATGTGAGTGATATATGAATAATAATAAATTCGAAAAGGAAATCAGCTACAGCATGCCGGCATTATCGTTGTGAGAGAGTAATAATAGGTTAATGCAATACCGTATTTTAATTTATTTTTAATTTACACACATGTACAAATATAAAGTTTTTTGTTTTCGAAATTTGATTATTGTACAATATGACTTTTGAAACATTACGTTTATAATGAAGTTATATGTTTGAAATCATTTTTAGTCTATAATTAGGTATAACAGTTTTAAAAAAATCTTTTGATTAAAAGGTAGGTTCCTACCAAAAGGATGGATCAAAGAAAATTAGTGTAATGAAAGATATTAAATACTTTTATTATTAAATATTTGTTAAATTCCACTTACAGACTTTTCTATGTCTACCGGTTTCGAGACGTACCCGTCTCTTTGTCAGGACACCAATTAAACCAACACGCAAAACCTACTATACACCTTCCCCATAGTTGTACAAAAATTAAATCTAATACGGCATGCAGTTTAATAAGCACATGCACTGATATTGATATATTATTTTTTTATATATTTTTTTTCCAAGATAAAAAGAAATATTTGCGTTCTTATGATTTACCCAAATATTTGATTTTGAGGGCCATTTTCAACGAGTTTTAAATAACTCATTATTAGAAAATGGAATCAAGTTGGGGTAGAGTGGGATTCGAACCAAAGACCTTTGGTCCGTGAGTCCAAGACACTAGCCATAGGACCATAACCTGATTATATTTTATTTTGTTTTAGAAATCGTTGAAAATCAGAAGAAGGGGTGGAAGGAGGTGCTTGAGTTTAATAGATTTACGGTAACCGTTACAATGGAACATCGTTAAACGGGCTATATTGAAAGGTTGATTTATTATTGATAAAAGGAAAATATTTTTTTTAAGCTTTTCTAATGTAAAGTATTTCTACATTATTTACTTTTAGCCCTTTATTATTTGTATGTAAGATTTGAACTTCTATATTTCTTATTAAAATCATGATTCAAATTTTAGTGGTGATTTGCGAATTTGGAGAAATTGTTATTGTAAAGACACCTCATATGTTCTTTATCTTTAACACGAATATCAAAATTTCTTGATGTTCTTTCAACGTTAACAGCAGGACGAAAATTGTATTTCAATTTGTAAACACCTGAATTATTTAATTAACTATTTTTTCTTTATTATAAAGCAATAATTTACCAATATTGTTATTTGTATAAAAAGCTGGTTTGATATTATTGCGTACACATTTGTATACATTTGTGGATTTAGTGTTTACGTAAAGAATTCTTCTTTATTCATTATAATTATTATAATTACTGTTCACAAGATCAAAAAATTTTTTTCTTCTGTTTTCTATTTAAAGGAGTATTTATAAAATCAATTGTAAATGCATTATTAATAGCAAATTTTCTAAGTGGTTATAAAAAATATTCGATGACATTTTGTACAATATTTAACTACAAAGTTAATGCTTTAAATATTAATTATATTTTAGGCATAAAAGATATTTAGACAAAAATATTATTTTAAAAATGCGGTTTTGTACTAAATCGATCATTACATTTACCATATTGCCGTTGTTTCATTATTCATACTTCTATTTTGTCCGTATCCAGGCGAATTAAGAATACATTTCTGAGTGCGAAGTAGAACCAGAATCCTTGACGAGCGTTTTCGGAAAATTACAAAAGCAAATAAAAGTTTATCTGGAAAAAAAATCACTGACATTTAAATTTGTTACCCAGTTCATAAATAAAATGTAAAAAGAAGAGAGGGTTACATTTTCGTTTATGTATATATTGTGTTCATTTCGTTTTTTTGTATTCGTCTTATTAAAAAAATATTTACGATCATATTGTATAATATTCTGTGAAACTATTGATATAAGTCATTATTAGTGTATACGAGTACATTACTTGATTCTTTTTTTTTTCATTTTTCGCGTAATGAGTTGTTAGTAAATTTTTCAGATATTTTATTATTAAATAAAAAAACTGTAGCATCGAGGGGATGCTGAGGAATTGGATGACGTGTTGGCCTCTGTCCATATACTCTCCTTCCCCCTGATTTATCTGCATATTTTTATTTTTTTTGAATAATTTTTGCTAGCTTTTCTTTGTACGCAGCTTACAGAGAATCCTCCAGGACTCTACAGCAGCTGCGGGTAGATCGTGAGCATTTAAATCACCACAATGTCCTTAGACTGGCCTCTGAAGCGGAAGATTTCACCTGACCTGCAATTAACCGATGATCGAAATACGCTGCATTGGTATACCAATACAGTGCCCTATGCACCACTTGGTGCCAAATTGGAAATGATTATGATGGTTTTTATAACATCTTTGTTGATTAGAAATAAACATATTGAGAATATGAAAGTCTAGGTTATTGGGCTGTGTTAAGTGACCACTTTACGCACGTTCTAATATTCATCATTCTGCCTATTCGTTATTCAAGTACGGTATTTTAATAATTCTGTATACAGGCATGATTGGTTTAAAATAAACATTATCATGCGTGTTAATTTCTCATACAGAATGGGAAGAATGAGGAAAACTAGCGACGTATGTATATATTGTATACGTAATGTTAAAAGGGGTAACTTTTCTAAGTTAAATCTTTATATTGAGTTGGTTTTTTAGATATACAACGGCGAACGTTTTAAAACAATTTTTATTTTACAAAATTTTGTACATGCTCAAATCTTTAAAGACAAATTCTTCTTTTTTCTTTCAATGATTAAAGGTACCCATGTAAAATTATCACTTAATCCAGCCGATGACTGGACATAAGCTCTTGTAAGCATTTATATCCAAATTCTTAACAGCTTTGTCTCATAAAATTTATTTCTTGCAACAGAGAGGAAAAACATTTTTGAGAAGGAATTATGAATCAATGCATTGACAAGGTTTATAATTTTTCACTGGTTTGATTGAGTGACCACTTTACACATTTTGTAACATTCACTACTGAAACCAATGAAAGATCATTGTAAATGAGATCATTGTAAATGCAAGACTTCCATATTTCCTTTTTGAAAATGTTTTCCCTCTCGGTTGCAATAAATTTAAATCTTAATAACTCCTTAGGGTGTGAAATCCAGCCTTGCATACGTATATTTGGAAAAACTAAAAATATTTTTCATCTCTGTTGAAAAAACATTGAATGTTGATATTAATCCCATCATAGAAGAATCCTGAAATGGTCCACAAATATTTTTGTTTTTTATTTTTATTTATTTATATTTTTGAAAACCTGTAAGGGTTTTATGAAAATTCTATACATCTTGTCATATTATGTCTTGTCTGGTCAGTAAAATCATCGTGAGTGCTTCATTTTGTTGATTTTCAATTTGTCTCCAATGTAAAGAAATAATAATCCATCCTGCATTTCGTCGCTGTTCAGGCAAACGTTATTTACCATAAAAATGACAGTTTAATTTGCCATTCGAAGCCTTAACTTATGTTATTTTTGAGGCAAACTTCATCAAGGTAAATTAAGTAGTAAAAAAATGTGCACATACATTTTATTTATAATGTGAGTCATTTGTTTTTATTTGTTTATTCAGATAAACAATATATATGTACGTAATATGACAACTTCATACAAATGTTATATTAATTTTAAACATATATTTACACTAACGTTATTATACAGTAAAACATTTAAAAAATGTTTCTCTATATAAACTTAGTTTTTAACCTAGCCGGACCGAAAGGAAGATTCGAATCCCTCATAGACCACTTTGAATTTGATAACTCGAATATATTTTGTGATTGTAAAAATATCAGAAATACGCATTTTACTGTTTTCTAAAAGGATTTATAATTAGCGAGGCGTCGAAAGACCTAAAAAAGATAGTCCGACGACTGCTGCAGGGGGTAAAAATTGGTTGCAAGTAGCAACCGACCGAGAAAAATAGAAGCATATGGAATAGGCCTATATCCAGCAGTGGAGGACAGAAGGCCGAAGAAGAATGAAAAGAAGTTAATATGAATAAATTATTGCACGATCATAAACACTTCCAAATTTTTATTCTCGCGACGCCATAATATACAAGTAGGCGTTGGAGTTGTTTGGTCCCCCCGTTTGGATCATGTGTAATTTTTGGATGCTTAGTGAGGAAAAGGTTAACCATAACATTAAAACTATTGTTCCCAATATTTACTCTCTTTCACGAACTTTTAAAGCTTGCATTGTCCAAATTATTAACAAGCAAAAGTCATTTCACTAATTTCAGCCACCTTGCCTCATTCAGAACCTTCCAAATATTTTTTATTGTTTCAAAAGTAAACAATTAAATTTATTGTAAAGGCATGAAAAACTGATGCTTTTTCCATAAAACCTTCAAAACATTTTTTTTTTGGATTAGTAATTTTGCCTGGACGTCGAAAATTTATCCTTGCCTTTTTATTGTGGTAGTTTTGCTGTTGTCAGGTATTGTATTTGTGTATGTCAGCACTTTTTATTGCTGTTACGTCATCGTCTTATATGTTTCTCAGTGCAATTTTGTATACAATCAATACTGTCTCAGGTTTTGGCAATATTCTTGAAATATTGTACGTTCATATTTCTTCAATTTTTTTTTCGGTTTTTTCTAATAAATTAAACCTCTAAAACAAATTAATATTATCTACGGGAACATATTAAAGTTTCCAGTTATACAGGTTAAATATATGTGAGGAGTGTAAGTGACTTCGTGTCACGTGAAGTCACTTCGGTATGTTTATATCTTATGTATTATACAACGCGGTGTCTCGCACCAACTCACTTGATGCATGGATAATGTTGCTGTCAGTTTCAAGCTGTGTCCAATTATTATATCACATCAATCTTGACGGAAATTTCGCTATGAACAAACAATATAATACCAGGTAAATAGCATCAAACTTTTTAAAAATACATTTTTTTACACGCATGGTGGCCCACTTCCAGATTTTTTTTGAAGCCCCGAAACAACATATTTTTGTATAATTAAATCGAGGTTTTTCTGACGCAAAGCATTAAGCTATTTAAATAAGTTCGGAGATAATCGCATTTAAAGCTTTTATATTATTTCAACACATTGTTTTTCCGATAATTTTCTGTCATTGACATTATTTTTTTAGCATCGAAAGAGTTATCTTTATTCTAGGCAATGCATAAAATTAAAATCAATATCTTACTCCTATATTTAAAAATATTTTAAATATCAAAATACTCTTGAATTAATGCATTCCATCGAAATATTAATTTACAGTAATATTATTCAAATTTAATGAGAGTGCAAAAGTTAATGATTTTATTAGAAGTATACAATGATAATTAGAAAAATATGTTATTGAGGTTATTTAAATAAATGACTAAATGATATGGGTGCATATATTTAATGTCTGCTGTTTACTTATTTTTTTAATGTAAAATACTTTTACTTATATTATATTTATACTTACTTATATTTTATTATTACACCGTTTATCGGCCTCGTGGGTCAATGATCAGCGTGTTTGCTTACCATGCGAGAAGTCTCGGGTTCGATTCCCGACATGGTTGATTTAAAATATTTTTTCAAAGGGGTGTTTCACAAAATAATATTTCATAGTCCCTGGACTGGTACCTGAAGCGTAAGACTGATCACCTTTCCTTTTTGTAACAAAAATGATCAAGATACGCTGCGAGTGGTGTACCAAAGCAGTGCCCTATGCACCAGTAGGTGTGGAAAGGTAATTATGAATGATGATGTGCAATACTTGTTATGTTTCAAAAATCAACTTCGGGGATCGCGTTGTCGCAGAAACTCTTGAATTGATTCAAAATAAAAATGCAATCGTATAATGTAATGATTTCTCAACGATTAAATTATCATGCAAAAATATTCATTCTACAGCTAAATAAACTATTATTATCTACATCCAAATTGAAAATAAGACATTTTTTTTTATTTATTTGAAAAAGGTTCATCTTAAAACCTGTGATGGAGCTCGTTTTAAAGCCAACGGACTAATAAAACGCCACGAAAAATCTTAAAAATGAATGCAGTTGTTGACTTTATATAACGATTTTGTTAACCTAAGTAAGAGACACTAAAACCTACGAGATTTATACATTAACTTTTGACAATGAAGATACGAAACTATTTTTATGATCAGCTTTCCTTTATGGGTACGACATATAGTAAAATCTTTGAAATATATTAGGAAATTTCTTTAAAACTTGCTGAGAAAACGGTATGATTATCATCATGTTTGATATCAGTAACACATGTTCGATTCTGAAGGAATTATTAGACGATATGAAAATAGCAGTAAAATCAGGTTATAAACCAAACACATCGAGAATATTGGGGATAAATATTTAATATCCCGCTCCAGAAAAATGACTAGTGAATCCATAAAGTTGTTTTTACTATCTCATATAAGTTGCGTCCCTCGTAAAAGCATAGCACCCGTCTCGGAGTGCAGTCATAGTGGCGAGTGCACACTAGCGCATCCCGTCTGCAAGTAAGTGAGGAGCTGAACTGAGCGGGTTGATATAGAGACGCCTCAAGAAAACATTAAATGGCGCGTTGTGTGGATTCCGCGAGTTGGGCGAAATGTGCAGTGCCTGTAATTGTGTGAATTTATCGCGAACTGTATGGGAGTACAGCGCTTTAGTGTGTCTTACGGGGACTGCGTTCTCCAGAATACAATTTCTCTATGCCCTGTTCTTATCCAACAATTAATATTCGCCAAGTTACATAACATCATACGGAGCATCTTTCTACAGCAGAAGCTTACGTTAGTGCAGCCGCTGAATATTTTACGCTTTGTTCGCTCCATTCTCCATTTCTTTCCTCCCGAATCATTTTCCGAATATCATAGCTCCGCGATAAAAAGTTTTTTCTGAGCAAGTTTCGTTGACAAAATTCATAATAGCAAACTGAAGAGATCAGTTATAAAAAATTTCTACAGGCGAGTTTGGCACCGAACCATACTTTTACAAAATACTTTTTATATAATATGCAGATTATACGTTATGGCTGTGTAGGTTTTTATCAAATAAAACTTACATGAAACAAAAATATGAATTCAAATGTTCAAATTCAAAATTCAATTCAAACATGTCACATTTGATAACACTACATTTTAGACAAAATAGACAGACAAAACATTCATGTATAAAAAACTCAAGAAAACAAAGTTTTAATACAGGTTGTTATTATTTGGTTGATTTTTTTCATTTATAAAAAATTGCCTCTGAAATGACCATAAGTGCAAAATAGACAAATATGCCAAATGGCAGTGCCATAAGTTAAAGTGGGATAGATTGTAATTTTTTTTCGAGGTGACCTTGAAATTTAATTCGAAACCAAAAGAAAATAAAAATGACTGTCTCGTGAAAGCGTGCAAAAACTGTCCGGATAAAAGGAAAGAGACTTTTTAATGAAAAGTAGATACTTAAGTACTTGTTTATGATTAAATCCCAAAATCGAAAATGATTATATTCAAATATTGAATTTATTTAGGTACCTAGGTATTTGCTTATAATTGAATTCTAAAACGTTAAATGATTCATTTTCAAATATTTTTTTTTTTTGCAAATGTCAAACTCTTCGATACTTTCCGACAGTGGTCTATTTTGTGTGAGAATCCGAAAATGTATCAAATGTCAGCTAAAATTATTAGAGCATTACTAAAAATCCATCAAAAATAAGGTAATATGTAGAAATTAAGAAATCGTAAGGAAATTAAATTATTCAGTAACCCATAAAAAAAATATTTTTGTTAACATTCAAATACAAACTTTTTTAATGTACAGAGAAAACAACGTTTTTAAAATTTTTCGGAATTCGCATTTTGGTCGAATGCAACCCGGGAAGATCGATGATAAACACGTATTCGCTCCTTACTTTTTTCTTGAGGAACATATTTAAGATAATAGTATTTACAAAACTACGCCACGTAAATTAGATTGATTTGCAAAAAATCTCATGTTAATTGGTCTAGTAGTTTTTGAGCCTTTAAAAGACAAATAAACATACATTCATTTATATATATATATATAGATGATGAAAAAAATTAAATTAATAGATGCATGAATGTTGGTTACAAATAAACAAACATTACAAAAATTAGAGAATTTGATAATTTACTGCGAAGTTTCTCGGATATGTCTGAAAAAATAAATAAATATGATTAAAAAAAAAGGAATAACCAGTGGGAGTAACTATAAATGTCGTCACTAGTTCTCCGAAACTATCCAATAATAGAGCGTTGTCGTCCGTTGCGAAATCAACCGTTGATAGATTTCCTGTTTCCGGGAAGCTAGCTGACCAAACTTGAACGTTCACCCATCGTTCTCACGTGAACGTCTTAGAAGTGTCGGGCGCTAGCTTCTCAGGAATTATTTATTTATTTTTTTAATTTTTTTTAATTTTCTTTTATTCAGAAAACATACAGTATAATAAATAGTTTTATAGTATACAATATTAGAGTTAACTCTAATGGACCAGTGATGTCTCCTTATTACATTACATGCTAAGATTATTAATTAACTATTTTTATCTTTTCAAGTAAAATAATAAGGAAAAAAGACAATAAAAAGACGTTTTAAAATAAAAATTTAAGTGAAAAAGTATTGTTTTAAGTATCCTGTAAGTATAAACGTTAATAAAAAGAGCGTTTAAATGAAAAAATGAAGAAAAAAAACTTTCTAAAAGCAATTTAAAAGTAGAAATTAAAAAAAATGTTATGAAAAAGAGAAAATATGTACATATTTTGTATGTAAATTGAGAAATAAAAAAAAAAACAGATGAGAAGCAACAAAAAAGATAAAATTATGAACATATTATGTACATATATTGAGAAATTAAAAAAAGAACAGATGAGAAGCAACTTTCAAAGAAAAAATAGAAAATAAACTTATGTTAATTATAAAAACGTCTTAAAAAATACTAACATATTATGGAAAGAAAAGCAATACATCACTTTTATAAGAAGTTCTAGATATACCTTCTTTAAAGAAGAAATTAAAATATCAAAACCTACCGAGTGTAACAGAGAAAAAAGAAGGAACAAGAGTATTTTAATTAATCTTTTAAATATGAGGAAGCGATATTAAGGTAGTTTATAAAAAATATTAAAGCGATGTAAACAGTAACAAAATTTTGAGTATTGAAATTCAATTAAAAATAACAATATTAAAGTTTGTTCGTAATGTACGAAAAAAAGGGTAATTAATTATTATAATTAGATCAACCAGAGTTTTATTGAAAGGTTTTGTATATACTCATTTTAAATAAAATTGTTATCCTGTACGATAGAAATCTATATGATTGAAAATATTGTTAAATAATTAACAAAATATACGTTAAAACTAATTCTGACAATAGTTTGTATTGACGTTGGATATTTAAAAGGTTGGGTGATTTTGTAGGACGCATGATGAACATTTAAAATAAATTTTATTTAGGAGCTGGGACGATTAGTAAAACAACGCAAAGTGGATATGGAATTTATTTGATGAAAATATTATTTAAAGAAATAAACGTTTTTTAATAGATTTTTTAAAAACATAACGTGTTTACGAGAAGTTAATACAATAAGTTTAAATAACCGTCCTCATGTACAATTATCCGCCTTGAATTTTAATTTTTCTAAAGTTCTAGAGCTTGCAGTTGAGTATTTAAATGCGCACTCCGTACTTAGTCAGCTACAAAGCGATATTATATTACATAACATCTCTCCAGATATAGCAGAGAGTAGCTTACTTGATTTAACATGCTCATTCAAAGTTTATTGTTTACAGCTGTAACTTCATACAAAACACATTATCTGTTATGAGCTGATTGAAAATGGCTAATGTACGTAGCTCATATACAAATTTCGCATCTATTTATATCCTGTAACTCACTACTGATTGATTATTCGTTGGCATTCCACGTCAGAACAGAAACAGGTGAACAGGAGTTATCTAGCAGAGAGATTCATAAGACGTCGTGTCTCTCGTAGCGTAGCTTAGAGGTAATTTGACGACAGACGCATGGTCAACATTGTTAGATGCTTAAGAACGAGTTTTCAATTACGCTGAGCTTTATAAAATATCAGGTTCCTTTTAATTTCGCCCAATGGACATTTTAACGCCTTACTTTAATGATAAGTAAAACAATACAACAAGTGTTCATTATTTGAGGAAATGATTTAATCTTAGATTTTAAAAAGTTGTTTACTAAATTCTTGCCTGAAATTCTCTGAAAAGCATTTTCTGGTCCCATACATTAAGATAATTACAGAAAAAATACATTAAAAAAAACATCTAAATTTTTTAATACACCCCCAAAAAACTCCTATTTGACACTATTTTTCAGTTTGTGTTTTATATTATATTGCAGTTTTCTGTTCCCCGAAATTAGGTATGTTTGACATTAAAATTGTTCATATTCATTTCGTAATTGTGGGCCATCAATGTATGAAGAAATTATTATTTTTTGGTTGCTAAATGATGTCGTTTAACTTCATTAAAAGTTTCATAATAACTAGACATCATCTTTTCTTTTCTGATTGAATTCGAAATTTCGGAAAAAATTGAAAATAGTACCCATTATGTATATCTTTCCACAGATGTTACTCGGTCAATATTTCCATACTTTATAACAAATTACAAAAAAAATCGTTTTTCCTTTAACTGTGGCAAACACTGAAGATATTGTTGTAGCTTTAACGTTTTCTTTTTATAGCTTCCTTCAAAACCAATGTGGTATTGAGGCTTCAGTAATTTTTTTCGGATATTTAATATGATGGAGTAATTGAGCAAACACAAAAAAGAAACTTTTTTTTCACCTATGTGTGATATAAATAATCGAAGATTTTATTTAGATGATTTAAATTTGATTATTAATAATTATTATGAAAACAAATGTAAAATTTTAGTGAACAATAACTTAAAAGTTTGTTTTACTTTAAATATTGTACCTAATTTTTATTATTATTATTTTCTTTCCGCATTGTGAGAACTTTTGAAATCCAGCGTGCAGCTTATTTTACCAGATGCTTTTAAAAATTGGTTAACATCCTTATCAGTAAGTTTTCGCTTACTGTTTTGAGGTCATTTGATTTTGATGAGTTTATTTGGTTTTTCATTAATTTTTACAGTATAATTAACTGCCATAAATATCGGAAACCATCTTTATAAGTAGGATGACACTTAATTGCGAACCAAGTTGGAGCATAGTTAAACAACAAAGGTGGCCTAGTTCATTGTTGGATAAATTCGAGATTGATGATTCGATTCCGCAATAAAACAGACTTGATATCACGTAGAACTGCTGAAAAAATAGCTGCCGCTGCTTCTCTGTCGAATATTACAAACCAATCGGAAATTTTATTTTCATTTGGAAAAATCTATGTTAGTGGCAAGCCCTTTGTTGCAAGTAAGTGTTGCAGTTTTGGAGATAACCGTGACGTAATTGAATAAAAAAAAATAGACGTTATTTAATGGAGAATTCAAAAATGTTGTTTTATTATCAATCTGATTCCCCCCAGTTGCAAGAAAAAAACCCAACAAAAGATTGTTTCTCAATTGATCTGGGTGTTTTGATATATTATTTATAACTTCCGTGAACATCTTTTCTATCCTACCTGCTGACAAGCCACTAAAATTTAGCCTCACTGGGTTGTTCCTTTAAAACGAAAATAAAAAAAAAACGTTTTTTTGACAACATAATTATTTTCTGGAAACTTAAGATTTAGGAGTTATGGTTAAACCTGTAATTCTATCTTTTTATGTTCACATGGAGTTTTCTGTCTCGAGAATAGGACCATTTTCATTGATCTACTTTAACAAGACAAATGCTAATGAAAATTTGATTACAGTAACGTAATTCTCTTAGATTTTTCTTCATTATCTTAGAGTGCGATTTTTACTGGGTTTTGCCGAGATTAAAATATATATATTAATTTCTTTGCAAAACGAATATATTGCACAAGACTTCTACTATATGGTATTTTATGTCATTTATTTTTTTTGGCAAAATGTCAGCTATTTTGAATAATTATGAATATTTATCGTGCTTATTGAGGCATGTCTTGTCCACTCTTAACAATTAATTATATCTCCATTAGTTGGCAATATTAAGTCTTTCATATCATAAATATCATTAAACACAAACTTTTTTATAACTTTCGATTTTGATATAATATGCCGATAACATGCCAAAACGCAAACATTAGCTCAAATGGCTAAAGCTCGAATGTCTGTGCTTAAGCAGAGTCTGATACTCCCGTATCGTACTACAACTATTCTGTTAAAACAAAGTCGTATTTTGGTTATGTTTTTAGTAAAAGACTATATGTACACGGCTATAAAACTATGAAACTAAAGATAATATCTTCACGTACTGACACATTAATACCAATAAGAAAATGGGTAAGTAAATATTGTTTCTAAAGTTTAAAGGCAATCCGGAGACAAAAGCTGAATTTTTTTAATTAAAATTTTATTTTGGTACACGTTGTTTTGACTCCATATGGCACCATATTTTTGCTATTAGAAAAGCGAAATCCAAAAAAAAAAATTCATCCCACATTACTGTTAGCATAAATTATGTTCGATTTCAAAAAATTACAAGAAGACTCAACAAATAGTCAATCATGTACGCTCTTTCATTATTTTACAAAAAATAAGTCAATAATTCATAGCATCTTCACCGTACACTTACCAAATATCGCAACCAGCTTTGGTAACTGTATTCCTCCGATTGAAAGCGAACAGAAAAAAGTTTTGAAATAGTTCACTTTCGTCTACTTGACATTCTGTTTTAAAGGTTTGAAAGTTTTGGGTGTGTCCAAATGTTTTTAGATAGACTGAATTTCCTCCCTAGGCAGTTAATTTGATCTAATATAAAATATATAAGGTAAATGAAAACACAATTTTTTGTAGAATAGAAATTTTTTTATTGAATAAATATCCATTAGAACTTAATTATTACTTTTGTTGCTCATTTTTAAATTTAAACTTAAGTAAACACCTAATATTTTTTGTTTTACCCTAAAAAAACATTTTTAGTTATGTTTTTTTAATATTAAACCATAAAGTTTTTTTTTTTTGTTGTAAAGACCTGTCTGAATACAGAAGCGCGATATTATCATATTTTATTCTCGTAGAAAATATCCGTATATTGCAGGATATCAATTATTTCTTCGAACGAAGCAATGTTTTTTGCTTGTTTTCATGAACCTAGAAGTTTAACATTTTTTTGCAATTCAAATCGCCTAATTACTTGAAAAGAATGTCGCGCCTCGGTTTAAATTTCCGTACTTTTTTCAAACAGAAACCGGTAAAATATCTTCGTCTAAAATTTAGTTTTCAGTTCACAGTTTCCATTAAGTTTCGCTCTTTGGAACATTCGCAAATGCCAGAAAATCCACTTTTCTGTTGTAAAAAAATCTGTTTTAACGGATTTTATTCCTACAATCACCAACAATTTAAAATGGCTTATTTATTTATTTTTTATACTTTATATACGGCTTTAGCCAAAAACAATAGTTATGTACTGAAAAATATTTATATGAAACTAAACTAAAATAACATAAAATTATATCAATTTAAAAAAAAAAAATCTTTATAATGAATTGTGTAATTAAGTGAACATTATCATTCGGTTTTGAAAAACAGTTCATCATCAAATAAAAGGTTAGTTCATTTTTGCAACGAGCATTCTGAAAAATTTATTTATATTCGTTTTTTTCGCTACAGTCCGTTTATTGCATAGAGAAATTCATACTTAGACGTACCCTGAACCTTAAAAAATAAAAACACTTAACTGATGATAAATGGGTCGAATTTTTAAGGAATTTAGGGAATGAACTAAACTTAATCTTTATTATTACTTAAATTGATTTTACACACTTATTTTATATAATTTATGAAAGATGGTGGAGTTCTATAATTGAAAATAAGTATAAAGAACGTTAGTAATGCTTACTTAAAAAATGTATGTATTTTATGAATTCTTGTTGAACTTCCAAATAAATAATAAAAAAAATAATAATAATCTGATCGGGATCCACCAAAAACGAATGTTGATTGTATACATTAAAATATTATTTTTTTATACGCCAAAAATGGGTCTCCTCCTATTTCGATAGTTTATGCATGCTTGTTTAATGTACCCCTGGTATAAATAAATAAACTCAGTAACTATGGGTACGTTTTCGTATCGCTATTTTGAATTTTTTTTTACTATTTAATAAAATACACATATATTTGATTAATTGATGGTTAATTGTTAACAATTTGTGCAAAAAATTCATGTTAAAAATTAAGGGGAGATTTAAAAAGAATGTTTTTTTAATATGTTCACGTTTTTCAATTGTATCCTTACTTTAGCACACACGTACTATCCCCAAATTGTGTACTTAGGTATACACGGGAAAAAGTGGTCGCAGGTCTTTCTTTTTTCTTTATTAGGGCCTACTACCAAAACTTTATAACATCGGCCAAAAACAAGTTACATTTATAAACATAAGAAAAACATAAACAGACAGGAATAACAATATAGATACAAACAAAAGACAAGAAAAATATAAGTACAAGAATAACATCAAAATATAAATTGTAATAATAAACACATATCCAAACCAGTAAAAATTTCAACATAAATTGAAATAGGCACTAACAGAAAAACCCACCAAAACCTGATAGTGCCTATTTAACAGAAAATAGAAACTTACAGTAAAATTAGAAGGAAGATAGAACTTAATAACTAGAAAAATTACAACAAAATAATCAAAATATTTACAAACTTAATTCGACATTTAATTTTCTATGTTCAAAAAAGAGACCATTATTCACCCATTTTTGTTTAACTTTACCTAGGAACAATTTCAAATTATTGTATTTACAAAATGGATCCAATAAAATACTTCTTTGTGTATTCATTGTGAATTTTAATTTTGAATTTAATTATACTAAAAGACGGATAAATTTTAATGTAATTCCAAAGAAAGCAGTCACATTTTTTATGTAACGATGTAGCAAGCGCTCATTGCGAATGTAATGAAACCGAAAATTGTTCGTCTTTCATCTAACGACCATAGTTATGAAGAGAAGTAACTCTGTGATCAGTCGACCAGAAACAGTCACCCCTCCGCGAAGCCGATAGCAGTTTAATGGTATTTATTCTTCCAGATCACGTATTGTCGGCACGTGACGTAAGAGAGGTTACTTCTATTGCCACGCTTAAAATATTCCCAATGTTAAGCCCCTGTTTGCTTTGGCACCACGCTGATTTCTCCAACCGACTATGAAACATTTCACAAGACATGTTATATGAATAATTTCACAAGAAATATTTACAAGTGTATAAATATGAAAATACAAATATCCAAGATTATCTAATGCTGAAATTTATGCTACCATCCTCATCGCTTACCAAGTCACGAATTCTTATACTTTGGTGTTTTTTTTTAAATCTTATAACGCGATATGCATCCACTCAAAGCAAAAATAGGTCATTTGATTATTCAAAGACGACCCATGTGTTTTGAGATAAGTAAGTTGAACTCCAGTTTATGTAAGAAATTTTACATTTTTTTTATTTTTAACACTAATTTTAAAGTTTTTATTAAACTTTCAAAAATTATTTTTTTATTAAATGTCATTAAATATTTGTATAACCCCACTTACCGACTATAATTATTACATTTTTGACTTGTTTTTGGTCAGACTGGAAGAAATTGCTAACGGCAATAAGTCAGCCTTTTAACTGTGTTTACCATTATTTTATAATTTTGTATATTTCACATTGCATATTATGGTTTCATAAAGATTTATTATTATCATTATGTATCCTCCTGGCTGACTTATCTAGTGTACGAACTCCTTTCTAAGCCAACATTATCACTCTTTTGTATTTTAAATAATTTTAATGATTGATGAAAAACAATAAATAGATATGTTATAACTTTACACAATGTGAGAGTGTGCAAAACTTATAATTACTGTCCATTTATTTTGTGTTTTTAATTGCAAGTTTAAGAGTTTTAAGAGATCTGGTTTGAAATATTTTCCAGCTTACTGATTTAACCGTTTAATGTTATCAAATTATTTTTTTAAGTTATGAAAAATCGTCTCCAACTCCATGGGACTAAAGTCTTGAATTGATTTGGACTATGTTGGTCAGTACTTTATTTAAATAGGTACGAGAAATAATATTTTACGATAATATTGAGTACACCATATTATGTTCTCAAAGAGAATTAATATTTTTATTTCCAAATTGTTAAAATACTGTACACCCCACAATTGATATAAGTATATGTACAAATAGTAACCGACTTAAAATAATATGAACTTGTATCTGATTCCAAATACAAAAGGGAGCAAATAGGTAAATATGCAATTGACGCCCTGGAGAGGTCGTTTGCGAATTTTTAGTGAGAAAATATTTTAATGTGGATAACAAAAAAGAGAGTACAAATAAAGATCTCACGAATCAAATAAAAGTCGTAAGTTCATTTATATGTGTATAACAACCGATATAATATGAATAAATAAGTATTTAAAAAGTAGTATATTCTGTAAAAGTTTTTCACAAATTTAGATGTAATAGTAGGGGTGACCTGTACAAAACCGTACATTATGTAAGGTTTGGGAATAGTAACTTAGTTATTGAAAATAGAAAAAGTTGTTTACATCGATTGGTTTTATTGAAGATTTTAATCGGGAACACACAACAGGAAAATTTGAAAAATCTTAAGAAAGGAACCACGAATTCTCCGATTTTACCTGAATGGTGTGTGTTTATTTTTTTCATTATTTTAGTATATTTTAATTATTTCCTCGTAGTCATAAACATTTGTGATTGAAATACATCGGAATTTCCCTCAAATTATTGTTACAAAATAAGATGTTACGCTTTAAAAAAAAAGGTGATCAACTAGAAAACTAAGTTAGAATCGAATAAATTATTGGAACACCGTTTTTCTTTTTGTATTTTAGGTTAAATATGATCGTGAATTTTTTTGTAGTGTTTTTTTTAAAGCGTTATTTCTTATTTTTAACCCTAGTTTGAGAGAAACTCTGACGTATTTTTGTTATTATTGTTTATGACTACCAACAACTAATAAAAAAAATACTAGAATAATGGAAAAACTTTAAGTTCTGAATGCTTGAAGGACAAATTTTGGAAAAAACTCAATAAAGTATAAAAAATGACAAATATCCAAAACTAGGAAAAGTAAGATCCAATAATTATCCAATGACCTACTATATGCGCAATTTTGCTATGCCGGGTTCAATTCCAGTCATCCTATACAGGATACATAATCCAAATATACTGAAAGAGATCAGTTTGTATGTTCCCAATAATTATACTAAAGCGAGATCTCATGAATTGTTTTACACACCCAGAACCGTACCAATGTAAGCCAGAATCCACCCTTTAAAAATGCAATTCGCTTGCTGAATACGGCTTCTGTGGATAATATGGACCTTTTTTTATACATTTAGTTTCGCGGTTTCTCTTCTCTATTCATTTACTTCTTCCTTATATTTACAGTCATCATTACACTATGGGTATTATAAATAGTAAACAACCGTAAAGTAATGCAGACCACAATCGTCAAATAAATAAATACAAGTGTAATGTTAATTTATTTGGTCTTTTATAATTCACGTTTTACTTTTTTTTACATTAAAAGTAATGTTCTTTCACTGGGATGTCCTGTGCGTAAAGATTTGTAAAGATTAGTAAAGATTAGTGACTATTAATTTTGTGGTCCCGTTTGGTAATTGTATTATATATTGTTTTGTGTACATAATTGGTTCGGTGTTAAGTATACGTTTTTGAGTAATAATATTATTCCATTACTGTACATATTACTGTGTGCACAACAATAAATAAAAATCATTAAATTAAACCAATAAAAAAAAAATATATATAAATAAAAGTGAATGAATAACGAATTCCCTCGCGGATGCGGGGCGAGAAATAGCGGAAAGCAAAGCTCTATGGCTTCTACGATATTATTTAGCCGGAACGAACTGTAATTTAATTTTAATGAAATAAGGGACTATCCTCGATATGCGGTATGCAGGATTAATCGAAACAACCCCAACAAATGAGATATATAAGGATTGGAGGCCATTAACCTCATCTTCGTTCTTGATGGAATTGCTTTTGTGCAACTGGTCACTTGCGAGCGGCACGAACACGAGGGAAGACACCGGTGGTTGGTGGAAACAAAGTTTAGGTTGCAGCACACGCTCAACAGAATAAACGCGTGATGTACCACACGAGGTCTTATTGTGGCGGATGATCAAAGGATACTTTGGTGGGAAGTGAACAGTGATTGTGAGTACAAAGTATGCAAAAGCTGTAAGAATACTTTATCAGTGCATACCCACATAATTCGCAATCGAAAAGAAAGCAAAAGGAATAAACAATTAAATAAAATAAATAAATTAAACGTACAAATAAATAAAATAAACAAATGCAAGAACAAAAAATCGGTGCAATTTTCCTTTCATTTCATAATTACGTTAAAAAATAAATATCAATTTCAAGTGATTAAAAAAAGTTTCAAGATGCGTAAGCGCTTTTTCAAAATCTAATGCTTAGAACCTACATATCTGGTGAAATTGCTTTCGTTTTCAATGACAAGACCAGAAATACTTTTAAGTCGATATTAAAATTTTGTAGGCGTCGCATGCGCCCACCACTTGCCTAGAAATCGCTTGCAAAGGCGTCGCGACGACCGTTTGAACGTGACGCCACATGTAGGGATTAAAGCTTCCTAAAAGTTACCTTCATTTTTTTAGCTTATCACGGCTGACTGAAAATATGTAGTAGCTTAATAATGTTAAATACAAGTAACAGAGCGACTTAAATTATCGTTTTTTAAATTTAATATTTCGTGTCTATTTTAATAAAGAACCAACTAGTATAGTTTATCGTTTTAATAAGAGAAAAAATGTTTTAAGTCCTGCAAATTTAACTGAAAGAAAAAAAAAGAATTCTTAAACTTTTTCTGTAAATCTTAATGCCTAATTTTTATAGTTTCATTATATTGAAATAATTAACACCATTTCATGTTCGCTCCCTAGTTGGAGCAAATGGTATCCACAAAGACCCTCTTTGCATCTCTTTCGGCTGCGAGCTCCTGTGCGTCCTCACAAATCAGGTTCTCGTCCTGAAATTCTGACATAAACTGCCGACAAACAGTCAGCAGTGGACGTCCAGAACTTCGAGAACCTAATTCCTTGTAAAATAGGCAAACAAGGTTAAGGCTCTCGGGAGGCATCCTCAATATATATGGCCCAGCCAACCGTATCGCCTCCGCTTGATGACAGTTGTCATCAGAGTTTGCTGCGTTCATTCTCTTATTGCTCCAATCTTCACAAAGTCAAACCACCGCACACCCAAGGTTCATCTGAGACACCTATTCTCAAAACTCAGTATTTTGCTGTGTTGGGTCCTAGTGAGGTGCCACAATTCGCACCCATACAGGAAAAATGTGTTGTGCATGCGTTATATGGGCGGCATTTGGTTTTCACTGCGTAAATATCTGATTTCCTGACAGCCTTCATACTGTTGATTTTGGCGCCTGCTACTCTCAGCCACACTCCCAATTTTTCTTTAGCTCCCATTTTTTGTAACATATACTTTCAGTTATTTGAAACTCTCGACCTTTTCAATGATTTTGTTTGACATAAACATTCTAAATACCAGTGGCGAACGGTAATTTTTGAGGAGTTACTACATCAATTCTGATAATGGACGCTGTAATGCGATCCGAAATTTTTGTAAATAGTACAAACGACACACGGCATGATAACCCAGAAACACTTTTCGTATATCTGAACGGCCGTGAAAATCTAAGAATTTGAATCATTTTTTACTTATTTATTTTATTGGGTAAACAAACAGTATGTATAAACAATGTTTTGAGTTTGTCTAAATTTTTGTAGACAAGGACTGGATTCAACTCCCTGGGCTGAATAATTCAATAACACGAATCTCACCCGCATTAATAAAGGTTTCAGCTCTTTAACTTTACAAACATCAACATATGAAAGAATTGAAGGGATATAGATGTTCCAATATAAGAAGAATGGTGAATGTTACACAGTGGCCACTTAAGCCAGCCAATGACAGGTCTTAAGCCCTGTAGATGCCTAGACTTCTATATTACCTTCTCTAAAATGTTCTTCATCTCTTTTGTAATATGTTAATAAAACAGTTTGTACATAAATATTGACTTTTTCTTTGTTAGTTAGTGTAGGACACTCATGCACAAGCAAAAAAATGTTTAAACTTAAGACAATAATTTTAATTGAGTTAAATATAGCAAATATAAAAGATAAAAAATGTAAAATATAATATAATTATATTTTTAAAAATCTGCTTCTCTTAATATTTTTATGATTTTTTGCTTAAATTTATACACATCGTCATTAAAAATATCAGCCTTGGTAAATCTATTATAATATTATTCTGTAAATTATTGTTAATAAAGTTGAAATTATATCACGCAAATCTATAAATAAAGACATAAAAAACAGTTCTCAGATGTGTTCCTGACTGAATTGTTCGTAACAAGGATGAAATGTAAAAATACAAAATACGCTTATTTTTTCCATCCTTCATATTAACTATTCGGAATTTGCACTTCCGCCAAAAGCTTTCCTCTTTTTTATTTACGAAATTCCGGTGAGTTCAGTTTTACAATTTCCAACTTCCTCTGCAACGTTTAATTTCACAAAGCTAACGGGATTTTTTTCCTGTTGAAAATTAAAGGTGAAATTTGGCTATGGCGTAATAGTCGCTCATTAAGAATTAGCGGTTTTCAAATCAAAACATTGATTAAAAAACGTTTTCTTGAGCCGGGTTGTAGCCCTGCGGTGTTGTTGCGGACTCGCGCTAACGAGCTAGAGATCCTAGATTCGAACCAAGCTCCACCATAAATTTATATCAGTTTTCTTATATCGAGCTATAAATTACAAATGGAAAATGGCCCTAAAATTTAAATACATTTTTCAATAAATAGTAATAATGAATTATAATAAATACGAAGTCAAATATTTGCGTTTTCTACAGAGGTTTTAATTTATGCTGCGAGACATTGCTTATATTTATATCTATACAATCAAAGACTGTTGTCCAGATGTTTTTTTTTAATTCATGTATATTTTTTTTTTTATTTTTATTTTTAGTATTCTTTCTTTCTATCACTCTCTACTGCATTGTATTCCAACTTAACAAAGGGTTCCTGGCCTCATAGATAAATAAACAAAAATGAATAAATAAATAATGATTTTTTTACGAGTTTGCGGTCAAGTATAACACCAAGGTCATGGACATCCAAAGAAGACTTAGTTGATAAATGTATAGAGGTACCCGATATTCAAACATAGACAGAATGTTACACAGTATGTAAAGTGGCCACCCTAACCAGCCAATGACACGTCGTAAGCCTTGTAAACTCTTAGACTTCTATATTCCCTTCTATTAAATGTAATTAATATATGTTGTACTTGTAATACAACACTTTTATTTTTAATTTTAATTTACTTTGTTTTAATTTACTTTCTTTATAGAAAAATAAAAAAATGTGAAACGAACTCCCTCTCTAAACACAAGTATCTACTTTATTAGAGAGGTAGAAACGTTATATATAAGATGTTCTGTATATTTACCTATTTTGTATTTCAAAAATGTATTTTGTAAAAAAAAAAAATATTCAATAAAAAAAAAAATACATTATAATTATGTTTGCCTTATAAATACGATAAATTATTTTGATTTTTATTTTTTATTTAATATTACATAATACATTCATATTTATTGAGCCACAAATCCCAATTCCATGGGACTAGAGTGCTGAGTTGATTCGGACTATGCTGGTTCGTACTTTATTTAAAAAGGCACTAGAAAAAATATTTTAAAACCGATACTTTACCTCCCTCTGCTACTCATATATATGTTTATTAATGATAATTAAAGCATTTACTTTGTGGTCACACTTCTTAACAAATGTTAGTTATGACTTGTAAATAACCACTCACCGACTGTCCTCTGTCTATGGATTTTGTACTAGTCTCCCCGTCAGGACACTAATTACACTAACGTGCAAATCCGATAATACACCTTCACCAAAGTATTTGTACAAAAATATAAAACCGACATTCTGATACGTCACTTGTATTAAATGCTTCACATTTAGTGACTTCAAATTAATTACGGAATCTAAGTTTAATGGAACGCAAGACGGGTGCCTGGAGCAGCATCTTACTCGTATTTATACAAAGATATCAATGAGTTTTATGTTATAAGTGCTCAATGTATTAGGTGAATATTAAATGCAATAAGATCATATGTTCTGAAAAAAAATAGTGTAACCCTTAAATTAAAAAATGTTCAAAGGAATATTAAAATATAATAAGATAATTACGTTACCATCATCCAAAAGTTAAAATATTACGTATAAACATAATATATTGTATGACTTACTTTGTTGTACGGATACATCAATCGAGCTAACTTTTGACATGTCATTGTAAAGCCTGAGCATGCTCAAGCATCTTATTATTTTTGCCTATGAAAAAAACAGCCAGTATATTTATGAAATATAAACCCAACCTTGTCCAGTTTTTCTAATTGTAACTGAAAACATACATTTGTGTATGTTTTTTGATGATGATTATGGGAAAAATATGTTGTTTTTTTTCAGTTTTATTTTCGTATTTTAGGAATGTATACAATATGCCAGGGGCGAATCGTCCAAATAAACCATTATGCACAGCGTTCCATTATATTTGACTCTCGATAATAATAATTTATAGTCACTGCGTTTATGGGAAAATAAATAAAATAATTGTTGTTTATTACAAATTACCACCACCGTTTATATTGTCCCACAAAAAAACTATTATGTGCGCCTAACGTCCAGCCTGTTCTCACTGAACGATGAAACTAGCAGATTACTTCAGCTTATTTACCCTTTCAAAAAAGAACGCTCCATATTTCATTTGTAACCCAGTCGAGGTTTTTAAGTACTAAAACAATCTTGAAGATCACAAATTTTATTTGAAGATTTTCTATTTGAAAACTATTATTTCTAAAGAACTGTTTTTTTTTATAGGACACCGTTGACATATTATGTATCACATAGGACAAGTGGCATTCAAATTCATATAAAATGGAGTCAGCCAATGCACAGTGTTGATATTTCAATCATAACGGAAATATCTTCTGAATGTCATTTTTCTATTTTTTAATAAACTTTTGTACAAGTATCATATTAAAATAGTGTAGAAAAGTTACGTATATCGCAAATTCAATCTTAATTGTTTGAGTTGATTTTTGCAGAACCACAGAAAAATAGTATTTTTAAAATATATTGTCTATAGACACTTATTTGTAGGTACTAATTAAAAATATTTTTTTTATTACCTGTAAAAAAATCACCTGTCGCCATTGCAATATGCTACATCGGGCATTAAAGGTTAAACATACAAGAACATAAACAAAACAAGTAATAACGTTTTCTATTAAAATCTTTTTGTCTTATATTAAAAGTTGCGAAAACAATCGTAACGTCAAATCTTGAAAGAAATACAAAGAACTCAACATTTTAACATTAGCTAAATTACGCTTTTGACAGAACACGTGCAACTGACTTTTTGTTTCAAATTTTATCGAACAATTTTATCCTGGTGGTGATTTATGAAATAAATTAAAAAGGCTTGTATGTTAACAATATAATACGCTAGTCGCCGAGCGATAAAATTGTTTGAAATCACCAATATACTCCGATTATTGGTATTCAGCAGATCGTCTTCATTGGGCAGTGTAGGGTTAAAATATTTCATATTCGATAGTGCTTATTATCATCCGCAGCCTCCGTGGTGTAGTGGTCAAGACGCTTGACTCACGCACGGGAGGTTCCGGGTTCGATTCCCGGTGAGAACACAAAAATTAAAATGTGATTTTTCTCAAGCCTGGGTGCTCTGTGATGTAATTCACCACTGTAATTAGGCCTCCTGGCCTGTTGTGGTGCAAAAAAAAAAATGTAAAAAAAAAAAAATTATATTATGCACACAAAATTTTTTATTGCAATATTTTCGTTTCATCCAAATCTTTATTAACAAATATAAGATTCAACTCCGGGGAATATTTTAATCAAGAACAGGAATATTATATCAATAGACGATTGTTACAGTATGGAAAATGCACATTTAAACCACTAAATGACAAGTCATAACCGGTGTTAATGCCAAAACATCCATATTCCATTTACAAAAGGGTATCTCTGTGAAAACATAACTTAATTTGAGAGGTGATTTATTAACCTAAACAACATCATAATGTTATCTGTTTTAAAGACAACATGTTTTTTTTTAATTTGGTATTAATCAAAAAACACTACAAAAATATTAATCAAAATATTTAAAACTCGGGTTGGGTAAATGTGTAATTTGACTTAATAAAATATATCATGATTTTAAAACACCTCCAAATGTTTGATATTTTCAATTTAAAAAAAATATAAGTCCATTCATCAAAATTTATACATTTTTGACTCATTTTCAACAAATCTAAAAAATCGATTAAAAAGTGATTATAAGGCAACCATCCTAAGTCCTCATTTGTACCACGGTACAACAATCTGATCCGTTATTTATTTTAGAGAGAGTAATAATGAAAACTGTTAAGTTATTCTCATCAATCATTTTTTTTTTTTTTTAACTTAATGGGATGTTAAAATGGAGTTCTTAAATAAAGTCTTATATTGAATTGAATTATTATAATCCCCTTGGCATACGCTAAAAATTACATTTGACTCAAGTGCGTGCATTAAATACATTTAACGATGTGGTTTAATAATCACTCTAGAAGGTTTTCATATTTTTTCGTTACATGCTGTTTTCGTGTTTCTGTGTTACTCTTTCACAAAATTAGAATCGTAATTATATTAATTTACTATATTATTTAGGTAAATCCTAGTACATGAGTGGACGAAGAATACAGTTATTTGTCTGAAATAAAATCAGAATCTTTAATTGGATTTTTGACGAAATCGAGAGAAGATAAATCCGCTTTGTACTGTGATGGTTGGCTCATTAGCCTACCATACTTGAGGTCTCAGGTTTAATTCCTGATTTAATTTTACAGAAACAAACAGTCGACAATGATATAATAACATTAAAAAGATACGGTTTGAAGACATGAAATATCGATTGTAATACATATTTCACATTACGCCATTTCATTGTACGACTAATCATCTTACCTTCGTGAAACAGGTGGTCAAAATACGCTGCATGCGGTGTACGAATGTAGTGCATTATGCACCACCTGGTACTCGTGATACATGATTGACTTTGAGGTTGTAGATCTTTTTTAAGCTGTATGAACATATCACTATAGTTATACGAGTATATGTATGTCGTCTAATTAAACTACTTATATTAAAGGTAAAATGCAATACTTTTTTTTTTTTTTTTATATACCTTCACTCGTTTGCGAGTGATTTTGGAAATGCAATACTTGTCTTTAAATATTTTCACATACTCGTTCGTGACAATAATTATATTTTTCAAATAAAATTTGAATTTAGAATTTGAACCTACGTTTTTCAGCTGACATGGGTTATGCCTAAAAAAACGAAAAATGTACAGTAAAATGTAATTTTTATTTGATGAAAACTGATAGGCAATACCTAAATAAAATGCTCAAAATATTGGTACTTATCAGAAAATTGTTTTAAATAATGTATTTTTAGAAAAAAATAATGTTTAGGAAAAACGATAAAATTCAATATAATTAATAGATAATTACTATGAGGGGGATTGGAAAGGAAGGAAAACATTTAGATGGAAAACATTTTCCTTGCAAAAACTAGCTGAAGAAACGAAAAGGAAACTATTTATCATTTCAGGCCAGCTTTATATCTTACCATTACACTTTGTATAAACTTTCCGAACATAATTCACTTTTATTAATCAAGTCTTAAAACACCAAGTTAATGGTTAAAAACATCCCATCAGCCTAAATATTATTTTACTGTCGTTTAATGTTGTTAATAAATCATAGAAATGAATATAACATTTGACTATGTACCCAAGCATATACTTTCCCTTCAAGATAATCCATTCGTTGAACTGTATTATGCTAAAAGGGATTATTTGATGTATATCTTGCATTAATCATACCGATATCACTTTTAAACTTTTATATAGTCAATGCTGTGAGTATGTTCAAATGTTTGTATATAAGGATTGAATTTAACCCTCTAGGGATCTATTGATATTACCGTATTCCAGAAAAGATGGAGAACGTTTAAAGGAATAGAAATTTAAAAGTCAAGGGTCTAAGAAGAAAGAAGTGTAAAAAATAAAAATTATTACAGGAGATTCTAAGTATGTCTGTTAAATAATATAGCAATAAATAAAAGTTTCAGATATTTATTTGTTGTATTTAAAACTTGAAGTACAAAGAACAAGTATTTTGGCGGACTCATTGCTAAAATCAATATCTTTTACCCAACCAAAAAACAACCAAACTTTTTTGATTAAGATAAATCAATACAATTATCAATGAAGCTTCATGCTTTCGTTTCACTTTTATTTATCTAAATCAAATCAAATCAATTCAATAATTTTATCTTCATCACAATCAATGGACTTTAATGAATAAATATTTACAAAATACATCAATATAAGCAAACTCGCACTTCACAAAGACCAACAAATTGAATAATTGAAAAAATAATAATTTTCAAATATAGGCAGAATAGTAAATACAACATAGTTTATGGTAAAACGATCAACCAATGATAGTGAATAAGCCATGTTAAAACCTAGACAGCCATATTTTCTTCTTTAAAATGTTATATATTTATCTCTGTAGTAATAATGTTGATAAATCGAAAGTGATGGTTTTTGAAAAGGATGAAAATATAACTAAATGTGAGATCAGCGTGAACGGAGATATTCTGAATCAGGTAGAAGAATTTGTGTACCTGGGAAGTATGTTTACTAGGGACGGAAAGGCCGATAAAGATATTGAAAGGAGGGTGAGTGCCGGGAACAGGGTGAACGGTGCACTAAAATCTACTTTGGCAAACAAATGTTTATCGCAGGAGGCTAAACTAGCAGTTCACAACGGAGTTCTAGTTCCAACTCTAATGTATGGGAGCGAAGTATGGAATTGGAAAAATAATGATGAAAGTAGGTTGAATGCTGTCGAAATGCGATCCCTCAGACAAATATGTGGTAAAACGATGGATGATAGGTGCACAAATGTCGAGATCCGTGAAGTGTGTAAGGCTGAGACATGCATTATTGACAGAATCAAGAAAGGGGTGCTTCGTTGGTTTGGACATGTAGAGCGAATGGACAGCGAAAAAACGGCTAAAAGGATCTACGATGCAAATGCTGATGGATGCAGAAAACGAGAAAGACCGAGAAAGACATGTCACGATCAAGTCTATCAAAAACTTGAAGATGGACATGTCAAAAGTAGGAATAATCGGCGTGCGTGCATGAGAAGATGTATGAATGTAGAGGAAGCGAGGTCTGTATGCCAAAATAGAGTGTTATGGCGTTATATCCTCTCTGCCTACCCCTACGGGGAAACAGCGCGATGGTTTGTTGTTGTTGTTGTCTGTAGTAATAAGTTAATTCAATTAAGTAAAATGATTTCAATTACATGAATAGACACTGTTTTTGTTTTTAAAATGCATAGTTGTTAAAAATAATGCATATTTTACTTTTTTTTGTTTGTTTTATTAAACAATTTACCAATTTATTTAAAATAACGGCATTTATTATCGAAATATCTTCACAATTAATCAATTTATGTAATTACCATGTTGCCACTTTGATTCGAAATCAATTTTCGTTTTCAATCTTACTAGGTAAGAAAATGCCTTCTTAAAGCTGGTCCTTTATTGACTCCACAATATTAATACTCCTTGACATCAATCTTATTAGGTAGGCAAAACGACTGTCATTCCAAAAAATACCCTAAACAAATTAAAAGTTTTCTATTCAATCGTGCCAAATCTTACTTTAGCGGTTTCCCCGTGAGGCGAGGAATTTAATCTCGGTATTTCCATCTTGACAGTACTTTGAAATTAATTTCAACTAATCATCGAAGCGATAAATTTTGCGAGGCGGATCCTAGGACAGGCGCCCGTATTTATTTCGTCTGATATCATAAAGATATTTACGTTTACGTGTGTACGCATAATTTTCATACAATGCCAGATTTCCGAGATGAAACAACACAGAAGAGCGGTTTTCGCGAATTTCGGGTGGGCTAAATTTCTGCATCAGTTGTTTACGGGGATCCACGGGAAACATTTTTACAACGAAAGTACCTGTAGAAGATTTAGCCGATACCTTTGTATGCCGTACATTGCTTTGAAACGTATGCTTAATACATATTTTACACGTGCTTCAAGAAACCGAGAGAAATATTAAATTTATGACATGTTTTGAAAAGGAGAGGGTTTCAAGTAGTCTATCAACATGCAAATATAAGATTTACAAAGCTCGAAGTTTGTTGACGACTGTAGTTACAGTTGAAATCTGACTGAATTGAAGAAATGCTTCTTTTTGTGAAGAAATACATCAAATAACGCTGGGGGTACAGGATATATTCAAATGTACATAATAAACATTTCATGTTTTCTACTGAAGTGAACTAACGTCTCATTTAAAAAATATTTTTTTAAAGTCTAAAGATGTTTAAGTGCCTTAAGAACATAATGAAAGTAACTTTCATATTTGAAGCACTAACGTTGTGATTACTCATTTTTATATAAAAAAAAATGTAAAACAACTTCGTTTTAAACCATTTTTTTTTCTACCGACCTGTTTCAAAGCTACACAAACTTCTTAATGAAAGTAAAATAAACGAATGAAATTGATACTATTTTATTAAAACGGAAAATATTTAATATAACATTGAACATGTGAAGCTAATAATTCGATGTAATATTCCGTAATCACCGTTAAAATAAAATAGGATAGTATTCGTTAGTTAATTATACATTGATAAAGAATTTTGTGAAACCGGTCAGTTGAAAAAACAAAAAATAAGTGGTCAATAACAAAATTTTTCATTTATTTAAATTGTTTATTGACAATTCTTGATGGAATTCTATTGTAATGATGCAATATTTTATATTTACATTTGAGTTATTAATTTTAATAATATAAAAAATATTAAAATAAATACTTGGTACACACGATCAAATAAATAAGTGGAAGTGTACCAAGTATTTTTAAAATTAATAACTCATATGTTAATATAAGTTATTAAATCAATTTAAACAAAGTTGTTTTATCATCATTTTATAATAAGAAAGTTATATAATTGCAGTTATTTTTTTTGTTTTGAACTCACAGATCGAAATGCGTCTCTTTAGAAAATGTTATTACAATTAATATACAGGCCAAGTCAAGCTATCTGGCAACCTGAAATTCAATTCACAATTACCGTGGTCTCGTTTATTACGGCATAACTCTTCAATTATGTTTCAGTCAGCAGTCGACGGTAGGCAGCTAGCATTGAGCGACTCCATCAGTGACGATACTTGAAGTACTTGACTTGCAATTTAGCCGTGTTTGCATTGTATCCTAATTTAATTTTGTTTATTCTTGTACATCCGAAACTCCTGGCAATAATTTATTCAGCGTCGTACCCTTGTTTTAAATCAGCCCATCCCTGTTGGGTGGTAAAGTAATTCGTTTTAATACAATGTTTGTCGGTAGCGTAATAAAAGCTTATTGGATTATTCTTCCAGTCGACGTTTATGAAACGAATTCGAGAAAAATGATCTTAAGATCAAACAGCGACTAAAGAGTCAGGCGGTTAACTTATTCTCATTACTGGACCCGTCCTTTTAAATAAACTTTTTCTATAACTCAAAGATTTATCCCTACTTTTATGAACAAAACAAAAAAGCATATAACCAAAAAGATTTAATTTTTTTAGCTTGCAGTTAATCTAAAGTGGCAAAATACATAATGAACTGTTTATTTCTCTCAAATGTAGTTCAACTCAACAAGAAATAAAAAAAGTTTAAATAAAATATCATGATCTATTCTTGCGATGTCAGGTCCCACCGACCGACGCGACGTTAGCGATCACTACAGCAAAATCATTTCCATCCATCAACTCTTATATTCCGCAGCCAGGACAACTGCTTGTTGGATGTACGCGCCATAGTGATTCCTGGAAAAAGATGACCAACGTGGTTTCCCGTTGCCTTCTCATTTGAATTTTTCTGTCCTGGTTACCTTTTCTTAGCTGGTGGAAACTCGTATTTCATATTCTCGTTATCTGCTGGGATAACGCAGTTAAAAGTGTGATCCCATTGCCCAGGGTTTGCGATATAAACGCTAACGAGTTGGAATAGTCAGAAGTGTTGCCGGTGGGATGGAACTGGGCGTTTGCAGTATTTTATAGAATCACACCATTTAGCAAGATGTGACTCACTGTGTGATCATAAATGAATAACATAAATACTCACTTTTTTCTGTTTTCTGAAAAAAACTACATTTTCTGCCTGTCTCTTATATTATTACTATTTTTCAAGGTTGAGAAAAATCACATTTTGTATTTTGGTGTTTTCACAAGCAATCGAACCCAGACTTTTTCTTTCGTGAGTCAAGAATTTTGGTTTCCAAAATTTACAAATTAAAAATTAACTCAATTTTTAGACAACCAAATTTGTATCATAAGCATAACTGATAGGAAGACGCTCAGTCTAAAAAATGTTTTTCGGGTGTGTGAAAGGAAAGCTTTTACATTAAACATATATTTACTATCATCGTGTTCAATAAATTTCAATCATTATCACATTATCAAAGTAAATATCTCACATCAGCCCCGAGATTTCAAGAATGATAGGCAAATACCCAAACCACTGCACTACGAGGCTGACATATGTTTACTTTGTTTTTTTTTTCAGAAGTTAGAGTAACCAGCTAGTCGAAAACGCTCCTTTAGGGTTCTGGTTCGATTTCACATATACGTGAGGTTTATGGTTCATGATTGATGACACACGCGCTAAATTATTTCACCTGAAATATAGTCATGACGCCAAGAAGCAAGTCGGCGTTTTCTATTAAATTAAATTCATTACATTCTGCGAAACATAAGATCAACGTCCTTCGGTACAATAACATCTTCCCTACAGAGACCACAGGGTGCAGTCAACGCCCAGTTCAGTCCAGTAAAGTTCAGTTAGTCAGTCCCTCAGTTCCAGCATGTAGTTCAAGTGCAGTTACTTCAACCCATCATCGCCGCTTAACTCGTGCTAGACAACTAAGTGTTGTATCTTATTTGCCATGTAATAAATACTCATTTAACAGCAACCTTGTTCTTCTGTGAATCTCTAACTGGAGTAGGAGCTCCACCAACCCTCAACACCCAAAATCTTACAAAAATAACTGTATTCTTCATCTCTTAATTTCTTTTTTCCTACCAAAACATATACCATACTCCATACTTCTTTGTGCAGTTGGCAATTTGTAAATATATTGTTTATTTAAAGCAATTAATTGTCTTTTAACTGTATGTTTTGAGATAAATTTAAACTGCTTTAAGACATTTAGAATTAAGAAGTTTGTAATATAATATGAACGTTTTAATAACATCAAAGAATTACCTTAGAGCTAGATCTTCTGCATTTTACAACGCGCTAAGAGGCCATACGAATGCAAGTCGAAATTAACTAATTTAAAGAGCAAATTGCTTGCTGCATACGACGCTGTGTCTCCTTAAAATGAAAAGTATTTTTTTCTGAATATATATGTAATTCATCAGCTCATCTTTAATTATTATGGATAAAAATATTTCAATATTATATCACTAAATGTCGCAGCCGATAAAATTTACATATAGATGTCCCCATACATGTATGAATAAATAGTAAAAACAATAACAATAAGAAAGAAAAATCTTAGTAGCAATAGTGAATGTAATATAATACACATAGGTACAGTGCAGATATTGAGCCGAGAAGCATCTTCGCGGGCTATTTAGCTCCTCTACCCCGGCCAGCTGCCGGTCCTCCAACATCCGCACAAATACCTGTATACATATACAACAATGATTATCAAAAACAATATCAGGATTTAAACATAAATTATAAATAGCAGACGTGTGGTTTTCAGTTCTCGGGACACAAATCCAGAAGCCATTTTTTAACAAATAATTTGAATTGCTGTTTATATGTTTTTCATTTTAAATCAAGAGGTCAATACAGAAATTAAATGAAGCAGATAAAGACTTACGTTTTCCTTCCATTGCCACTTGTTTCAGGATAGCACTTGATCATTTTATTAGTACTTATGTTGTTATTTTATTGATATGGGCACGCAGTAGCGGCGTTAGGGTAGGGCGCGGTTGGGCGCGTTTGGGCGCGGTTGGGCGTGGTTGGGCGACTGCCCAGGGCGCCAGATATAAAGGGGCGCTGTAGGCGCCCCATTTTATCCTCTCGCTCATCGAGTGAGTTTATCTTACTCGTAAATTTCCTTAATCTAGCGACAAACTCGTTATAGTGGCCCACGATGAGCTTATAACTTCTCCAAAAAACAAATTTTAAGTTGAATTTTTCTACAGCCTTTTGGAGACTACCTTTATTTCACTCAATGAAAGATTTGAAAAGTTAAATGAGTACTTGAAGTCTTGATCTTTTCTGTTCAATATAAAAGATTTCGGAAAAACCAGACCCTTCAAACTCTGTAGGAATTTTCCAATTGAAATTAACAATAGATTCTTAATCCTATATAAATGGTTGCATGTTGTGTAGTGAACATGTAAGTCTGAAATCATTTTTGCCTGATCAAAATGTGTTTAATCCTGTCATTGTTTTGAATTTTATCAAAGATTGTAACTTACAAGAACTGTATCCAAATGTATGGATAGCGTTGCTAGTTGGTAAAGGAGTTTTTTTAGAATATGATTTTTTTTTAGAAAGCTTAGGCTTAAACTGATAAAAACTTATCTACGATCTATAATATCTCAATCTATATTGACAAACTTGACATCTTTGTCAACCGAAAACGAAATTGTGGAAGACATAACCTTAAATATTTAATTAAAGAGATCGTTGATAGAAAGGCTAGAAAAGTAAAATTTTATTAGTATTTCTTAAATAAATAGTTATTTCATTGTAAACCTTGCCTTTTTTCATATGAGTTTAAAGGGGTGGAAGATAGAGGGCGCCATAGAAATCCCGCCCAGGGTGCTGGTAGAGCTAAAACCGGCCCTGTGGGCACGTTATCTAGGATCGATTTTTAAGAATCGGTTTTTTCGTGTGTTGTTCGTTACTGTGATAATAAGTACCGATGCTTGATTGTATATCTGCTGTGGAAAAAAGTGACATCGGGGACTGGAGAGGTCAAAACAAGAGCCACCGGATTTCATAGAATAGGATGGTTTTACATTTGAATAAAAATTCGGGACAAAGCAATATTGGGGATTAGCTTGGTTCAAAGTATCGAGTTCCGATAGCGTCCTTTATATTTGAAATAAATTACGGTTTTTATTAAAATTCGGAAGAAGATGTAAACTATAGTAAATTGACTATACTGGTGCATAAGGTATGACTTGGAAGTCTAGAGATGACTTAAATGTTGTAACAATGGTAAATAGCGCACAATCTATTCAAGATGATTTATTTACTATATCGCACGATAACGCAGAAGAATAGGTGAGTTTGTAACAATATGATGTAAAAGGCACTGACTTTTTTTATAAGGTAGTTGGTTATACTAATGCATTAAATGCATGGACATTGCACTGATTGTGAAAGGAATTGATCACTCTCACATACACTGTAGTGTACTGGGCACTAAACTATTTATGGTGGAATTGTATACACAAATAACGCCCGCACGTGGGATCAAAATAATAGTCTATTCACTAATGTACACTAGTCATTCGGAATGGGTCCAACTGTTTTTTTTTTAAATATCCATTTAAGAGTGGTCAGTTATTCGTGAAAAGCAGGGGTGTGCTGTGTGGAGAGGGCGTGGAGGGGATACTGGCCAGTCACAGAATGGGAAATCCCCGAACAAATGGTTGCGTCGAAAAAGAAGGGGGAGAGTTTGCAATAGTGTGAGAAGAAACGTCACGCGCAAACAGACAACGTGTTATAGAGCGTATCGCGACAAGTGGTAGATTATAAAGTACTTAAAACAGAGTAAACACTATCAACATTCGATTACATATGTGTAAAATCGATATATGACAGTGTTACGATTGATGGAATTAGACTAGAGTGCATAGCTGAGACGTTTATAAATGGTTTTGACTAGATGTATGAATGTAGAAGAAGCTAAGAATGTGAATCAGGATAGATGTATGTGGCAGTTCCTCTTTAAATAAGCAAAATGGTGTGATAGTAGTTTTAGTCTGTAATTAAGTAAAAGTCGTCAAATGAAATCTTACATATCTTTAATATTAGCTTGAACATAAGAAAGCAAAGCATTTATTTAACACGTACACAATAGTAACAGCACACGTTTTCCTAAATGAATTTATTAAGGTTAGACCTTCGGATACTAGGCCTAAGGCCCTAGGATAATAAGAGTGAATACCTACCCTTTATGAAAACTGACTTACGCTTAATAAAGTTAGCACATTTGACTCAAAATTAACTAACCGAACCGATCTCATCTATGTTTATTAATTTATATATTTTTTACATTAACATACATATTTATTACCAGGAAATCTGTATGACACAAGCATAACCATTTGAAAATAAATATGTTTACGACAGAGGTACATAATTCTATGCGCCATTTGTTGTTTTATTAGGAGATGTAAAAAAACGAGCTCGATGACCAAATTAATTTTTTAATTTCTTTTAATTGTAAAATAAAAGTATTCTCATCATCATCATCATTCTCTTTCCACACCTAATGATCAATAGAGAACTGCATTGGGACACCAATCACAGCGTATTTTGATATTGTTTTTTGTTGCCTGAAGGTAATCAATCGATCAGTTTAACGCTTTAGGTAACAGTCCAGGGACTATGAAATATTTTAGTGTAAAAATACCCTTTTTAATAAATATTTAATATCAACCATGTCGAAAATTAAACCAGAGACTTCTTGCATGGAAGACACACGCGCTGACCATTGCGTCACGGCGCCGACAAAAAATATTTAAAAAATATATTTATTAATTTATACGCCATACTATTATTGATTACTTATAAACTATTTGATTACTTTGGGGTTCAAACCATCAGTAGGGTCGCAGAAAGTTACATCTTGCTAGAGGTTGTGATTTAATTTAATGCTGCGAATGCCCAGTTGCATTCCACCGGCAACACTAGTCCTAGTCCTAGACAAGTCCAACTCGTTAGCGTCCATGTCACGAACCCTGGGCAATGGGATCACACTCATAACGGTGATCACAGCAGATAACAAAAGGATAAAAGGCGAGTTTCTGGCGCCGTACCAACCAGCTAAGGAAAGGTAACCTGTACAGAAAAATCCGCAAGAGAAGGCAACGGGAAACCATGTTGGTCATCTTTCCAGGAATTACTATGGTGCGTACATCCAATAAGCAGTTGTCCTGGCTGCGGAATATAAGAGTAGCGCAGGACAGAGATGTTTTCGCTGTAGTGATCGCGAACGTCGAGGAGAGGCCTGATAAGGCACCACAAGAAGAATATTACTTGGCCCAAGAATCAGCTTAAGTTGCAATTAAAATACTTTGTATGCCTCCGGTAACTATAATTTTAAAATCTGGTTTAAACGATTTTACCAATTTATTAACACCTAGCACATATTGTGTTGAACCACGAGATAGAGAGAGAAAAAAAAAATATCCAGCAAAAAATGATTTTGTCCAAAATGGCGCTTCGAATTCTGTATCTCTGAGGTTCGGGTACGGAGTGTCCTTTGGTTAGGTTAAACAAGACCAAGAAGCCTGTGTTTCGTTGAGATAAAACGTAACAGAAAGTGGAAAGATGCAAATTGTTAAAGAATACCAAAAAGTAAGTTTTTACGTAAAAATGAATACATTTATCAAGTATGCTCTTCAAACGATAAAATTTTTAGCGCGATAGATCTTTTTAACAAAAGAAAATACTGTTTTAAAAACTATATCGAAATTGCGATAGAGACATCACAAGAGCAGAATTTTAACTATTTTTTTATTGTTTCACTTATTCGTTTTTATTATTTTATTATTAGTTATATATGTATATGTACGCGTATGTATGTGCATTGGTGTATGCGTAAATATGCATGTTCATATGTGTATATGTATGTAAATATGTGTACATTTAAATACATTTTTATTTCATTTTTTATTGTTTTATATTTACTTACTATTTCTTCTTCTTCTCTTCCTTCCCTATTTTCCCATCCCACTTCCTTTCACCCCTAGCAAGCTGTACGTTTTGTTTTTTTTATATTTTTGTTTCTATATGAAACCCATAATTAGTCTTGTTATTTGTTGTTATGTATTGTTTATAACTATGACTGTGTTGTTTTCAGAAATAAATAAAAAAGTTTTTTTTTAAAACATGCATTTTTATATTATTTTTTAATATATTTAATTTTTTTATTCGGATAACCAACAGCTTTATTTATCTTATAAATAAAACAAAACAAATTAAAAATAAGAAAGTACAGGTTTTCACAAGTAGCCTCAACACAGTAATTAAAAAAATATTCTCAAACTTAAAATGATCAGTAATCTAATGTAAATCCAAAAGAAAAGAAAAAATACAACGAATTATTTCAAAAGCAAACGCCGCAAGTCATAATAAATAAATATATGTTTAATCATTTTATTTTAACATTAAAATTTTTAGAATTTTGCCTTAAATATGAATTTTGCCTATAATTAGTTGAAACAGGAGGAATATAAAGAAGAAGGTTATTCCTTAGAACTCTTGGAGGCACATTAATAAAGAGTTTGCATAGTAGTTAAGGACCGTCAATTGAACCACAGACATTTTTCGATAGATAAATTACATCAGCATAATAAACATCTTTGTAGACAACACGCTTAAATAAATCTATGCAATGTCTCGCAACAGTCTCTTGCAATGGTTTTTTCCCTTAGCCAAAACCCAAACTTCTACACTTCTCCCGAAGATGGCTTTCGTTTTGGAAACTTAATATGTTCATCCAGAACGTTGAACACTCTTGGGGCCACAAAAGAGAAATGGCTTAGAGTGAAGTCGTACATGTTTTTGGTATTAAATAATTTAAATTATCTCTTAAAAACCTTACCTTGTTTTGTTGTAAATGTAAATTATTTAGAAAAAATATTTGTAAAACCCCTGTAGATGCTAAAAATCAACACTTATATTATAAATGCGAAGGTGTATTTATTTGTTGGTTTGTGTTTCCTTCACCTCTCAACGGAGTAACCAATCAACATATTTATTCACACAAGGATAGCCGAAAAGCAAGAACAAGAAATAAAATAGAATACTTATTTTTCAACCCGAATTTGAAAAATATATGTCCATTAATAATGAGCATCATTATTTGAAAATGAGTAGGCGATAAGGTAAGATGTGAAAAAAATTCCAAATTAATTATTTAAATTCCTATGGTTGACTTGCTTTTTCCATGGTGAGTTTTGTTTGCATTTCGTTTTAGTTTTGTAGAAGGATTTTATATATTTATTTATTTATTAATATACACGGCACGCAGTGCCTTTTACCTGAAAAAGATACACATTAAACATTTCATTAAAATGTGAAAAACTTAAAATTAAATACAAAAGTATTATTTTACATAAATACTATATATACACAGGAGTATTGTATAAAGAACATATTTAGATATAAACAAATAATTAAACAATGTGAGCAGATAAAATTTTAAAAGGAAAAGAATCCTAATATATTTTTCTTTAGAAGGTACAAAATATAAGTATATTAAATACAATAAAATTCTTTTGTTTCAAAAACAAAAAAAAAATGCATTTGTGAACAGAATGACTATGCTACTTTTCCATAGACCAACGTGGTGTTTTTTTCATAGAAATATTTGGAGGAGCGGTAATCGATACAGACTGTTTTTTATCCCAATATAATTACCTAGCAAACGTTTCATAATGCATACTACGCGAGCTAAGCTTATAAAATATAAATAAATTATATATTTATTCTCTTTTACAGAGAATGCTTAGGTACATAGTATATTTGGAATGCCTGTCGTTGATTTAACTTATTCAGTGCTTTCACATGTTGCACAACAGTGTGCATATCGATACGTAATATCGTAATCTTTGCTTTGCTCTAGGTGCACACTCAACACCCGCGCTGTGGAAACAAACATGTTTGAGGTATATCTCCCTTTCAGTCGAATCCATTTCATAAGTATGGAAAAAAAATCCGCCCTTACTTTTGTTCACACAAGCTGCAGTTGAGTGAGATATGTGGATCTTACCGTGTTTTCAACGTGTGTGCTTAAGTTTTTATTCATATAATTACTTTCACCAGCAGCTTCGCTCGCGTGGTATTAGGGAAAATTAGTTAAGTAATTAATTCGTTTTCACGTTTAGCAATATTTTTTTTTCCCGGGGGAACGATATATTTTTAAGGGAAAGAAAATAACTTGTAACGATTGTCGGTCGTCCAAGTACTCCTATAAAAAAAAACGACAATCCGTTAGTCTATTGCGACGTAACATTCTTATTTACAAATCCAAAATCCTACTTTAACACCAAAACGAAAAGCCAGTAATTTCAATATTACTATTTTTCACAGTATATGTTGCTCACTGTTTATTTATTTTATTTTTTTTTCATTGTAATATTTTTAAATTCTGGATAGAAAATTAGAATTTCATGTAACTTCTTACCCTTTTGTATCCGGCGAAAAAAAAAAGTCAATCTGTCTCTCCGTTGAGACGTGAAGGAAACACAAACAAACACACACATTCTCGCTTTTATAATATTAGTGCGGAAATATTTATGTATACATATGTTTATGACTCGGGATGGACTTCTCACATGTTTGATATGATATATTTATTTTAATATATGTTTTTTTGCAAGAATATTTCATACTCCCTTGACGGGCATCTGAAGTCAAGACTGGTCATTTTATCTTGATAAAATAAAATTGCAAATATACACTACTGTTGGTATACTGATTCAGTGCCCTATGTACTATTAGGCGCGAAAAAGGAATAAAAAATATAATTATTTTGTTTTTGCCTAATATTTAAGTAGAGTTTTCAATTCTCTTTTCTCTCTCCATTATGCATATATAGTAATTAGAAAAGTAATCAGATTGTTTTTGTTTATAATTATTTCGATCCAAACGTGATTTTTAAAATGGTATCGTGATGTTTTTTTATAATTTAAATTAGACGTTTTAATACATTTATAAAAATCTACTTCCATAAACAACTAAAATTACCGGTATCTCTTGAAGGACAAAATAAAATTCTTTGGAATACTTTTTTATTCCTTAATCCTGGTGTAAACGTGGTTATTTATTTTGAAGATAGTATTAAAACGTCCCTTGAGAAAGTATTTTCACTGAAAAAGAGATTTTTTTATAATTTCAACTCTTTTGACGAGAATAAAAACTGACAAATTATATTATTGGACCTTATTTGAATTACCACATTCTAGCTAAAAAATGAAATCAAACCTTCTTGTCTTATTGAAAAGAAAAATTCAAAAAAGATAACAGAAAGGAAACCATTAACGTACGCAAATGTAAAAAAATATGATTAAATGCTGACCACGTTATTGATTATTGCGATCCTCGATATGCGGGATGCAGTGTCAACTGGTAACAACCCCAACAAATGAGATGGATTAGGAATAGATGCCACTAACCTGGTTTGATCTTGATGGAATTGCTGTGGGCCGACTGGTCACTTGCTAGCGGCACCAACACTAGTGCAGGCCCCCAATCTGAAACTCAACACTGGTGGTTGTTGGAAACAAAGGTTATGATGCAGCATACGTTCGACAAAATAAACGCGCAATTCACGACACGAAGTCTTAATGTGGCGGATGATCAAATGATACTAATGTGGGAAGTGAACAGTGGTTGTGAATACAAAGGATGTAGAAGTTGTGACAATACCTGACTAATGCATACCCACATAATTCGCAACCAGGTACCACATTTATTGGTTCAATGAAGCTACAGGTCTTATAAAGTACCACCTTAATTATTATTGCGCTGATATGATTAAATAAATTTTAAAATATAGTTTTCTGCTTATTTTATCTATTTTTCCCTATTTAATCTTTATTGAGCGCCCTTGGGGTGATTTTTACAAAAATGGCGCTGTATAAATTATCCAAATATATATATATATATATATTGAATAAAAAATATTCAAAGTATAATCTTACAATGAGCTGTCATGTTAGATGAAGACAAAACTAACCAGAGACCTCTCAATACTCATATATATATATAGATTCCAAGTGAAGGGGTCAACACTGTTCTGGCATCGAGACAACATTATTGCGTTAGCAAGCAGGTTCATAACTTTTTGCCAGAATCGTGGAAAGACGGGAGTGTTGTCAAGTTGCGAAAGGTGTTGACCTCGCTCTTTCGTGTCATTGGTCGTAGGTAATCAGAGAGGTTGATGCATGCCGCGGATTGGAAATTCTTACTGAATGTCGAAAATAAAATGTGAAAGTAAAGAATAATTTTAAAAATATATATGCATAGGTAATAGGTATAATCGTAAAGTTTCACATTATAAATATATTGTCTCTTTTATGAATGTATGTTTGTGTATATGCATGGGTGTATGTATATGTGTATATATATATATATATATATGTGTGTGAATATATGTGTATGTGTGTATGTATATATATCAAAATGTATATAGGAGTAAGTTTATATTTCATTTGTCTATTAACTTGTAAACTATTTTCATGTATTAAAATGTAAACTTGGATCGGGGTATGTACCCTTGTTAGCTAAACAAAGTAAATATAATTATGTATATATGATAAAATGTTTAATTAAATAAATACTGTTAAAATAAAATAGCATTCTCTAATATCAAAATACATCTAGTCACTCTAAATCCCTTTTTTTTTTCTTTGAAGCCTAGTTATTTTTATTCATAATCAGTCGTTCATTTCAAGTTATCGCTCAGATATTATTATGAATAAAATTATGAATGAGATGAAAATTTGAATTACTTTTTAAAAATTTGCATTCCTGTGCTATGAAATTCCTTTACACGCTATGATTTGACATCGTGCTACCTCGAGAAAAATACCAAATATTCCGAAACTCGGATATTTGAAAAAAAACACAGACACACTGTTGAAAAATTATTTTTCTTTAAATTATAAAAATTGTACTTTTATTCAGTCCTGTTATAGAAAACATAATGAAATTCATAAATGCGCCGATCATATAACTAGCGCGCACTCCTGCTTACTGCCAATAACCGACTAATTGAACTAATTTCTTTTTTGTTTTTGTCTCTTTCACACAAAAATCTTCCTTCTTATAAGTTCTATTCTCTTGCTCTTTTTTATACAATTACGTATGTTTATTGTATTATTGTCTTATCCAGCATATTGAATTATATTTGACTTTACAAATTCGAAAGTGTCCATTTGAATTTAGAAAAAAAAACTTCATCATTTAAATAAATAATCGTTGTATCCTATGCAGACTCGTGCGAATTAAATAGATCTTTTACGACAATCGTAAGCGTTTATTGCAGTGATTGGATAAAAGGGCTCTAGGCAAAAAATGTGAATCTGTATCGGCGTTATCCAATACAGGTTCATAAAAGCTAGCTTAACTACAACTGCAGATGTGTCTTCAAGAATTCTGTGAAATGATGGAGAAGCTCGCAAAAAAAAGAACCGAAGCTAGGGAATTGCTTGTCGACACCGCTGCTCACTACTTACGATAAAAGCCGGCCGCACGCTTCACGGCAGACAATTTCTAAGCTGCAAGAGATGAAGGTTCCGTCATTCACCATCTCGTCAAACTTTGCTTCAACTTACTGGTTACTATTTTTGTATAATTAAGCAGATTTTTTTACTGGGTAAAAAATATACTTTCAAATAGTCGGTAAAAATACCCATGTATAAAGTATTTGTGAATCCCGCCGATAGGACTTTTACAGCAAAGGCATCAACCGACTATCATTTTAATGGCCAAACTGCACAGGTCATATTGAAAAATATGTCGATTAATACAGTATTCAATATTATTTTTGTTTAATGCATTAACTTTGTCTATAATCATTTTAACTAATGTTGGTAAATATTAAAAATAGTGAACAGGTTAGTAAAAACAAAATCACTAATAATTATAAAGATAAAAGTGATATATTTGAGAACTAAGGGGTGTATAAATTACAATGCAACTCGTGTCTATCAAGATATATATATATATATATATATATATATATGTAGATATATTTTCTTTTATTTATTTGTTTAGTTCTATGTAACATAGTCTAATATATATTTACAACACAATATTTACATCTATACTTATTCTAACATTATTTATCACTATTATACACTTAGTATCCTAATTTATAATATTAACTATTTCATATGTACATTTTTATTAATTATATTCACCATTAACACTATGTACTACCTTATATTTTTCGCATATATACTCCTTACATTTAATTTTAAATATATTTACATTAATTTCATTTTTTATGCTTTCTGGCATTTCTTCAAATAGTTTTATTCCCTTGTACATAAGGCAGTTCTGGGACATTGCTTTTGATTTCTTTTTCAGTCTTATATTTTTAGATCCTCTTGTTGCATAGTTATGAAAGAACTCATTATTTTTTAGTTTATTTTTAGTTTATATTAGGAGAACGTCACGTAGCTTTAATACTCGCAATAAAGAACCCATGAGATGATGAAATGTCAGAGTTAGCCAATCATTTCATAAACTCAATTCACAATTTTAATAAGGTCACAGGAGTAAAAAATTATATGATACAGCGGTGATTCATATTAAAAAACTTCAAAACATAATATTTCCTAATAAATGATCAAATATCGTTTCATTATATGAAGCTTACTTTTTATTTAAAAATGAATTCAACGTGGAAGTTTCAACCCTTTAACCTCTCCCCTTCTCAAAGTCCTACCCTACCCATTTTCCAGCACACTACTAAATATTATTAAGCAAAACTTGTAGTCTATGCTTGGCCACGGTAATGTTTGTATCCCCTATAACTCTGCATGTGATTTGTGTATTTTCATATTTTCGTGTACTGCAATGATAATCATCAGTGGCGCCACAATTTGTTGTAGGCCCTGACCTCCTCCAGAATCTATCTCTATTCCTTCCTGCACCC
Organism: Micrasema longulum; assembly: GCF_059751315.1. Taxonomy (NCBI): domain Eukaryota; kingdom Metazoa; phylum Arthropoda; class Insecta; order Trichoptera; family Brachycentridae; genus Micrasema; species Micrasema longulum. Next base: position 974,432 of record NW_028277578.1, on the reverse strand, counting down.
TGCGGCTCTTTTCCAGTTCGTCGGGCCAATTGCTCTAATGTTACTTTCCAGATTATTCAGCCATTTAATTTTGGTCTGCCTCTGCTTCGTCTGCCTTCCGGTGTGGTATAAATAATATTTTTTGTGGTACAATTATCATTCATTATGTGCACATCGCCCAACCATTGTAATCTGCTTATTGTCACGAATTGTGCAATGTTGGGTTCACAAAACAGTGCCTCTGATTCATGATTAAATCGTCTCCTCCACACTCTGTTTTGGTTGACAGCAGCAAATATCTTCCTTAATATTTTCTATGTACAGCTGTTACGGAAAAAGTAACAGTGAACTTTGGTGCTTGCATGTTGGTAAAGTGAGTATTCTGATAAAGAAACGGGCACGTCTCGAAACTGGTCGACATGAAAAGTCGGTAAGTGGTTAAATACTTATATTTACTGAAATCTGTTGATATATTAATTTTCATACAAAAAATTACATAGTTAAATTTTTCTCGAACAAAACGGAATTTCATAGATAATAACAACGTGATAACAATTAAGTATAAAGGTGCTTTATTTAACTTTATTCTAAATTTTCATTATCATCATCATCATCATTCCCTTTCCGCACCTAATGACGTATAGGGTATACTACGTTGGTACACCAATCGCAGTGTATTTTGATCATTTTTGTTACATGAAGGTAAGATGATAACTCTTACGCTTCAGGTACCAGCCCAAAGACCTGATGAAATATTCTAGTGTGAAAACACCTTTCTAAATAAATATTTTATGTCAACCACGTCGGGAATCGAACCCGAGACATCTTTCATGGTAGGCAAACGTGCTAACCACTACGCCACGAGTTTGACAAAGATAATAAAACATATGGGTCATAATAATTATTAATAATAATAATTTATAACATTAAACAAATATAACTTATTGGCGTCTCAAACTTTTGAGTAAGACAATATGATAGTATTTTACCCAATAAAAATCATTAAATATAAAATATAATTCAATATTAATATTAAATGTATTTATATACAAATACAAGTACTAAGACTTTCTTTCTTTTTACAACCTAATGTCAATATTGTTTAAGTTAAAACCCTCGAAAACCCAATTGATTTATTATGTTATGTTAGAATATTTTTGGTGTGCGAAATAAAATAACTCTCATGGCATACTACAGTTGACCCAATAATAAATAATCCCTTTGCCGATAATGACGCGTCGTCACGAGTACAAAAATAAATCGGTCGGAATCTTTTTTTGTGCCTTTATTAGGCTTAAGTAGACCATTATTTCACTCGTTTCCAAGAATTTACATAAAATATATCCATACTACGGTTAATATAAAATATATAAAGATTTTTTTTTAAATATACTTACATTTAAATGAATGTTAGTTTATATAAGTAATGAACCACTTACCGGCTTTTTATGTCTACCGGTTTCCAGACGTTCCCGTCTTTTCGTCAGGACACCTACTTCACCAACACGCAAATACAAAAATTAACTTTCACCTTTACCATCACCGTAATATATGTACATAGTATCTATGAAAAAATACATAAATAACATGCAGAATAAAGAGGTTAAAAAGATTTAAGAAGAGTTCAAAAGAGTTTATAATCAAAATGTTTTACCAATAAGTTTATACATAAATATTTTTTTATTTTTTTATCTTCTTCTCTGTCATTACTCAGTTCTGAGGGTCGTGATCATTGGTACTCTTATCAGCTATTCCATTGACAAAGCGTCTCCGCTCTTCACGGCTCTGCGCCCTCTCCACAGCTCCATATAGGATCGCCCGTGAGGTTGTTTTCACCTGGTCAATCCATCGAGCTGCAGCTCTGCCTCTGCTTCTTCGTCCTGGTACACTGCTCGTGATTATTGTTTTCTCCAGATTGTTTGAGTCACGTCTAGCTATGTGACCAAAGAATTGCAGCATACGTTGGCAGCATATGGCCGATAATCAAACTTTTTTTATATCCTTTTTATAAAATCAATTTTACATTTTTAAGGGTACATTAACCCTTCAAAATTATTCCTTAAAGTAGTGACAGTCCCTTATTTATAAATACGGCATTTATTGTATAACTATACTAAACTATGTCAATACAATTTAAAATTAAACAAAATAAGAATAAAAAATTGAATTGAATTGCAAGAAAATAATCCTAGCAGTCTCACTAGATACAAAAATACCCGTTTTAAAGCTGCAAAATACACAAATTACATGCAGAGTTAAGGTGTTAAAAAGAGTTAAGAAGAATTTAAAAGAGTGAATAATAAAGAGTTAATTAAGCTGTCAACCGCAAAAATTTCGGTAGTACATATTTGTCTTTATCTTACTATTTTTTTTTTTCTTCTTATTTTGTACTTTTTAGCCGCTCTGCTTTTGTGTTATGCGACTCTACATTACTTTTTTTTAAACAATATTCTTGTTGTTATCCTAATTTTTGTTAACGATGACTAAATTTTAATCGATCCATGTTAAAAGGACACAGTCTTACTTTTGGTGATTTCGACATTTTTATATAAAATTATTTTTAAAATACACATCTTTTAGTCTTCATTTAATAAATAACAAAATGCTTCTAATCTAACAAACCATTTGTTGAAAATTGTCACAGCGGTTTTATTTCCATCTTAAAAGAAGATTAGTCCATTGACGAGTTCCCTTTTAAATGAAATTATGATAAAACATTATATTTAGTGGCATTACTTTATAAGTGTCCTGGCTATGCGACAGTTGTCAGTTAAGTTTTACCTTAAAAATCCAACGTGACACGCTACATGATATTTTAGTGATTTGTTATCGATTTTCTAAAGTTTGAGACTATGAACTTGTACCTCGCTAACATGGATCGATTCATTTAACCCCCTGTGTTGTTATTAAGATTTACATATTACACCAGAGAGGGAGAACATTTAAGAGAGAAGAATAAATAACTCGAGGCATTTAAGGGGCTTATGACGTAACATTTTTAGGCATTGCCTAGTATGTAAGCAAAGTAATTCAGTCAGTTGAATCTCATCCGCATCAATAAAAGTGTAATGAATGTTTTTTGTACAAAGTTGATTTTATTTAATTTAACTTACCGAGAGATTTGTTGTAAAGGTTGCGTGTATTTAAATAAAGAAATCACTTTCATAAATCATAGAGTTTATTAAAAGTTTTCATAACTTACTTAGCCAAAATAGATGTTCAAATATGATCACAATTTTTTTAGACAGTCCTGGAAGAATCTAGCCGTTGCAATAAAATGAGTTGAATTTACAGTGTCGAGTGTCAGTTGCAACGCTGGGTTTCACGTCTAGTACCATCGAAGACAGTCTGGTTTGTCTCGTTTCCGCTGTGTAGCGGTTGATGGCGTGTTACGTTAGTGATTGCGGACACCCTGTTCCTGGTGTTGCCCGAGGTATCAAAAAAAAAATTCAGCTCTTTAATACTAATTAAACAAAAATCAAGTTGAAATGATCGAAGAAATATGAATTCTCAAATTTAAACAGTATAATGAACGTTACATAGTGTGTAATATGGCACTAAAACCAGCCAGTGCCAGGTCATAAGCCAGATTTCCATCTGTAATTGTCCAAAATGTTTTCCATCTCTTTTGTAATATATTAATCATAGTTTAACATTACTCGTATATTTAATTATATCTGGTAGGGTACATTTCATTGTTTTATTTATTGTACAGTTGTGTAAGTATGTCATATTTCTAACGCCTCAATGTCCTGGGCCCTATATAAGAAACATGTAAGATTACTTTATAGTTTATTAACACATGCATATCTTTAATAGGTACATAAAAGAGATCCATTTCGTGGTAGGTGGTAGTCTCACAGACTTCGGATTACACCTTTAGCCAGAACTTGATTCCTATTTTTCAAGCACAGAAATTATCAACTTTATCACGAAAATGTTGGTGGTTATTTAATATTTTACAAAAATGTGAATATATTTTTATGCTCAAAGCATTAACTTTGTAGTCAAACATTTAAACGCATTTTTTTATTTGAAAAAAAAAAAAAAACCTTTACGAATAAACAATACATTAAGTAAAAAAATGGAACACTAAAGGTTGAACTTGCCAAAAAAGAGTCTGGCTCTTGTGCTTGGCAAGTTTACAAAATAACATAAAAAATAAACAAAAAATGCTAAACAAAATAATAAAATAAATTAAAAATTAAACGACTTTAAAAATTGAGTAAAAATAACACTAAAAAAATTTAAATTAAAACACAAAATGTATAAATTTATAAACACAGGCACATATTAAACATGCATCTTTATTTTCAAATTAGTATTTATTAAAATACCCACATTCTGAGTCATATCGCTAAATATTATTAACCTAATTTAGGTGCATGTTCGCACATGGTTGTGTTTGCATCTCCTTTGACTCTGAATATAATTTATGTATTTTTCGTAGAAACTATGTATACTACGGATCAACATCAGGTAAAGGTGAAAGTGTATTTCAGTATTTGCATGTTAGTGTGGTGAGTGTCCTGACGAAGAGACGGGTACGTCTCAAAACCTGCAAACAAAAAATCGGTATGTAGTAATGTACTTATATTAACCAACATGAATTCAATACTATTATCCCTAAACATTGTTTATTAATTAACAATTTAGTGATGTTAGCAAAGTTCTTTAGTTAAAGATCTTTAATAAAATCTGTTTAAATTCATGTTGATCCATTTCAGTTCTCAAAAACTTTAAGTTATGTATATCAATCAACTTAATAACTTTCCTTTACTTTTACGGTAGATAAGATTTATTTGTGATTTCATTTATGACGATGGCGGTAAAAAAAAATATTTCTAAGGCTATCTGTATTTTGTTTCAGGTACCAAATTACATATATCTGTAAGTCAAATTTAAATAAAAATTTTAACGATGACTCTGCCAGAAATCGAACCCGAGACTTCAAAAATGGGAGGTTAACATGCCAACCACTACACCACGAGACCGACTTATTTTCACTTAATTTACCTATTCCGAATTTTTACATGAGAGTAACCATCTTGTCAAAAACATTCGTTTAGTATTCGGGTTCTACTCTTATAAGTGTATTTTTTTCTGATATCATATTTTTTATGCACGCTTCATTACATTATTTCTCATTTTATAGAAAAAGTTACAAAATAACATTTTCTGGATAATGATATTGCTCAAATTTGTTGATTTATTTATAGCGTAATTATTTCTCTCTGTTCACCACAAGTTAAGTTGAAACATGATTTTTATATAACTGGAAAAAATGTATTTTATCACGAAAGTTTACGAAGTTCAAAAAGTCTCGTTAATTTATCGAACATTTTTTTGGATACTTCAGCGTTCAACAATGAAAACGATTTTCCCGTTTTTTCATTTATGAGTTTCCTTTTTGCAATTTGCTTTTAGGATGACTTCTCAATGAGATCAAAAATAATATGACGCCATATCATCTGTACAGCAGAATCGATATTAAAAATGTATATAATAAAAACCATCCGCCGAAAGTAATCCAGTCAAAAAATCATATTTCAAAGAAAATTTAATGACCCGTGTAAAGTTCTATACTCCAAACCCTAGGAGCTAGTAATCTTTTTTGAAGTTGGTATTCGGACGGACACGCCGCGCCGTATTCTTTTTTTCATATTATAATAATAATCTTTTCCAACAATATATTGGAATTCTCTCTCACTTCGAGCGACCTAATTTGGTCGTTGCGTAATACGAAAACAGGAACAAAGATTTCGTGTAAAAAGGGTCTTCGTTTATTTTTGGGTCTACCGAATATTTGTGCACTGGGGTTCTTTAACACGTTAAGGGTTTCTTTTGCAAAAAAAGTTTGTTTCAAAAACTTTTATTAAAAAATATATGACATGTTTTAATTATTTTGCCAAGATAAAGGCACTCATATCTACTGCATTTAAATGGGTATAGTTTAATAATGGTTTCGCGGAGATCCATCATAATAATTCAAAGCTCACAAACTTTTGTAGATTATTTATCATCTTTAACAAAATCCCTAAGGTAGAATAGAGGCAGGTTTGCGAAAGGTTAAGTGGAAGTTTTCCTATTGGTAGTCGCAACTTTACCCTCTACGTTTCCGGTAGATCGTAATTTTTCAAATTCTGCAAATCATCTCTGAGTTCCAACTAGTTCCATATTTTATGATTTAAAACATTGGAAAAATATTTTTATCTACAATAGTTTTTCTTGCTATTTCTTCGAAATTACTTTTATCTTAATTAGATTTTTTTTCAGAGCAGTAACAAAAGTATTAATTTGTTAACATATCCATATTATTTTTTTCAAAGAATATTTTTTTGTTATCGTAAACATATATACTCATTAAAATATTTATGTGCAATAATTCATCTGAATAATGATTTTTGAAAAAAAACAGGATGTTGAAATACATGAGATCTAAGGCCTAAGCCAATAACAATAATTATACCAAGAAATATATACACAAGAAACTGAACAACAAAAGCATTAAATTATGTAGCAAAGACAAACATGGGCAATAAAATAATGGAATAATTTATTTTTTTTAAACACAATAAACATATATGAAACTTCGAGCTAACTCATGCCAATCCATCTTCGTTCTACACCGTGTTAATTGCGAAGAGATCTACGAAAATCTGGAAGATCAATCCAAAAGAATTTCTATTTCTGTGACGAATTGACTTATCTACATATTCTGAACATAGGGGAATAAAAACAAAAGTTGCTCTTAGAAGATTTGGTAAATAGCAGATTTTCACTTTTATTAACACGGTTAGGAACATGAAAAGAAATTGATTGGAACAGAGATAGGACATCAATTATAGCAATTTGAAAGTGCATAAAATGTCCATTTTTGTTCTACGTTTCTCCAAAGAAGGCAAATTGAGATATAGCTTTATTTCAAAATAGGAATAGTTACTGAATAATTCATAAGTAATTATGTTTGTTCAGTTAAGCTACCTAATGATAAGTAACATTATCTTGAATAATCAACAGAAAATCCAAATTAAGCATTAATTAGCACTTACTAACTAAATATCAACTTTACATAAACTTAAAGTAAAATGTTATGTTAGGTTTATTGTTGAACTTTAGGAGCTAATTTTCATTTCGCTTTTTAAAATATTTGTTTTCTTCTTGTGGTAGAAAATTGATACAAACGAATTAATAAATTGACTGATTTTGTATTCCTGATACCGTTTCAATAATTAAGAAGCTTCCTTTTAAGTCATAAAAGTGTGATCCTTAGTTCATTTTAAATTAATTTACATCATCAAGAAAATAGTACTTGAATTTTTACTAGTATTTATTTGTTTAATGCAGAACTCACTTAGCCAATGTAATGGCTTGTCGGTGAAAATTCTTCACATAAAAACATATTATTATTTTTTTTTAAATAATAATAATTACTGCTTACTTAACAACAAGGAGCATTACTTTTTAAAGGACATTAAATAAATTTCTCAATATTAAGAAAAAATAAAAAATAAATACAAAACAGGAATACCAAAATGTAAAATATGAATATTTGCTCGTCTATAATAGGCATAAAGCCTTTTTTAAACGTATTGATAAATATTTTATTCATATTTAAACTCCTGACCAAATGGCCATTTTCTTATTATTCCCTTGTCTCTTTTGGTCTAAGATCGTTTTAAAACAAATTAAACATAACTGGAACTCCATATTTTAGTGTTATTTTCATATATTTGTAAATGTCTTTAGAATCACTTAACCTTTATTATTTATGAATCTCGTATTTTAACAATGTTTTAATATATTTTTTAATTCATTACTTTTTCTTTGTTCCAAAATGATACATTCAAAACCACAGAATTCCTCGAATCGGCAGCACCTTAATTGTTATAGGACACTTTAATTATTCCTCGTTTTGTAGATTTCATTGGTGGCTATTTTTTTAACGATGGAATGCTGTTAACTCTGCATCATTTTTATGTTCCTCATAGTTGAATATATTTTTAATTATTATGTTAACACACAAGTACTGGGCTTGACCCTTAGATACGACTAGACTAGAATAGATTTATTTACGAACAAAAAATAATATTTTGATTATGTGTAGATATTTGCAGATAAATACTGGATTTTACCACAGTGGAAGATTATCGGGATTAAACGATATTACAATAAAAATGTATTATTTTTCAGAAAAAAAATATAAAAGTTGAGGCATTGACAGAGCTTGTGATTTGTCGTTTGCTAAATTGAGTGACCAATTTACTCACTGTGTAGTGTTTGCCACTCTGCTAATATTCAGAAAATATATTTTGTATGATATATTTACATTTAATATTTGATTTGTATAAACGAGTATATGTATTTATATGTATGTATGGGCATGTATTTCAATTATTTGACTATTATATTTTCATTACTTTACGGGCTGTTTAACCCATCGCGTAATCCAGAGTGTAAACATGAGCTACAAATTGATGAATAGTAAGCAGATAGCTGCTAAACTGCCTATATATACAGAAAAAAAGAGCCATATTATCCGCAGAAGCCGTATTGAGCAATCGAATTGCCCTATTAATGGGTGAATTCTGACATGTATTTGTACGGCTTCTGGGTATGTAAAACAGTGCCTGAGATCTCGTTCTAATTATTGGGAATATACAAAGTAATATTGGATTAGATATATATACTTCCAGTAATTAGCTAATAGGAATGTTTCCCAACAAAAATTTGACGACGAGATTCGAGGGTTTTGTAATCCAGCATCGGGTTTTCTAGCGAGTCGTGCCAGGTTCACGGGTATGGGTCGTTTCTAGCTGTGTTACAATAAACGGTGTCTCTGTAACCAACTAATGTATATACAATGTTTTTAGTAAATAAATAATAAAATCATATATCCATATTTCTCAAATTCTTTTCATGAGTTTTTTATATTGTTTATAGGCAGTTTAAATCTATGGACGCGTATACTGCCATTCTAATAAAAAACGCAGTATCTAACAAAAATTTAAAAGTGTGAAATGTGTTAACGCCATATGATTAATAATTGTTTTCTTTCTAAACAACTTGCTGGAATGTGTAATTTTTAGAAAACAAACTGATTTATGCATGGTAAAAAAATACCGAATGCATAAAACCTCATTTTCCACCAAACTTTTTATATGTTGGTTACTGCGTTGTTGGGTAGAACGGCAGTATAGTGATCATCAATACGCAGACAAACGAGTAGGCTACAGGACAGAGAGTCCTAGTGAGAATCTGTAGACACCATATGCTCCACCTAGAGACTACAAATAGATTAAGTAAGTTCTTTTTATTTCAATCATTTTTAAAATGATATCCGACTAACGTCTTTCGCGACTAGCAGTTATGTAGCGCATTCTGTCGGTCAAATTTTTATCACTTTTTCCAAGGAATCCGGCGTTTTTTCCAAAATGGTATTATATTGGCTTCCAGCACTTTAGCAGTTGATGATTTTTTGTTCTATAGACCATAGAGTTGACGTATTGTATAAGAAATAATCCAACGGCGTCAAATTGCAGGATCGTGGAGGCTTATAATTAACTGGATCATTTCTAGACATGATCGCCAAACTTTTCACGCAATCAATTCATGGTTTTACGAAGAGCCATTTACGTTTGGCTAACTGAACACTGATTTCAAAAGTAAATTTCCACAATTCGCAAGCGTTTTTGGAGTCCAAGGCGTTCCATTATTAATAAATTTAAGAATCGTTAAAGAGCACAACAGTTTTTTTTTTAAATCGTCATTATAAATTAATTGTTTGACAAGAGATAAAAAACCTTTTAAAGTTCAATCGCAATAAAAAAAACACGCAGTAGAATTAAAAAACATTTTTATCAATATCTTTTTTCTTACATATCTACTGTTTTAATGATACATTTGATATAGATGTACAATTGTAAAATAATACAAGCAAATACTAGGTTCAGATGCACGTCGTACACATTTTATTTTAAAGACTTGTTAAACTCCTTAGCTTGTTTCCATGGTTGTAAAAATATTCTTGAATATTAAAGTATTTAATTTAGCAGACGGAAAATACTGTATGAATAATGAAGTCAGACGTCGGTAAATACCAAGTTTCATTGTTATTACAACATCATTTAACTTGTAGGATTATGAAACAAATTAAACTTTTAAATATATTAATAACTACGTGCTTTTGAAAGAAGTAATAAAAATGTTAAATAAGAATACTTGAATTTGTAATTGCGTTTTAGATATGAAATTGCTCTCTGAGTGGATTTTATAATTTTTATCAACAAAACCGTCATGCCGTTTCCCCGTAGATGTTAGAGAGGATAGAACGCCACATCACGTACAGAGGTATACCGACCTCGTTCTCTCTACTTATCTACTAGCGTCCCTAGGTGCACATATGTGTACTTTCTTACCCTGGAAATAATTTTTCAACAACTCTCTTGTATATATGTTTTTGCAAAAGCGACACAAAGCCGAGTTTTAATTAATCGAAATGGCGTCCAGTTATGCAAAATTATTTGTGTTAAGCATATTTTTATTTTTTCAATAAATAATTCAACTTGGAAAGTATTTGAATAAATAAATCAATTAAATTACTCATCATTAAACTATTTTTCATCATATTGGCTTTATAATCTTTGCATTATTATTAACTTAATAAATGAACACAATCATATCATAAAAGAGAGTTAAGAAAAAAATGAGTTGTTACATCTATAATAACTAAATGTGAATAGTAAAACTCTTCAAACGTTAGTTAAAAATTCAACCTGCCAATGTTGGCGAGTAAAACATTAATAGTAAAATGATGAAGATGGTGTAATTTTTTTGACGTTTTCTTTATTTACTCACGTCTCTCAGTATTGTTTTATTTTCGATTACGGAATGGACTATGCTTATCAATGCTTAAGCAATCTAAATTGGAGAGTTCGTTCGATTATGACTTTATTACTTAATCGTCAAAAAAACGAATACATGTTGAAAACGATTTGAGAGTATTTTTCCACCAAACCTCGGCCGTCCAAATTCGTGGCAGTCAAATTTATTTTTGTTTGTTTTAAATTTGTTTATTTTTTTAGTTCAAAGTTCATTTATTAAATCATCCTTTTCTTATCTTCTCTGCTGTGACAATTAATGTTTTCACGAGTACAATAAACTTTTAGAGAAATTAAAAATAGTATTTTTTTTTTTTCATATTACCTATCTAACAATTATTTTTTTATTATATTTTTCACGATCTGACATTCCGCGGCGACTTTGCGCATGCGTGCAGCGAAAGTGGGGCAAATAAGGGGGTTTTTTGGACACAGTCCGTTGTATTCAAAAATGATTTTACGCTCCCTCTAGACTATTCTGAATTCTATGATAATATTATGCCTACTTTATAATTATTTCAGAGCTTGTTGGATAACCGTATTTTTATTTTCTTTAATTGTTTTTTATCATCCTTGTTTTCAAATTAGATATTAAAATATTGTTATTGTATTTCTGTTTAAAAATTAATGAAATTGACAAACTTTATTATTATTTTAAAATTTTGTTGACCGATGTTATTATTTGATTGTGTTTTAATATGCCATGTTGTCACGTGGTTTAATTTGTTCCCCTTTTTGACGTCTGCAAAGTCACATTCCACAGTGTATCAATGGGTAATGAATAAAACAGAAAATTTAATTTTTGAGATTTGGAATAAAAAAACAGTGGTTTTATTTCACTCAAGTAAGAACGCGGGTGAAACAACGCATTGATAGTAGAACGATAGTTAATAAATTAAACTATGGTAAAACTCAACTTTCGTTTTAGAAGTACTTGTTTGTGATTAAATTCCAAAACTAAAAATTGACAATTTTCAAAAAATATTGAATTTTGGTACGAACTTGTTTATGGTTGAATTTCAAAACAAAAAATAAATATTTTTTCAAACACGGTATTCTTTTTAAACGTCAAACTCCGGTCGTCTCACCAAAAAGGGGCGTACTTGTATAGGAATACGATTTTTAAAAATGTGTTGAATTTATTATTATTTAAGTGTTACTAAAAATCCAATAAAAAGAAATAAATGGGTAGAAATCATAAAGAATGTAAGGAAACAATCTGATTGAGATCTACAAAAAACAAATGTTGTTTGTAAACATTCAAAAACAAACTTTTTATACACAAAAAAAACAACATTTTTCCATTTTTTTGCAAGTGCAATCTCCTCGAATGCAACCCTGGTAGATCGATAAATAAAACATTTGTGCTCTTAAATATTATTATTATTGAAGATTTTAATATCTACAAATACGCACAGCGCAAAGATCTATATTACTCTAAAACCGCACATAAATCGATTAAGCCGTTTAGGAGGCGTACGGTGACATCACACTACAGAGGAATTATATATACATAAAGAAAATAATAATATTTTTTTTAAATTAAAGTTTTGCTATAATTTAAAAACCACCTTTATGATTTATGGAGAAAACGGCATTTTTTCTGGTTTCCAGATATGTCTCGGGCCTCAACAAGTTATGCTATTCTTCTTCTTTTTCAGTCTTGATCTCTTTACTGCTGGATAAAGGCCTCATCAGGCCATGGTCATCCATGTTATACTGGCCATCGAAGCAATGTCGTATACCTAAATTTTTAGTAATCTTTTACAACTCTTTTGTTTGCCCATGGTCTTTACCTTATTAGTCAGGGTATCTACCTGCCATCATTTTGCCTCGCCCAGTATCCTGCCTGCTATTTTATTTTTTCTGCACGATCCACGATATTTACGACTTTGGTTTGGCGCGTTATTTCTTCATTTCTTTTTCTGTCTCTTAGACATACACCGAGCATCTGCCATTCCAAAAGATTCAGTTTCTGGCTTCTTTTCTGGTCCGATGTTGTGTCCTTTTGTCTGACACCTATCTCTATTTTGATTTTTCCAGGTTTAATGTCCCCATCAATCCTCAACTCCATATTGGCGTTGTCTTAAATGAATTTTATTAAGTCTCATGTACCTAGAATATACTCTTAAATTCAGAAATGCTTCAATAACAGTCATTATTTTGATTGAGTCTAACGCTTTTCGATTATCTATAAAAACTAAATTTAGTATTATATTGTATTCGGTTCGCTTTTCTATAAGCAGTAGTTTTGGCTTTTGACATGTGCATCATCTTGTATTAATTTGTCGGCTTTATCATGCTTTATGTTTGTGGGTCTTTTTTTTTAGTTTTGCATTCGTCAACATTTTACTTATTTATTTAATTACTTATATACAATATATTACACATTTTTTGAGACATAAGTGCCAACTCCGTGGGACCAAAAGGGCTGTGTTGAGTTGAGACAAGTAATAAGTTGAGTTTATCGTCACAAATATTATTCAGGATCAAAAACAAATTAATAATTTTAAAAAATGTATATTTAGCGCATCGATATGGTAAAGAGCACACTCAAACATTTGGTTTATATTTAATAAAAATAAGAGAAAAAAAAACCTTACATTAACTTTATATTTACGTCGTTTATACTTTTAATCGTTTTTTTGTTGTCCATTCGCTTTACATGTTCAATCCAACTCAGCTCAACTATCTTAATATTGTTGATAATATTTGCTTCAGCTTTATATACTATTTTTTACAAGAATCTCGAAAACTGTTTACATAACATGGATCATTGATAATCGTTTGACAATTTGCAATATTGCCTAATATTATTTTGTATTCAATCAAAACACATGGTTTCTGATTATTATCATCATCATTTATACCTATCGGCACTACAATTGAAGCATATCTGTATTAATATTATTACGAGGAAAGTAAGGTGTTATTATTATTATAGTCTCACGCTTCAGATTTCAGTCTAGAAAAATTGAATGAAAAATTGTAGAATCGTCTTTAAAGCGAATGTTTCACGTGCCCCCTGCCAGGAATCGAACCCTGGAGCATAATACGCAAACACACCAACCGATAAAATACGAGGTAGATTCATATCGGCTCGATTCCCTTTTTCGAGATTTTTACCTGAGAGTAGCCATCGAGTTAAAAAAACTCATCTAGGGTTCTGGTTCTATTTCACAAACTGGAGTACTATATTCTCCACCCGCCCTGACACGGAAAAAATGTACATGTGACAGGCATTTTGTTATTTAAGTTTTATGATTTCTTGATTTCGACTAAGATGTAAAGCAAAACCGTCACAAAAAAATTAAAACAAACATCAACATTCAAGTTTAAAAAAAAAAAGTTTTTTTTTTGATACTCAGATATTTTGATTGATATTTTGCATGTTCAGATATTATTTATACAATATTGAGAATTACAGATCCCGACATAATTTGGAGTTTACTCCTACCTCCTTGGATTATTTTACCAATTTACTTTAGTGGGTATTATAAGGGTAATTTTATATACCTTTAAAAAAAACAGTTTTCCATGCCCAGAGAGGGTGATGATAAAATCTTAAAGGCGATTGGAAAAACTGATACGATTCTGTAATTTTTGCATTTAACCTAATCTCTTTTATTGAACTGAGATAGCAGAAACTAAATCGACAACTGTAAGCCTTTGTGAAAATGTAAAAAGTGATCGAACTTCTATAACAAATTGGTAAGGTAAACCGGTTAAGAAGAGTTATTGGGGGTTTCACGACCAAATTCTTAAGTGAGAATTTTCAAAGGTCGACCCTCCGAGTCTTCTGTATAAATTAGTCTTTAAATGAGAGTTTTTTTTGTATTCATGATTTCAGTTCCTTTGTTTTTAATCTCGAGTAAATATGACATTTGAAATAAAAACACACTTTTGGTGATTTATTATTCAATACATAATTTTCATCACTGTCAAATAGAAAATTTAGAAAAAAAGTGAAGTTACGAAATTCAATCGTATATAAGGTAGTACAAAAATATTTTAAATATGGAAAAAAAAACATTTACGAAGAAAAAAAAAAATCGAAATTTAAACCGAAGAAAAAAAAAATTGCTCAAGTTTTATAACCCAGTGATAAAATACGGGAATACGTTTGTATAAACAAAAGTTAGACCGCGTTGCCACGTAATTTGGCAGAGAAAATTAAATTACAAATTTATTTCACCGACTGACTCAGCAGACCATAATTAAGACTTTATAAAAATAAGGAAATTAACAAACAAATACCTACTATTTCCTTTAAAAAATATATACTAACCAAAATGTCGGAAATGCTACTTCGGGCCTTTCGCGGAATGTTGCACAGTGTGTAAAGTGATAATTAAAACCAATTAATATCAGGTCCCTGCAAATGCCTCAACTTCCATATTGACTAATAAAAAAAATAAGTATTTCTGTTAAAATACTGTTAAACATTTCAGTTATTCTTAATACAAAAGGCCTGATAAAAATGAAAACTTAATTAAAATTTACGGAAAGTTCTGACTTTTGTTTAATCTAGAAAACTGCCTTAAAACATGCTTCGTAACAGATTGAGCTCCAGTCTGACGGTGTTGGTTGATGATGAAGATTATAAATAAAATTGGAAAAATTAAACATGTACTGTATTTTTATTAATTTGAAAAAGTTAGATCTTAAAATACGGATGCTTGTTTTTTTATTGAATATGCAAGCGCGTTCTACATATTGCTGTTTTGACGCGAATATTCAAAGAAATTTTGTCTTCCGATTTCCTAACAGCAAATTATAAGAATTTCAGAAACCTAAAACCTACCTTTAGAAAAAAAATTGAGAAAGGAAGCAAGCAATAATACAGCTAAACAAACACTTTGACGTACTTGAAGATTCGAGTGAAGTTAGGCTGCGTCGTATCATACAATATTGTTTATGATATCATATATCTATTTATTTTCGTGTTTGCGTACCGAAATTGGAAGTTGGGTTTACTGGCTGAAATTTTATACGGACATAAGTAATACAATTTGTGCTACTTGCACGGCTCATAACCAACCAGTTCATACATAAAAATGTGTCGAGTCGCACCCTTTTCAAAATGAGCGATTCAATTGCTAACAAGACGTGGCAAAATAGAGAAAAAATATCATAAAAAGCTACGGTAGTTCAGATCGAGAAGGGGTTAGAATTGCTGACGTTTGACAGAGAAGGAAAGAGATGAAAGCACTTCCAACTACGTTATTTAATACTACTACGGAAGAAGTATTTATTGCACGACTGTTCTTATGTTAGTTCTGTATGGTGCATGCTTTTTTTAAACCTTTTTTTGTCCAGATGCTTATATTCTGAAATGACCTTTTTGCTCCGCAATAAGCTTAAAAATCAGATTTGAGCTGTTAATTACATCTGGGTATAACTTTGTGAATTTGAGTGTCACTCGTCTTTTTTTCTACTATGAACTTCCATCGAGAGTTTTCACTAACAAACTTGAATGTTGTATATAAGTATCACATATTTTTAGAATAAAACGGGGTTGTGGGCCTGTGGCTAGTATCGCGGACTTACGGATCAGAGGTCCGAAGTTTAAACCCCCTCTCTTACAACTTGATTAACATTTTAAAACTCGTTGAAAATACCTTAAAATACAAAGATTTAGGTAAACCATAAAAATGATTACATTTCCGTTTTAAAAAAATACCCGAGTTCTGTAACAAGATGTTTTTATATTTTTATTTATTTGATCTTATCGACAAAAAAGTTTTTTCGTTACAAATTAAAATGGAAAGTATTTGTACATACATACTTTCATATATATATATATATACTGTCCATTTATTATATATTTAATTTTACAATACACCCAAGGGGCATTTACAAAAATTATACAGGTAACAACAAACACAGTTAGTAATTATTTTAAAAATAAACGACGCTATTTTTTTTTTTGCACACATTCAGAAACAAAAAAAAACATGCTGCAATGCAAAATAAAAAGGCAAACTTCGCATAGTAAAATATGGATATAAAAAAAAGTTAGAATTAAAAAGCAAATTGTATATAACTTGTAAAGAATTTAATCAAAAAAAATATATAATATAAAAAAATATAAAAAATGATATCAACAAATTAACGTTGAAAACATACTCGTATATATCCACAAATTTTAATAGGTAAGTATATTTAGGCTTTTCAGGCATTACGGATGTAATGCCAAAATTTTCACCGAAATGATGGTCAGTAAAAGTAAGAGTAATTTGTATTTTATTTGCAGTCCACGTAATTAAAAAATTCTATGGTGAAAAAAAATACTGAATAATTTATAAAATTTTTAAAAAAATTAAACCACAATTTTGAAAATCCTCGAAACATGCAAAATATTTATGATTGTTTTTTATGTTTCCCATATTCGTAGCTGAACGTTTTTGGGACAAACGTTTATCAAAATACGAATGAAACGGTAAAAATCGCTTTTCGTGATAAATTGAAAGCGGCATTAATATAAAAAATAAATCTGAATTCAGATAAAACAAACAGTACCGCCAATGTATTCCAGCCGTCATGGGCGTCCCGTTTCCTGTCTCGTCATTCTTTTCTCGTTTCCCGATACCGCCCTTATAAATATAAATGTAAATACTGCACGGGGGTTGAGATGGCGGCGCGATTAGCGTCTCCAGACTTGGGGGACAAATATCACCAGTTATAATTAATCATCACCCTGACGAGAGACAACTGCTTGTGATTAGTGCCTGTTTGCCAGTTCCTCCCTTTACCCCTTTCTCGACCTCGTGCAGATGCCGCCGCGTCGGCACGACCCCTTTCAGTAAAATTGTATGATTGCTTTTATTCTGTAATTTACTTATTTTAGTTAGATCTTTGAAAAACCATTGATATCTGTTTTCTTTGAATCAGGTCTCCAGCTAAAATATTTAATTTGTAATAAAAATTAAAATCGGTATTATATTCGTTCAAAATATAATATTTTTGACAAAGTTTAAGGTTTTGGAATAACAAAAAGGAAGCCCATTTTGTGATTAGCCTGGTTACTTTCAGTGTATATATAAACTTTTTGTTTACCTATTTCTGCATGTTGTCTTTACATATAATTGATGAACAAAATATAAACATAACAAAATATATATTATTGTTATCAAAAACATTTTTCACTTTGTGGTATGACATTTTACACTTATTTGTTAATAAATTTGTATATTATAATAGTATAACAAAATATGATTATTGTACCAATGTAGTATGTATATTATATTAATTGTTTGTAAACCACCATAAATAAATAAAAAAATAAAAATCCGGAAAAGCGAAATCGAGCAAAAACATGTCCACCACATTGTGTTAGCGCATTCGCCTATCATTATCGAAGTCCTGGGTTCAATTGCTGGCAGAATGGTCGTAAAATATTAGTTTTATGGTGATTCCAAACGAAAATATGAACAATGTTTGATTGTGTCCAAATTCTTGCAGAGTGGCTGGATTTCCTCCTAAGGGAGTTATTCATATTTAAATTTATTTCATCAAATGCCTAGACTTCCATATTTCCTTCTCAAAAATGTTTTCCCTCTCTGTTGAAATAAAATCTAAAATATGAAACTAATCATTCATAGATGGCACTTTTATATTTTTTTATTGAAAAATGCAATTTTTACGTTTGTTTTCAATAGAAATTTTACAAAACTTGGTTTGCGGAAAATTTACATTATATTGATTGAAACATTTACCAAAACAATATTCTTTAGGTTCTTATAAATAAAATACATTTTCGTATATTTTGATTTGAACACCATTATGGTATTTTTTTAAAATCAATATAGTGTTAAGTTTCCGCAAACTAAGTTTTGTAAAATTTTCATCGAAAATATTGTAACGGTATTTTTCCATAAAAGATTCTAAAAGCGCCATCTATAAATGAGAGTTTCATATTTTCGTTTAGAATTAACTCAATAGCGGGTCTATACTGCAATTTTCAATGTTCCATACCTGGCATTAAACTTATCACCTAACCTGAGTCGCAATACAGTGTCTATGAAAACGATGATGATCATTATTTATAATGTCGAAACGTTTGTAAATTTGAATCGCTTTTTTTACAAATCGAGTTTGGGGACTTCGTTCTTCCTAAATTATTTAAAAAATGACGTCAATATTTCGGCGGCTTGAGTTGTTCTCTAATACCGCTTGGAATAACATTACTATAGTTATTATTGTCCGCCGGTCCTGGATTCGATTTCCAACATTATTGATATAAAATATTTTATTCAGCACAGTTATATATATATATATATATATATGTATTTTTTATTCATAAAATAAATATTTGCGTCCTTATGATTAAGCCAAATATTTAACTTTTAGGGCCATTTTCCACGAATTGTCTATACCTCACTAATAGAAAATGGAAATCAAGTAGGGTTAGAGTGGGATTCGAACTATGGACCTTTGAGCCGTGAGTCCGAGACACCAACCAAGGAACCACAACCCGATTCAAATAAAAAAATGTCAATCAAAGCTAAAGTAGCAGTTCACAGCGGAGTTTTAGCCCCAACACTATGGATGAAGATGGAACCGGCAGAGTAAGGATGAAAGCAAAGCGAATGCGGTCTTTTTTATTTATTTTTTTTTAATAAAGGGAATGCATATTTTTGAATTGCTTATTATGTGCAAGGCTTATATTACCTGCAGAAGGTAGGCTCCTTCTATTTTTTTTTATTTTTTACTCTAGTGTGAGGATCTGGTGGTGGAAACTCATACAGGAGAAGCCGCACTATTGACAGGCATAAGCCGATCTTCCGTTCCACTTTGAGAGTGTTCGGCATTTTGTGTCCTATTTTTATTGATTTATTGCGAATGCGATATATTAGACGAATGTGTGGAAAATCAATGTTTGACAGGTTTGTTAATTATGAAATCAGGCAAAATTCACATGAATAATTGATAAGATTAAGAAAGGGTCTCTGAGATGGTATGGTCATTAGCGAAGAACGAATGGATGACGAAATAATAGTAAAACATATATATGGCGAGAACAAATGGTAACATAGGACGAGGAAGACCAAAGGAGTCGCGGCATGATCAGATAAACCGAAATCTTTCGTTTTATCACGTGGAAAGCAGACAAAACGTAAGGGCATCTGTGACGGAATTTATGCCAAGATAGACGTGCGTGGCGGTCCACCTTCTCTGCCTACCAGTTTGGAGAAGTTATCTGATAATCGTAGTAGTTTTATCAATAAAAATATTTCATGGTGTCTGAACTGACACCTGAAGTGAAAGATTAATCAAATTACCTTCATGTAACCAAAACTATCAAGATATGCACTGATTGGTGTGCCAATGCAGTTCCCTAAGTACCATTAGGTGTCGAAAGGGAATGATGATGAGTTATTGTAAATAAAGTTAGCAAATTATGTACTTTGGCAATTTTTTCACTTCTGCTTTAGCACTATAAAGAAAGTAAAGTTTCCTGGAAAAAAAACGGTGCCGTTTTATGCTGTCAACAATAAGTCATAAAGTTTACGAAACGTTGCATTTGGAGAGTTTGTCCAGGTGTGCCTTCATGTAACCGCTTAACTTAAATAGCCCTATTCTGTTGCTCGGTAAAATATCTCAGGCAACGCCATATGTTAGTATATTCACTATTTCTTCCAACAAAATTCACTGTTCTGACTGTGACGTTTTAATTTTTATTTTATTTTATTCGAGAATCATGCAGAAGATACATGTAAAATTTGTAAGCATATAATATGTCGCCGCCAGATCGTTAAATCAGTACTACTTAATTAGACGGCTAGCCTGTTCATTACGTGTCGGAATTCAATTGAATGGCTAGGCCGTTCGTTAAATGAATTAAAATAGTTCAATGTGTTGGCTGGTTGGTAGCTAGGTAAAAATCTTTGAGAACGGATTAACAAACCAAAAGCCGCCAGGTTAGGTTAGTATAGGATGGTTTAAGTCTTTTTTTATAATATTTGTCTAAGCCTTATCTATCCTCACCTAGCTTTACTTCACATAATTAAATTAATGTGAAAATAAAATAGTAATTATTATTAAAGGGGCTTGGTGCATGGCCTCAGTGGCGAGCGTTTGTTTTTTTTTGCGGCGCGGCGCGCGGGATACGACGCTGACGTTGGTCAGTTTGATTATACACGGTTTGAGAAGAAGTCAAACCAATTTGAAAAAAAAAACACTTTTTTTTAAATTTTATTTGTTAGAAAACTATAAAACTAGGCATTTTTTTTTTTACTTACCGTATTATCAGCGCTCTATTTTTTTTATGTTTTGTATTTCTGAAACAACTCATGAGACGTCAGAGGTTGTTCCCTGTTAATAATTCCCATTGGTTCGTTTACGGTAAACCAAGCGGATATCCTTCCAAACTCTCGCATCATTGGTTGGTTCATATGAACCAGTGACGTCAATAAAAGTAGTGCGTTTTTATTTAAATATTTTTTATTCTTTTTCTCGTATATTTTCAAGAAACTTTGCTGTACAATTAATGCTCTAATTTCGGGGTCCTTAATCGCCACCTCTTTCGGACCTATTCAATACTTCGGCAGAAGTAGTTCAAATAAACATCCCTAGAGCAGCCAATATCCTCGACCATTCTCCAACCAGTGATAAAATCATCAAGGTGGTAAAATGTCTGAAAAATGGGAAAGCACCGGCGAAGATGGAATTAGTCCCGAACTAATGAAAAGTAGTTTGGATGCAATTGTTCAGCCTCTCCGCACTTTATTATCAAAAATCTGGATGAAGAAGGTTATCTGAGAGATTGCATTAATGATATGATCTTTGCACTTCACAGAAAGGCGATCCTTTAGAGTGCAATATTTATCGCGAAATAACTTTGCTGAGCGTTTCAAGACGTGCTTCAGAAAAAATATTAGGTATAAGGTGGTTTGATTTTATAACTAATATTGTAGTCCGAGAACGGACGCAGCAACCTCCTATGACGAGCGTCTTGAGAATGCGGTGGTGATCGATCCTGGCTTGGATACGTGTTTTTCAATTATTATTTTTTTTATATGGGAGTTGCATTATTTTTTTACCTTGCTTATAATATACAAGGTTTATATTTATAAAAAATGATTTTTCTGCTATTAAATTTCTTTAAAATCTATCTTAACTGTTGGAATCAGAAGGGATATACTTATGTTGGCCAATCAGGAACTTCTCAGGATTTGCTAACTCTTCAGGAGAAGCCGGCCTGTTGGCAGTAGTCAACAGGCCTTCCGTTCCACTAGAGGAGTGTTCGGCATTTTGTTCCCTACTTTGGTTTATTTCACCAATTGCCTACACTATATTGACCATGTATGATACTACCTCTTGTGTGAGTTCTTTATTACCTATCACTGATGGGATGTCGCATAGATCTTCACCCAAGTTTTTGCATCGCACCTCCAGCTGTTGTCTTTAAAAGCTGAAAAGGAAGCTTTGAATTAACAGGTGAATGACATCTTTAGGATTTTCATCGTCGCATGGGCAGTTGTCAATTTCGGAGAGCTTGAAACGATGCAAGTAGCTCATGAACCCACCATGACCTGTAAGCATCTGAGTGAGCTCATAGCCAGCATTCTGCATTCTCCAAAAATCATAGGCATAAAAAATGGTAGGCAAAAACATTTTAGTTATACTTCCGGTAGGTTCACTTAAATAACGATCGTTCCAGAGTTGAAAGGTCCTGCTTTTTTTTTTTGGCAAAGCTGAGTGGGAAATCGGTGAAATCGGGAGCTGTCTTCTTGAGCGTAGCTTTCCGAGTCTTTTTGTCAGCTTTTTCGTTGCCAGGGATTCCGCAGTGTCCCCGTATCCAACCAATTTACACGTCTTGGTGTCTGCATTGTAGCTTCTGTATATCTGTTATATATTAGCCGAATGCTTTTTGAGTTTAGTTGCTTCTTCAAAACATAGACCAGGACTTCTCTGTTCGCAAAGAATTTTGCCTGAAACACGGAGCAGAAATCACAATTTTCTCAACGGTAGTTCTCTGACTCATTTGTAAGGTACAAAAGCTGCACCCACTTTGCCGTCCAAGAGACTGCCATATGTGTAGATCCTCAACTCTTCCAGCGCTATCTCCGGCAGAACCTGATCATCGTAGTCGTGATCTATCGGATAGCGCTTTGCCGGATGAGGAAGTGAGAAATAGTCTTCCACTCCCTGGTAAAATCTGTCTTGCGGCAAGTCTTGAGAGGAGAGGCTCTTTTTCACCTGATATGCTTCTGCAAGCTCCTTGATCCTCAGATCAAGTGGTATGAATCCACTCAGAACCTGTGGTGATACTAAGGAGATTGTTCTGTAACCCTTGCATAACCTGATAGCTATTTGTCGTTGAAAGGAGTTCAATTCCTTCCAGTTGAGTTTTCTGTTGACCGCGTCCACCCACACGCATGTCTGAAGATAACCTAAATCCAAGTTGCCTTTTTTTAAAACTTGTAGGATCCTGCCGTCCTGGGAGGCCGTCGATGACGATCTTTTGATTTTATTAAGATCCGCTGGATTGACGTGGGAGAAAACAAGAATGCTGGCTGGCGATAGGGTCTCCTGGAGGCAATTAGTGATGTCCATATGCTTCGAAACGCATTTGCAAAAAAAAGAAGAATCGAAAATTATTTTCATGCGATGCCTAGAAAGTAAAATATAAAGATGAATCCCAATTACATTAACAAAGATTTCTTCTTTTAAAATACGTAAACAGAAGGAAAAATCGAATAAATGCGAGTATTCAAACTAAGGCAAAGTCGTGAATACTTACGAAATGCAAAGTGATTAACCAGCATATGATAGGTAATAAGCCGTATACGACTATCAAGACTTGAAGATTCCCTTCTCAAAAAATTTTTATCATCTCTATCAGGTTTTATCAATTCCAGCATACGAATATTTGGACCAACTGAAAAAATATTAATAGAACATAATATGTATGTCCAAATGTTTGCAGACAGGCTAGATTTCCTCCCTAGGGAGTTATTTAGATCTAAATTTGTTGTAATACTCAAAACATTGTTGAATTGACTAACTGGTATAAGAAGAAGTATATAAACTATAAAACTGGTTTCAGGCGTTTTTTAGTAGGTGAATTGGTTCTGCCGGGTGATTTCCACCCACGCCCACGTTATAACAGTTTCAGCGCTTTTACTACACAAAAGTCAATAGATGGAAAAGTTGAGGAAATGTGGATATTTGAACATTTTTAGGAGGGTTAATGTTACACAGTGTGAAAAATGGCAACTTAAACCAACTGGTCATAAGCTCTATAATGCCTGGATTTTTATATCCTCTTCTCAAAAAAAAATTCCTTTGCTGTTGCAACAAATTTCGATACTTGGGTTACCTACTAATTTTTAAGTATGTAAATCCCGTGAGAACAGTATATTTCAGCTTAGGTAATGTTTTTTTCAATTTACGTTTTTTTTTTCAATATAAGTTAAATGCAAATGATTCAACTCTGACAGGAACGCAAACTAGGGATTAATCCCGAATGCTGAAAATTATTTACTTTTCAATCCTTACTCACAATCTAATAAGAACGTTGAGGCTTTAAGCCTCCATCCTAAATAAAGCCTTTATTTCTCATTTCCAATATTTAATTAATCTAAGTGGCTTCAAATTTACGAAGGTTTTATTTATTTACTTGTTCGCTCAGAACACAATTATGTGTAAAAGGACTAATAAATATATATACGTTTTACTCATTTTAATTTTAAAACCTTTTTTTTTTATTTCATGCAATCTGAAATTCTTTTTTGAATGTTTTTTTGTTTGTGTTTAATTTTCTTTGTTTTAAAATTTAATGTCTCTTTTGAAAGTGTATACGTTTACCATTATTCATTGATTATTCCCGTTTCACAAATATTGGTTCATAAGGTACGTGATTTGTACATCAACTTTAATGTATGAAAAAAAATGAACAGCCTTACGCGAGTATATTACAGTGACCAACTATAGAATTGGAAAAGAATAATACAATTAGGCTGAATGTTGTTGATTTACAATCTCCTGGCAAACGTGTCGTAAAAATTTGTTTGATGTCGAGATCTGTGCATTATGTAAAGCTGAGATAAACATTATTGTCAAAATGAAAATAGCTCTGCGTTAGTCGGACAGCTAAAGAACGGCCAAAAAGATGTACGATGTGAAAGTTAATGGATACCGAAAACGAAAAAACCAAGGAAGACATGGGACGACCAAATCAAACATGAGAAGATGATATATGAAAGTAGAGAAAGCCAGGTCTGTATACCAAGATAAACTGATAGGGTGTTTTTTCCTCTCTGCCTACTTCTACGGAAACATGGTGATGGTTGTTTGTAGATAAAGTAAAAGGTATTATAAAAAGCGTTATAAGTAGTATGGGTACTGGCAACACCAAGTGCCAGGCACTCTAACACTTCAAACTAACACATCACCAACCACTACGAAACGGAAATCGAATCATATCAACATGAACAGTTCACTACAGTTATTCCAAAATTAGGTGTAATAACACCGATCAACGCAAGTTTTGGCCTTTTTACATTTAAGGTTTTGTGGGACCTCAATTAAAAAAAAAAAAAATTACTCAATTTTTTTGACGAGCAACACTGATTCCGATTATTTGTATGGCAACACTTTACTCAAATTTTAGATTGATGGATAATAATTTATAAAGTTAACGATATACATTTTTTTTAGCATAATTATTTAATTTAGATTTTTAATACAAACTATTTTATTTATTATTTAATTTCAATACTGACATACTAATAAATTGAAGTAATATCTGCATGTATTTTATAATATCTCAAATTGAAATTGATTCCTTCTTGATGAAGCAATAGTTAATTTTTATGACGGATAATTGGTTCTAACAAATAAGGATAGAATATTTAATTCTACGTATTATGTTACTGCGACGTAAATTTGTCGACGGTTTTCAAACGCCGTAATATTATTTGGTGTAATTAATTTAGAAACATGACACGATAGTTTGCTTTGTTAAAACTGTATTATACGGAACAGAAAACAGATCAGTTCTTGATTAAAAACATTATTTATTTACATTTACATGTACATTCCAGCACACTGGCCAATTACAATGTACGCATTAGCGTGCATAGGTGCAACACTATTTACAGTACAAAATCATTATACGTTCTCATTTACTATGTTTATTATTTTTAATTGCTTTCCAAAATAATAAGTATTCAAATCCAAACCAAAATAATAATTTAAAACCTATTTGTTCCGTACTTCCATTCAGTATTGTTTATTCTTTGTAAAAGTCTACGTTTGTAGGTTTATATATATTATTATAAATAATAATGCAAATATTATAATTAATGGACATTGTTATTATCTGTACTGCTATACATTTAAATAAATATGTTTTTTTAAGTTTTAAAAATTACGCTAATTTTATGAAAAATATTTGTGATATTAAATTGTAAAACTAACTCCCTTTTAAACCCGAGTATCTCGCTTCATTAAATGTATGTTAATCATTAAATAAAAAAACATTTTTTAAAGATACCAGTGTTTTCTTTTTTTTTTTTTTAAAGTTCGTAATAAAATATTTAATATTTTCTCATAGGCATAATAGACAAATTCGTTGAATTTGTGTTGTGATATTTTAGAACACTTTAGATCCAATTTTTTACTCAAATTCTGCGCAGGCATATAATATTGATATTTTTGACTGGAAAAATTATTAACTTTGGAAGAATTCTTCCATTTTCTTATTATTCAAAAGTTCATTTTCTTATCCAATTTTCACTTATGCAATTGTCCAGTATTGTGAGTGTATAATTAATTTATTTATTTTATTTTATTAACATTTTTTTATTAATATAAACTTTATTTAATTTAACAAAAAATCCACGTAGATATGGCTTGTTTGTGGATATACCAAATATTAAAATCATTTTGAAATCTATGGTGCAGATGTTTATAAAATAAAAAAATAAATATTTAATATATGTGAAGATAAAAAATCTAGTTTAAAAATATAATTAAATAAAGGTACGTTACGAAACCAAAGAAAATAATTATCTAGAAAATAAAACCACTAAATTTTTATTTTGTATAGATTAATGAGCATGCCTAAATACTTACTATAAATCAGGTAAAAAGCGTAATGCATTAAGGAAAAATGACAAAAGATAACTAAAATAATTATTGTTCAGTTTTCTGCTAATGTTTCTGACCAATTACTGGCTCAGTTTTCTGATCCATGTAATTTAGCCATTAGTATCTTGCTGAGAGGCATTACTGAGTTGATACTGAGCAGGTGAGGACATCAAAAGGAACTCCCTGGAGAGATAAAGATCGTACGGTAAGCATTATTACGTAGGCAACTCCCGACAGGATATATATTCGTTGATTAAACTACGAATCGGGTACATCACATCGCTAATTACTTACATCTTTATTCAAGTTCTACAATAAAAACAAATTAACAGTATCAATATACTTAAATTAAATACATACATGTTAAATCAACGCATTTCTACATATATCAACGCATTTCTACATATATGAAGAACGTTTAGCCAATCAAAAATCAGCCAATGACAGGTCATTGGCTTTTCAGATGCGCAGAGTTCCTATTCTAGAATATTCTTAATTTCTGCTATAATATGTAAATCTTACCTTTTTTTACTTATTTTTATTTTTAATTTTGTATAAAATTTTAAGATTCAGTAATAAGATAAAATTCCATGGAATATATCCATGTACTTATTATTTTCTCAAACTGAACGGTTTGAGTAGATATAAAGAAAATGCATTAAGGCAATATGCCCGCTTTTATATGAATATATATATGTGTATTTTAAGTGTTCAACAAATAAATAAACCTACCGGGGATAGTTCTGAATAAACTCATTGTTGATTGTCCATTGTGGGAAAATAATTTTTTATACATCATTTTGCTCAACTAAACCATGAAAACAGAAAACTTAACCACACGTCTTTTCTTGATTCAGAGCATATTGTTATAAAATGATAATATTATCATCAGCATTCCCTTTTCACCAAATGGTGCATAGGATACTGAATTGGTACACCGATCGCAGCGTATCTTGATCATTTTTGTTACATGAAGGTAAGATGTTTAGTCTTATGCTTCCAGTACCTGTCCAGGGATTATGAAATATTCCGGTGTGAAAACACCCTTTTAAATAATTCAAATATGTCGGGAATCGAACCCGAGATCTCTTGCATGACAGGCAAACGCACTGACCATTATTCCACTAGGCCGACAAAATTACAATTCAATATTATAAAACCCACAAAATGTCTAAAAGGCGACATTAAAAAGTTGGTCAAATTTGACCCAACACCGCCACGCACGTATTTTTTTAAACCAGCGGGTTTTAAGAGTCACTGACTTCCGAAGGGGTGAAACCCAGTTTTTTCTATAAACATTTGGATAACTTCAAAATACTGTTGCTTCAAAATCATCATCATATTCCTGTCCACTCCCGGTGCTGCATTGGGCAATGCATTGGAGCAAATGCAGGGTAGATAGATCATCAGTTATCTGAAGGTCAGGCAATGTGGTGAAGGTGGTACCAGTCCATTGCATTGAAGAACCACCCTTTAAATAAATTTACTGTCGACTTTCCCAGGAATCAAACCCGGGACCTCAAGCATGATTTATACCTGAAAGTACCTACCCATCGAGTGGAAAGCACTCGTCTAGGAATATGTTTATATTTCACAAAACAGAACTGTATTCTCAATCCAACTGGACACAGACGTATATTTGAACAAGATAGAAATTTATGTTTTTTTTTTGTTTTTTTCTCTTTAGTGAATTTTTGTTGTTATAATCATTTTTTATACTTTATTTTATCTTGGACAAGTGTTTCCGACTCAACGACTACCCTTAAAAAATATAAAAAACATAATCGGATAAAGATAAGTCTCCCTCATAGTGAAGTTTATGATTGTCACGTTCGCTTTCCATGCTTGAGGTTCCGGGTTCGATTCCTGGCAAGGTCGACATAAAATAACAATTTGAAATGTGGATTTAATCTGAAATATTTTATTGTCCCTAGACGGGAGCCCAAAGCATAAGGCTGATTACCTTGTGGTCGTGTTAATAGTGTCACGGACAATGAAGCAAGTGGTTCAAAGTTCGAATCCCGCCCGGCTACACCTTGTTTCCCATTCTCTAACACAGTTATTTGTACACTAAAATAAAAAGCTACAAAAACTACAAAATTTTCGTTTTGGTCAATCAAAACTGTTCAAATATTTACTTTTATTGTGAAAAATAATGTATTATCATACGGGTGTTTTTTTTTTTAATACGAGAGATTTTTTTCACGAGAAACATATTGTAAATATGCATTTACTTATTTATGTAACTACAATCAAAATGAATTCGGATTATAATATATTATTCATTTTACAAGTTTGTCAAACAGAACGTTAATTTATTTATATGATTTAGAGATTTTTTTATTGTAATTGGTACATCCACACCACAAATAAAAACTTAATTTTAAAGTTTTTTTAATTTTTTTTAGTATTGCTTGTATGCATATATTATGGATGCCTCTGGAGAACTATAGCTACGCTTGTCTTCTTAACAAAGCTTTAGGTTTTCAAAATGCGGACCTCCATACAAAATGAATTAAAAAAAGCATCGGAAAGCGCAGGGAAAAATAACCGAAGTAATAATAAATTATGAAAAGAAACTTATAGATAAAACATTCTTGTTGAATTCACTTCGTAAATTACCAAAAGTATATAATTTACGGGGTTTGAACCGTCAGTAGGATCGCAATCTTTCTGAAGGGTGTGATTCTATTAAATGCTGCGAATGCCCAGTTGCATTCCACCGGTAACACTACTGACAAGTCTGACTCGTTACCGTCCACGTTGCAAACCCCGGACAATGGGATCACACTCAAAACGGTGTGATCACAACAGATAACATGAAGAAGAAAGGCGAGTTTCTAACGCCTCCAAACCAGAACCAACC